>NW_026606829.1:2380000-2809284 GCF_029890125.1 Rhinichthys klamathensis goyatoka
CAAGCGCGTGTTGTTGACGAAGACCAGAGCAACAGTTAGTGCAAGCCATTCATTCATAAAAACTTATTTGCAAAAATGTAAGTGTATTTGTGATTATTATGACGTCTGTTTTATGTGAAATTCAGTGTGTTCACGATTACTTTTCCTGTGTAGCCTAAGTTACATGCATCTTTCTCTACCATGAACGATAATGTTATTCCCCCGATGCGGATGTACA
Source organism: Rhinichthys klamathensis goyatoka (assembly GCF_029890125.1). NCBI lineage: Eukaryota > Metazoa > Chordata > Actinopteri > Cypriniformes > Leuciscidae > Rhinichthys > Rhinichthys klamathensis. The sequence goes on from NW_026606829.1 coordinate 2,380,218, forward strand.
GATCCAGTGTTACATTTGACATATTTCTCTTGGTTGTTTAGTTGCCTTAACCTTATATTGCAGCGATGTGCTGCATGCAGTACTAGGGTTTGGTTTCCCTCAATATGTCAGGATTCCCCTGCTGGACATATAAAACGCTTAACGTAACTTAATGGACATAAAAGACCAAACTCGCAGGCTAGCAGATGGACTCAGAATATGAATTTAACGCGCAAAGTTTAATGCTGAGCGTTTCCCAGTGATATACTGGCATAAATTTGGTTTGACATTGGACATTCGCACATTTAGGGACCGTCTCTAAAGTTACATACGAAATTGGTATACACGTTTCTAACTTAAATACCATTTGAAAAGAACGACTTACAGTCATAAAGCCAACTGTAAAGTGTTCATGTAGGTGTCAGGCTCAGGCATAATGCGCAATTTATTCAAATAGATTGAAGTTTGCTATTGAAGTTAGAAACGTTTAGGCCTATAGGACTTGTTACTTTAGAGACGGTCCCTAAATGTGCGAATGTCAACCCAATTTTACATTTAGTCTTTTAGCTGGCACTTTTATCCAAAGCGACTAGTTAAACTAACAATATAGAACAACAATATGAAAGTGCTACTTCCCAGTTTAATCTAATGCAGTACATGTACAATACATACTTTCCAAATAAGGTGCGAGTTTGGTCTTTTATATCACTGTAGTCCATTAAGCTACGTTAAGCGCTTTGTCCTGACGGAATTCGGGGAATCTTTGAGTATGATGATGTATTGAGGGAAACAGATTATAATCCCATTCACTGTAGAAAAGTCTGATAACATAAGGCTACACAGGGAAAGTAACAATGAATGAAACATAAAAACAGCTTTTGTGCCTTTATCATCTTTTCCGCATATATACTGACCCAGATAATCGTCACAAAAAAACATAATGCATGCTGAGTTTTTATGAATGAATGGCTTGCGCTAACTGTTGCTCTGGTCTTCGTCAACAACACGCGCTTGCACCCCCTGCTGGTGAGGTCGACTAACAGCAGATGGAGATTATGCTCGGTAATCTACTGCTTTTCCTGCAGCTCCTGGATGTCAACGTTGAATTTACTGTCGAATTTGAACCACTGAATTTGTGGAAGCGAATTTGCAAAGCGAAATAAAATGGACCGAAAACCGCCTGTTGAATATTATAGGTTGTATTTTTAATCAGTTTGAATATTTGGGAAATGAAATATGAAAGGTGAATATGGATTATTGAAATTTTACTAATGAAAATGTGTTTGAAATGATTTGATTTGAAATATTCACAGCTTAAATATTCAACCATGCTAAATTTCAGCCTATAAAAATACAAGCCCTAAAAATACAATGCATTAAAATACAAGCAGGGTTAATGCAATGCATATTTTTTTCAAGTAGTACAATTCAACAGGCTTTTTGTTTCAAAAACATTTGGGATTATTTTACTTCCATAAGTTTGGTAAGACTTATTTAACGTTTTTAAAAGAAGACTCTTATGCTCACCAAGGCTGTATTTGTTTGATCAAAAATACACAAAAAAATAGTTTGATACACAATTTTAAATCACTGTTTTCCATTTTAATATATTACAATCTTTTATATATATTGCGTAATATTTTTGCAGAAACCGTGACACATTTTATCTGATTCTTTCTGAATAAAGTTCAAAAGAACAGCATTTATTTGAGATAGAATACTTTTGTAACAATATAAATTTCTTTACTGTCACTTTTGATCAATTTAAAAGCATCCTTGTTGAATAAAAGTATTCATTTCTTTAAAAAAAAAAAAACTTACTGTCCCCAAACTTTGGAGCAGAAGTGTATTTATAAAACACGAGAGGAGAGAATAATTAACATTAATTTCAAGAATTTCATAGAATTTCATAAATATTTGACCTGTCAACTTTACAACCAGTGTCGCTTTTTAAAACGTTTTGCTCCAAACAACACTGTCAACAGTTTTGCAAAAGCATCCATGTCTGCCTGTTTTCACTATAAGATGAGGAATGGTGTAAACAGGCGTAGTTACTGATAAAACAAGCCTGAAACCCAAACAAGCCGTATGCGGAGTTTAAATGGCTCAAAGGAAGTATCCCGTTATCCCTAACTTAATAACAGCGAATTAACAGCTTCCTGTTGCACCTTGTTTTTCCTTTCAAAATAGTCAATGAACATAGGTGAAGAAGCAGACCAACAAGCTTTGTAAAACTGACATGTAATTTCCAGTATGGCTACCAAAGCCACATGAGCCCTAAACACTCCAACAACAGTTATGCTTCAAAAAGCATTTTCTTTCACCATTTGTTCATTTATAGGTAGTTTATAGACATGAGGACAAAACAACTTAGCAGAAAACACCACCTAAACAAATGAATTAGCTCTCTGTTAGCACTGAACAAAGAAGGAGTTGTTGAATTATCTGACAATGCCATGAACCTAAGGCGAGGGGGATGTGCCTCCTAAAATAGACTGAAAAAACTCCACAATTAAACTGGAAGAGAAGAAAGCCCGATTGTGGTTTCTATTTTTACAGAGTGCCAGCTCTGAAGGATGTGTACTTCTCTAGTTCCTTCCCTAAATCAATGAGTTGTCACAGGAGACAATTGCAAGTCTACTGTTGTGGCTACCGTGTCTCAGCTTTTCTTATCAATCATTTATTTCTGCTGCCTCCGTTCACGCTCATGGACCCAAAAATGAACAAAACCGACGGAAAAGCTAACAGAAAGTGACGCTGATAGCCTTTTCTCCTTTTGTGTCTGATAACTAATCATAGCGGAAAAGGATTTAAAAGTGCTACAAACACAAAAACAATTTTTCGATGACGGAAAATGCAGTTTCCTAGAGAGGAAAAATACGTTTTTTTTTTTATTTGTAGAAATCCTGTTGTCGTTATACTGTTTAGCAAACAAACAATTGCACTACACTGTAAAAAAATAATCGTGTAAAAAACGGTAAACTACTGGCAGCTGTGGTTGCCAGCATCATACTAGAACTAAACGGTGTGTTACTGTTTTGGTGTTAGAGCATATAGCTGTTAAATTAAAGTTTTATACTGTAGCTGACAATACGGTATTTAGCTGCTAATTTCAAAAACAGTAACACCGTATTTTTACGGTATGATGCTGGCAACCACAGCTGCCAGTAGTTTACCGTTTTTTTTTACAGGATTCTTTTTTACAGTGTACCGTTCAAAAGCTTGGGGCCGGGAAAATCTTCTTTTTTTTTTAAATTACACTTTTATTCAGCAAAGACACATTCAATGGATCAAAAGTGACAGTAAAGACTTTCGCATTGTTTTACAAAAAAAAAATGTTTTTGAACTTTACATTCATCAAAGAAATCCTAAAATATTTGGATCACAGTTTCCACAATAATATTAAAAAACACAACTGTGTTCATGTGTCTTCCGTTTTCACTGAAGACTGGAATAATGGCTGCTGGAAATTCAGTTTTGCCATCACAAGATTTTTTTTTTTTACATTTTAAACTATCTATTAAATCTATTAAAATAGAAAAGTTATTTTAAATTGTAATAATATTTCACAGTATTACGGTTTTTACAGTATTTTTTAACAAATAAACAAACAAAGCCCCTGGTGAGCATAAGAGACATTAAAAAAAGCATTAAAACAAAAGTTTTATTTTTACAGGCTATGAAAATTCCTAGTTTAGCTTAAAGTCTGAATAAGTGAATGCTAAATGTGAAGGGTAATGTGTGATTTGTAATACACTGAAATGCCTAAAAAAAAGTAAAGAATGGGAAAAAGAAATATTGAATTACTGATTTGAAAATGAAGCAAACAATTCTGGCAGGATATGCGAGCTGCTCAAGCATTCCAGCTCCGAGCATGAGCCCATAGGAGAGGCCCTCAGGGACCACGGAAAAGTGCAAACCACTTTTGTCTCCCTCTCTCCCCCACACCGTTTCATCTTAATTCAAAAGCCACATCCTGCTATCCTCCCATCTTTTGGCTTAAGGAATTATGGAATGATCCTTGAGGTTATAAAATCCGGACAGTCCAAGGTTGCCTCTAAGGCATACGAACTGCCTCAGACGTCTGTTTCTTAGATTTCCCCATCCTGTTCCCAGTACAAAAAAATGTCACCTCAGAACCTTGTTGTCAAAGTGGCTCATCGGACTGAAGCTGATAGGACTAATTGTTGACAGGTGCTTCTAATGCCCGACTTTGAAAAGGGAGTCTGATTTATGACAGGGCTTCTATGGCCCACTTTCACGGCTGCTGGTAACATCCCTACACGAGACGCCAAGCATTCCGGCCCCGTGATGTCACAGCCTTCAAAGTGAAAACAGACTAAAAGTTATTGATATTTTCTTGGAGAAGGTCAAAAGAAAAGATGAGTCACTCAGATTAATTATATTGATTATTTAAAAAAATAAAAATATATACATTTTAAAGCTGCAGTCCGTAGATTTTTTGGGGTTAAAAATGATCCAAAATACATATTTGAGCAAATACATAACCAGCCAGTGTTCAAAACTATCTGCTTGCCTTAGCTCGATTCAAAACGGTAAGCTTGTAATAATGTTTTTAATTTTAGTGGTACTGGTGGATTTCCGCGGGAGATGCGAGCATGTCTTTGCGTCATTACGTCACATCTGTACACATAAAGAAGGAGTCTCGGCTAGTAGGCTATATTGCGAGTGAGGATGCTGGAGGTGGAGATTTATAGCCTTTTCTCACAGCACTTGATATAATTAAACTTATCAATTTGATGGCGGATCCAGAAAGGTTCAAACGACAATCACCAGTGACAACAGATTCACCCGCTGTAAAATGCAAAAGACTTCGTTCGGACTTCGGAGTGGCTACAGAAAAAGCAACCGGCCCATGCGAAAACAATGATAAATATCGGAAGGGCATTACATGTAGTCACGCAATGCTGACGTTGTTAACATTAACAATGTGAGAACAAAGTATAATTTGCATGGTTTTCCGTGATAAGCGATTTTTAGATTTAATCAGCACGATTTACTGCAATGTCAGAACCAGAACAAAGGTGGATGTTTCTTACTTGTTCAGACGACCTTTCCTGGTGAAAATTATTATGTTGGTCATACTTCCAAAAAGAATAATCTGTGATTCTGAATGCCAGTATCGACACCGGCGCGGCGACTGACAGCTGCACACTCTCCTCAAACACTGTGTTCATCCGTGCCGTGTCGAACTACAACTCAAGTTAAGTTGATAATTCCACGAATGACTGCAATTGCAGATTTCGAACAGAGATGGCGACAAAGAGGAAAAACTGCGGACTGCATGTTTAACTTTAAAATGTGGCGCTCATGATTTCATGGTGTATTTATTGACAACATGATTATTTAAAAAATAAGAATATTTATAAAAGATTACATTTTTATCTTTTATATTAGCTAAAAATCAGCAAGAAGCAATGCAGTGGCCAAAAAAGAATTTGAAGCTTATTAGATTTAAGTCTATTTTAGACACTTTAGATAAAAGTGTATTTTGCATTTTATATACAAATAATAAATAAAATAAATACAGACATACATTCATTTATTTGTTTTGCTTACATTTATTGATTCACTCTCATTTTTACCAAACTGACGAATTTGGTCACTGAATACCATCTTGGTGATTTTCAGGGCACTTTCCCACTTGGTTCGATTGCCTGTTCAGAGTTCGATTAATGCTCCCCCTCCCCCTGCCCCCGATGGACTGTGTTCACATTATATTCTCATTATATTCATTATTCTCATTATTCTCATTATATTCACATTATATTCGTCAAAATGGATAGAATTGCTCGCTTCACATTTGTTGTTCTTTTTTTTAACCTTTGGTTTTGTTTTCAAAGAAAAGATACAGAAACACACGTCTGTCTGCCGCAAAAGTACTAAAATTGTTCCAAAGACAGCGGGCTGTCCATCGAAGACAATTTTTGCGGAGCCAAGCAGAAATCATCTCTCTGCTTGCAGTGCGTCAATCCCGCTTTTCGTCAAGTGTGTACACACACACACACGCACGCACAAAAGAGCTAACCTTTATGAAAACGAATCAAATATTTTGTAAAGTTAAGTTTTAGGATAGGAACTTCATAAAAATGGTACGACTAATGTTTTGATGTTTACTTGTGTTTAGTTTTCACTTTGATAAAATGTAAAATAATATCTAGCCTACTGATAATACACAATAATACACATATTTAATAAATGAGCTTAAATATGATTACTACATTCTTGTTTATAGAATAGATCATGTAAAGCTTTATTTCTAATATTATTAGTCATCAATAGCGGTTCACTTCCGCGAGTTGGTACGATTGTATTCATTTCAGCAGCGAACCGTACTGGAGTTCACATGAATCACCCCAGACCACCCTTTAAGCGGACTCGAGTACGGTTCGCGGGTGCGCACCCGAGTTCGGAAGACAGCGTTCACATCATCCAAACGAACCGAACTCTGACGTCATTCAAAACCAAATGCGCTAGTGTGAAAGGGCCCTCAGTGTCTTGCACAATGAGCACCATATTTTAAAGTTACATTTTCGAACTACTTTTTGAGGTGAAGTGGTTCAGTATGATGTTATTTACTATATTACTTTGGGTGACAGAGGCCACATACACGGTTGTCAATTCACCTTGTAGTGCTTTATCCTGGTCTCTATTTTAACGTGCATCAGAGATGTTTCTCTCTTCTGTATGTGCGCGGTGCAAGAAAAATCACATGGGGAAGAGGTACGAGCCTTGACTCACTCGTGTTGCCAGATCTTGCTAGAAAAACAGTGAACAAGAACATCCTCACAATAAACCAAAATAAATCCAAATGCTTTATGCTGAAAATAAAACCAAAATATCACGACCCGCACCTGCTCACTTTAATAGCTTAAATATCAAGCCCAAAAACGCTTATAATAAGTGGACATGGAAACATTGCAAGAGCATGCTCTGTGAAGCAGCCTTATCAATCATAAGCAAAACACGACACTTCCGTCAACTGTGCTTTAGTTAAAATTGCTGAACTTAACTAGTCTTTTGTCGCTGTAATATTTCATTGGTGTTTCCTACACACACGGAATGATAATTTAGGAGACTCACTCCTGTATTTAAATAGTTTGTTACTACTGAAACTTTACAGTGCGTGTAAGCGGCCAGAGTAAGCAAAGCTCTCTTGAACCCTTTGGAAAGCTCTTCAAACACCCTGCAACTGACCAGTCTCCTGTGTCCGTATCAGCAGGGTGCCTTCGGCGAGTACAGGGGTATTGATTAATCAGACCTCTGCTTTGTGGAGTGCTGATGGGCAAACAACACTGACAGGCGTGCCAGCTCTTGTGGCAATCAGCACAGACATGAGAAGTGTGTGTCAGTGGGTGTGTATGTACGTAACAGTCAGATGTGGTCAGAGTGTGTGTGTTTGCAGCCAGGGACAGTGTTTGACAAACATCGCAGTGTTGTGAAAGAGGTCAACAGGCTCGATCATAGGGTCTGCTAGGGTGACTCGATTAACTCCTGAATGGCCAGGATACACTTACTCTGTTTCAAATTCTAGTGAGGTGCCAAAAAAAAATATCAGGGCTATTATCGTTAACTAAAACTATTTAAAAAAAGGTTGTTAATTAAAATATAGCTGAAATAAAATCAAATATAAACATTAGATGAAAAAATGAAACTTAGAAATGTTGATTGAGCCACTAAAATTACAAATTGAAAATAAATAACAACTAAAACAGAAATAAAAAATAAATGAAACCTAAATGGTATTATTTGCACACAAAAAAGAACACTAAAAAAAATGACAAACGCACATAACAAAATTACCAAAAATTTTTTTTTTGAAAATATAAAAATAAAGGCTAATTAAAAAATTCTAATAAAATTCAATAAATTATAACACTATTGAAAATAAATTCAAGATGCTGGATAAAACATGGGCCTTGTGTGGCCATGGGTCAGTTATGAATTAAAATTTGATTCAATGCTATACAAAAAAAAATGATAAATAGTTCAGAGTAATTAAAAATTTATTATTTTACCCAATATTAGTGTGTGCTATATATTTTTAAGCTTATTAGCTAATCATGCAGTTACCTTAGCAATCTGCTGACGTCAAACTCAACTAAAATCAATTTTGGGTAGAGTCTCCAATAAGGGTGCTCCGATTGATCAAGAGACGATCATTATCGGCCGATAATAGCTTTATATAGTTTGATCGGTGGTCTCTATGAAGGCAGATCAGAAGAGTTGATCAGATGACGCAAAACTCACAAGACAATTTTTTCTATGTGCAGCTAAAATCGGTTCACTACATTCACCGGTCTGGCAGTTCTACCAGATTTCTGGAAAGGAAAAGAAATTTGCAATGTCTTTATGGAGAGAAAAGACATAGCAACAACAGCAACCCTACAGCAATGACAGCAATAATCTAGGGCTGTGTGATTTTAGTGCATGTCTTTCCTTCACAGCGGTGTGCTTTCGTTCCTCCCTAAAAGCCCAAACTTACAAATGTCCAAATCAGCTAGATTAGTGATTGTCATAAAATACAGTCTACTGTTGCTAAACTGCAGAATGTGTTCGATAATAAAGAACGTTATAAAAACTGCATTAAGCCACAAAAGAGATACTTTTCTCCAGGTGTCTTTCTGTGTGAGACGGAGTGGAACAAGCAAAGTGAACTTTGAGCTTCGGGTTCGCGCCTAAATAATGGCCAAATACTCACAGAAATATGTCAAAATGCCCGGCTTGGTGAGTATTCACTTAAACACTGTCAGCTATGTCTTAAGTGAGCAATAACAGTTGGGAAATAAGACGCATATATGTCAGTATATTGGATCTGTGCAATAGGTCTTAAAGTGACAGCAGCCTAATATTCCAGCTGCTCTGTCTCATTCATGTTAAAAAAAAAAGAGTTGTTAAGATTAGTATTATTTATTTTATTGATTGGTATCAGTGATCGTATCGACCAATACTGCTTCCAGTGATCTGTAATCGGTGATCGGCCCCAAAAATCCTGTACAGAGCCCCCTCTAGTCTCTCAAGCAGAGCAATTTTTGTGCAGCATGCCATGTTGTTTCCCCATGTTGAACATTTAAAATCAGTCACTTAATAGTTTCCATGACAGTTAGAACAGAACGACCTAGTATAACTACTGTTACTAACTAATGAAGCACTGCAACTGTGCAGTCACAGAAAGGCCCGGCATAATCTTTGCTAGTGTTTACTAACCATGTAGTGGTGATCCGGATGGGCTACTGGAAAGGCCAGGAATGGGGCTACATCGGCCGCCCTGTTTGCTGCTCAGCTCTTGCTCGATTTCCTCCAGTCCGGCACTCTTCTGGAAGCGGCTCATGCGATTGACCACACGGGGAGACATATGCGTCCGTGCGCATGGCGCTCCACCATATGGGTTGATGGGAAAGACATGCGAGGTGCCACGAAGAGTACTGATGACCACCCAGCGGCAGTCATGGCTGAAGCAGATGTCCTGCACCTAAAGTGGTTAGAGAAGAGATACGAATGTAAGCTCAATATAATAAGCTCCTTTGGTTAAGAATCAAAAATATAAAATCATCATTAAAATCAATAATATTGTCATTGCAGAAAGTTGTTTGACTGTAGCATCTTGGGTGAACAGTCCGAACATTAAAGCAATGCCTTTCCTTCAAAATTTCAGAGATCTTTTCTTCTTTATTGGGACGTACATTCAAGTGAAAGACAACTGAATGTGAGCTTGCAGTCGACTGTAAGAAAGGGCCAATTAAAAATGACCAGCTCATAAATATGAATCATTCACAATAACATTAATAACATGCATTTTTAAAATGGATAGGATGAATCTTTATTTCATGCCAACTTTAAGGAACGCAACCTGAGTTCTGTAGGAATTTTCTCTGGTGTTGCAAGTCGTGACATTATGTTTTCATAAATAGCTTCTGGTAAAGACGAAAAGATATAATCTTTAAAAAAATGTGTTCTGGAATGGTTGAAAGGAATTAAAGTGAGGTGTTGGTAATCACAGCAAGGTGTTGGGGTGGAGAGGTTTCGGAACTGATCACCAGATATTGGTTACTGCCATGAAAAACCTGAATTTCTAACCTGGCTTTTGTATGTATTAAAATCTCACCCCCGACAAACCATCAAACTGCCAAAACAGTGCTTCCTGTGTGTTTTATAAACACAATAACACATCCTGTGTTACAACTCCTATGTTCAGTCTATGCTATTTTAAAAACTGTTGGTCTATGTATACATGTGCAAGATGGGCGTTTAGTCAAACCCTGTTTTTTCAGCATCTTGCGCCATGAGCATTGTTTTATAAGAGAGCATCTTGAAATCCTGTTCTATCTGTTTTGGAACACAAGAACTTGTCCTAAAGTAGCTCTATGAATTGATGGTGGGCTTTCCCCAAAACATGGTCCAGAAATCTTACACTTGACTTTACCAAACAGCACTCTGCTATCAGCAAGGTTCAGCTAATGGCTTTTTTATGGCACTTTTTATGGATAGCCATCAGCTACTGGAATGCAGCTGTCTGGAGATCTGTCTGATTCTAGGTCATTCTGCTCTATCTGTCTCAGATCCGTCTCAAGCTGAATACGCCAACCAGGAGATGAGCAAACGAGTCAAGATCTGTGACCACTTCCTGTTCAGGGACAACGCCAATCCGTTCATTTTCCCTAGAGGTGCAAAAATAAGATTTAGGCAACCAAAGACAAGGACTGGTATATTTCAATTGGTTAATCAGACACACATCAAATGAGGTGTTTGGCCAGTCATGTGCTACTCAGAACAGCTTAAATGGTGTATGGCTTCAGGCAACGCGGGCTGGTAGGTTATTTACCTTCAAGCACACTAAGGTCAGCTCGGAGCAGGTTGGGAGTCAGTAAAAGCACAGTCAGCCAGCCAGATAAGGCCAGGTGCCTGTGTCCGCCCACGAGGCATTATCACTCCTTTTATTTGTTCTGCTCAAGATAATGCGTCTTGGAGGGTGCTTGCTTTATGCAGTTTGCACTGTTTACAATGCCAGATCAAAGCCAACGCATGGCCAGGCAGCAAACCTGGCATGAGCCGGTGACAGATTAACCACCTTTCTCATCTCAGCAGAGCTGCGGGCCACCATGGCCCTGTGCTTACAAAGGAGGGAAAATGAGAATGTTTTACACACTCGGTTCCAGCTCTCTGCCATGCCTGGAGGTACCGGCTAAGGTAATCACACCTTCAATATAAGGAGCAGGTACGAGAGGAACATAAACTTCACCCACGGGCCAGTACCCAGCTTGCAATTCTGCATTTTTGACTCACTCAGAGTGCACTTGAAGGGTAAAGGGACAAAGCGATAAAAAAAAAGAAAATACTATAATGGACATAATATACAAAAAAATGGCATTAGTAGTTAAAACCAAGTCTTTTTATAGACATAACACTTGATTGTGCTGCAGTTATATGGTACTCATATGAGAATAACATACAGTGAAACAGTTTTTATTCCACTGCAGTGTTAATATTTGTCATGTAAAGAAGGATTTAAATTGGGGAAATATGTCTGGCATGCTTTTAGACATCGAACGTAAGAGTGAGAGTCTATGAACTAGAGCAGAGATCAGGTTTGTGTGCATATCCAAACATGACACTAGCTGAGTAAGTAAGGGTCTAGGCCCTTTCTGAATAAATATTAGTTCTACTTAAGCAAATAAAACCTTACAATTTGCCAACTGAAGGAGATATTGTGGTGGAACAGCTGCAAGGCTGAATGGATGAAACAGCATTTAGGAGAAAAGAAAACTAAATCACTGCAGTTATTTCCCAAACTGATTTGTGCAATAACCCAATAGATCACAAAAGTAAATTAAACTTTTAAGCACCCAGATAGATTACCACGGCTTGGCAGACGCTAATGATCAGATCATGTCCTTAGATGTCCGCTTAAACTATTCAACCTGAGTAGTGTTACATAAAATACAAAAAAAGGCATGTAGATTTGACCATCATCTATTGGTTTAAAATACTACTACCAGGATGATCAATATGTTAGATTGAGACCATTCATTGCCTTAATTTGACTAGTAAAAAGAAAAGAAAATAATTGAAAAGAAAATAACTATTAAAAAGTAGAAAAATATTTAAATGAAATAAATAAAAATAAAATAAATAAATAGAAATACATAAGAAAAGTCAAGTAAAGTCAAATAAAAAATGTGGGGCAATGTTTCAAATTGTACTACTTGAGGAGAGATGTGCTGTCAGTTCTCCAAACAATAAAAAAAATACAAAGGTTTCTGTTTCAAATAACACCATTAGTTGTTCTAGATTTGTCATTTATAAAGCTGGGCTAAAATGGGCAATATTCAGCGCTGCCCAAGGTCTACTGTATTTCCAGGGATTTAAGAAAGAGTTGTGTAAAGTCACAAGCGCAACCATGTTGTCCCAGTGGGAATGTCCTCTTGTCCATGACCTTATAGCCTAAGATATCATAGGTGTTACAAGTCCCAAGCTTGACCCCAAGGTGCAAGAGTAAAAGCTCGGTCAGGAGCACAATCTAAGCTCTCACCAGCCGTCTGAGGTATTTTTAGCAACTTTTCTCTTTTTTCAGCCATGGTGATTGAAAACACATTGGCAACACTAATAGTTTCAGGTCTTCAGATTCCAGAGTGTTGAAAACTGAACGTGGGAGCCACAGGGGAGGAAGTTTTAGAATAAGCAAAGACTAACCGCTGAGAGCCCAAATATTTCATGTGAATCCATGTAATTTTGCTTTGTACTGGGGGCAAATGTTCTCCAGGTACAAAAAAGAATCTTTTGTTGATGGACAGTTATAACCACAAAAAAAAAGAAAGAAAGTCAAGAACTGACTAAACTTAAAATATATATATTAATTTTGAACAGTAACACAATTTCAAGATACAGTGACGCTCACATTTTGCATCTATAACACAGTAGCGAGGGGTCATGTATCTCATAGTCAGGTTTAAGATCAAACAGATGGGTCATACTCACACTTTTTGTCGAACACACACTGCCTTACACACTACAAAAGAGCCAGAAACAGCAGTGCTGGAGCTCAGTGGTACCAAGCCTTATGTCTCCTGACAGTATTTAGATAATACGCAAGGATTCACCAACGATGAAAAGCATGTTCAAATTGCACATTTCCAGAGCCATACAAGCACAGGCAACCGTAAACAGTTGTGGGTGGCCCAAAAAGACTTTAAATGATTATGCTAATGATTAAAAGAGTCCGGAAAGGCAATATTTCATCTCAATAACTCCCCCGAAAATAGCGTGAGCGTACATAGGCATGTGTGTGAAAGCAAGGGATGGGACGGGAAGCTTTGAAGTTTGACTTAATATCCCACACTGTCCATGTATTACTTGAACGCAAGACAGCTTCTTTTTTTGATGTTGATATATATTCCATGTGGAATATGAGTTTATGAGTTTGGACCAGTGGCGTAGCCAGAATTTTATTTTTGAGGGGGCCACAATATTATATGTATATATATATATATATATATATATATATATTTATATTTATTTATTAGGGATGCTCCAATACCACTTTTTCCAGATCATGTCCGATACCGACACATTTATTTTTAGTATGATACCTGTATTTTCAGTGCATTTTTTATTTTATTTTAATCATTGGGCAGAGAAACCAAAATAATATGAATAAAATGCGTTGGCTTGGCAAATTTCCTGCCTGTTAAAATGTATTGTAGGAGCTACTGTTACTTTCATTGTTCATATTATTGCTCTGCCATATTTTATCTTTAATTTAATAGCACAATGAATATTTAGAGCTGCTCCTGCAGGGTTCAACCTTTGTTAACATTGAGGACAAAGACAGCATTAGGTATGTTAGGCTGCTGTCACTTTAAGAGCTACTCGTATCCAATATACTGTTACACACACGTTTTCTTTTCAACGGTTTAAGTTCACTTATGACATAACAGACCATGTTTCACAAGGATACATGCCTATATGGGCATTTTGACATAATTATGTCTGAATTTGTCTGTTCAAAGAAGACATGAAAGAGAACTCCATTCAATAGGTTTTTCACGCACTGTCCAAGAGGCAGCTTTTCTGGGCACGCACTTCGGATGTTTCAGATGTTTTCTCTCTCTCGCTTTACCGACAATTAACGTTTTTAAATATATACCTTGTTTTACTTTTTTTTGCTATTACCATACCCGACCGAACTGCAAACATTCCAGCGATGTCTATGAGAAAGGGATGTGCGCTCGACGAGCTTATGCGCGTCTGTGCCGCTGCGCACTCAATCCATTTTTGTTTTATTTTAGCAATCAGAAATCTGACATGTAAATGATTGGGCCTAGGCACACCCAGGCACCCTCCTGTCAACGCTATTGGTTTGTACCATATGGATGTACTAAAGGACAGTGCATTTACATAAAAGCTTTTATGTAAATGGGGACATACACATGTATTCTTACCTTAGCCTCAGTCTCTCCTCTGTGAAGAGTGTATAGATGATGAACTGCACTCTGGGAAGACGCCCATGGGTGAGTCAAGATTTGGAAAACATGGAAGTCATGACCAAGGGTGTCTGTGGTCACCAATAACATACCTGTAGATCAGAGAAGAGCCATTTATTGTACCATATTGGACCTTCTAAGCAATCAAACACTACTTCTCACAGTTTTGGTGACACAGGAAGTATTGAATTGAGGGCTGTCAATCAATTTTAAAAAAGCTATGCAAATAATTAATCACACTGTGATAACAATTTGCAGCAGCACGATGAAGGGCACATAATTGGCATAAATATATAACGCTAGTAGCCACAGGAAGTGGGGATTTTGCATTACGTTAATTTGAATTTTTATTAATTTATTTGATTGTTTATTGCATTAATTTCTGCAGTTAATATGGACCGCTTAATGCAAGTAACAGCATTTTTTTCCACTCCCTGATGCTACACAATGTTTTTCCCCACTTCCTATAGCTTGTGTTATATGTTCATGCTAATTATGCACCCTTCGTTATATTGCTTTCTTCAGCCCCATGATTTTTTTTAGAACTAGTTATCTATTAAATCTTATTTGGGTATACCATTTTCATTTGGTGATCGCCAATGTGACCAAAATCAACTGTGGTCTATCGATTAGTCTGTGTGCTCCAAAAAACTATCAATTGAAAGTGCTAGGAAGGGCCATACATGTTGTGGTCCACTCTAAATATATATACATAATCATGTCAACATTTTACTTGCTACAATGCAAAAGTACTGGGCTTAAACTGAGAAGAACAAAATGCAAAACAATGGCACCCAGATTGCCTATAAGTATTGAACATTTCATGAGACACGTTTACATGGTTGTAAAGGGCAGTCGAGTTCCACTGCAACTTGTGTTCTAGAATTAACTGCATGCCAAGATCTTCCCTCAGCTGTCAGGGCCAGAGTATGTGGATCTGTTTTAAACACAACCGCAGGAGAACCCAAGTGGAACCTCTGATGACAGGGCCTCTCATTTTCCCACTTTTATTTGAAGTAAGTGAAACTACAGAAATTATAAGCTCTTACTGTAAACAACACACTTACTAAACCACAGCACAAGAAAAAACCCGAAGCGAACCTTCATGGCAACGCAACCCCACATACAACTTATTCCTAAAAACAGTGTGACAGCTCTACAGGCTATTTTCCACACACATGAAAGTCTGGTCACTACCGCTTTGGAAAGTTTCTCCAACACTACGATTAAGATGGATTTAGCCACTGGCTCTCGATCTCACTGCTGTAATTTAAGATGACAATAATTAGTGATCTTCCAATCCTGAATCTCTAATGCAGAGTTCACAGAGGGGTTTAATTTGTGGCGAGCATTAATTTTGTGGTCTGACAAATCTAAAAAGGAGGATATTGTTGGTAGATCAGACAAACTCTTACACACACACGACAATGGAACAGCGGCAGTCCTAAATGAGCTCATCCGCCCTATTTCTGCCTATGTTATTTTCATTTTCACACTTCGGAGTAGCATCTGCTTTAGGTGTGGCTTTGCCATCTCATTGAGCAGTAAGACAGGAAGCAAGGGGAATGGGCCGTGGCAGCGATGGAAAGGGCCACGCTGAGATTGCGCCTACGAAAAAGAAAAACAGAGTCGGCCAGTGAATAAGACAGCGGTTAGCTATTTATGCTGTATCAGAAGACTAAACCAAGTTATGGCCCGGCCATAAACTAACCCACGCCCCAAATGAGGTGCCAAGCCACAAGAAGCATTTGCGTCAACTGGGAATACATGGAAAAGAGTGCCTTCTAATTATAGAGGCTACAAACGGAAGCGCAGAGTGATTAGGAGTTTAGGCGCTGCGGTATGTTTATCTGGGAGCTTCCTCTCCCTCACCCCGCCGCCCTGCCGCTCTCGCGCTCACCCTGGCTTTGACAGATGAGGCTTGGCCAGCTTGTTGGGACACAAGTTTGCTGATGGTACACTCTGCTCTCCAAAAGCCAGTGGAGAATGGAAACCAAGCGCTGGGGCTTTTGTGGCCTTGTCGAAATACAGGGCCTCGCAAAGAGGCGTCAGTTGGTTAGCCTGTGGGAAGCTAAATTAAAAAGAGAGCTTCTCTGTGCTGGTAAGCTTCCATAAAATTTCAGGAACCTAAGATGTTAAAGCAATTTTTGACACATACTATTTATAACACCTCGTACTCTAGGCAAAAAATATATATATATTTATGACTTTTAACTAGACACCGTGTGGGCAAACGTATTTATATTTCAAATATTTGAAGAACTAATGGGATAGTTCACCCAAAACTTAAAACTCTGTCATCATTTACTCACCCTCATGGCATTCCAAATTTGCATGACCTTCTTTCTTTTGTGGAACACAAAAGAAGATATTTTGAAGAACATTGGGGTTCAAACAACATCGGACACTATTGACTTTCAATGTATAAACAAAAAATAAATACAATTGATGTTTTCAAATGTTCCACAAAAGAAAGTAATTTAGTTTAGGAATGACATGAGGGCAATTAAATGAAGATTTTTTGTTGAATTATCCCTTTAAAAACCCGTTGCACCCAGTAAATGTACACATACTGGATTCAGCTAGACTAAAAAATTAACGTGACATTTTAAAAAGAAAAATTCTTGCTTCAGGCATTTTCACACCTGGCTCATTAAAACATCACTGCTTTCTGGAACATAAACAGGTGCACTCTGACCAATGAGAGGACCAATGAGAGGACACTCTGACATGTTGCCCAGTGAAAGTGAACCAAACCATAGAGGAAATGCAGCACTGTAATAATTTAAGTTCCTGTTTAAGTAACACCCTAAAATTTAACTTTTAAAATGCATGTAAATGTATGAAGTTTTACTGAAAGTTTTGTTCTGAAATCATACATCAAAAGCAGTTCACTTCCACAAGTTAGGACGGATTGCATTCATATTAACTGCAAAACACACCGCAGTTCATATGAAACGTACCCCAGAACACCCTTATCAAACAGGTTTGGCTGTTTCACAAACACACAACTCGACAAATCGAAATTTGACACCAAAAGACCTTGAGTCTGCACCAAAAGCTGTAGTGAGTGACCATGGCTTCCTTTTTCATAGTTTTGTTGTACCTCCCTTAACAAGTCTTTAAACAAAACATCTGCTGAACTTCCACACAGCGATGTTTTATTTCAAAAGTGTCTGAGCCATTCTCCCCGACTGACTCCGATGATCTCAGCTGCCTGACAAGCAGAGGCCTCCAACTTGGCAAAGTCTGAGAACTGAAACAAAAGTATCCCTTTCAAATTAACAGCACTCGCCTAAGACCTTTGAAAAAGAGGAAATCTCAAATTATAAACATGTGGATAAACCTTTAAAGGGCGGACGCTGGGAATCGTTGTGCTCTAATACCGCAGACACGAACTTTACGCAAGAAAAAAAAAGAACAAATAAACACATCAATCACTGTGTTTTGTCCTTGTGGCTGCCCGCATTAGTTGTAAAAGCACAACCGTGCGTGCATGTGTTTGTGGTCCTTTGTGAGTCCATTGGACGGCTTCCTCTTCTGTCATGCTGCACTTGTGGAGGTGTTTATGAAAGCTGTGGAACACACACACACACACAGGGTTGCACATCTCACATCAAAGCCACCCACTCAAGCCTGGAGCGAGCAACACTCACTTAGTCCAGAGGCCACCCTTACTCCAACCATCAGATAACAGTACGAAGAAGAGGAGGAGACCGGCATGGGTCAACATGCAGTCAATAACTTGTTAATCTTTTACAGACTAAGTGAGAACTTCTAAAAGCTGGGCTGTTTGATCCCAACCTGGAGGCGGCTTGTGTTTGTGTGTGTGTGTGGAGTCGAGGACGGGGTGGCAGATTGGGGCCTGGCGCGGTGACTGTGCAGTGTTTTGCGGTGAGCCGGGCAGATGTAATGCCGTCTCCAGTTTCCATTCCTCTGGGCAGCAGGGATGACTGCTGCGGATTCCAGAGGGGGCTTGTGAGCACGTCTCACAGGCTCGTGTGGCCAGGGATACTGTTTATCTAGGCACGTTGGTACCAAGGATATGCTTTTTAAACATGGTACACTGCTCCTGTGGGCATGCTGGCTGGAGAGGCACTCAACGCTCTTAGCTACGAAACCACATCCACAATTCAATTGAGGGCTTTGAGGAAGAAAAGGGGAAAAACTTGGTGGGAGGAGGAAAAAGGTGCCCACGGTTCATTTGATGCACATTCGAGTGTAACGAAGGAGAATGTTTATGTATTTGCTTTACAGCCATACCACCTGTAAGCGCTTGAATATTAATAGATCATAAAGGCCTTTCTCGGCAGGAGGCAATCATTACTTAAATACAACACTTCAACGAAATTCTCCTTCTAGAGAATCAGTGTAACCAAGGTGACCACGAGGTCACATCCATTAAGGAAGGATGGAAGTGTAGGTTATCACTAGGCCCACACAGAATCTGCACACTTTTTACTCACATTTCCTGAGCTGATTGTGGGAGGAAATCTGTTTCATATTATGGGCATAAGACTTTTCTGGAATGAATGAGATGTTATTTATTGCGATCAATTAATGTGATTTTTTTTTTTTAATAACATTAGAAAATAATTAAATATTTAAAAACAGATGTGTACTGTCAAGCATCAACATTTTTACAAGACTTCTAAGAGTAACATGAAGATGATTTCCCTATGTGTTGCCACTGTGGTCTGGAGAAAAAACAAAAATGTGTTACAACTGTGGTAGAATTTTCTGATATTAGAAGATTAGAAGTTAAACCAGTCAGTTTAGCATTTTTACAATTTGCTGCAGGCCAAATTACAATTTTATGTACCACAAAAAAAAACTGTTGTGGGAGGCATTTGGCAAGTGCTAATTGTGAACTTTTATATATTTTAGTCTTTAGGTAACAATTCACTCTTTTAGGTTCTTCTTATGGATCTGTCTACGGCCACAAAATGCAGCTGATGCTTGACAGCAGTACAAATCTATTTTACGCTCAGTGGTAGAAAAGCACAGTCTCCTTGAAAAGCTTAGTCAGCCTAAAACAGGCCTTTTTGTGATTTTTAAAAGCCCCATATAAATGAGCTAAACCACAATCTCTAGATAAGAGTCTGACTGCAGAAAGGAGGAGTAGAGAGTAATCCTTTCTCAGGAAACAGACAGTCGCTATAATCTCTTTCCATTTCAGTGCTCTCTTTTATTTTAAAGGGTTCTGTTAGCTAATTAATCCTCCGAAACATTTACCACAGCAAATACGATTCCACAATTCTTTATGCTGCACTTCGATGTTAATGCCCTTAATTTGAGGGACGACCTTAAGATTTTCTTAGGACAATGGATCATTCATTGCAGGCTGAGGTGTTTGGAAAACTAACGTCGGATGTTCCTTGGGAATCTGGTGGAACTTTTGGAGACTAAAGCCAACCGGCCAAACTAACTAATACAACTGCTAAAAAGCCTCTGAGCATAAAAGCATAAAGCTGTCAGCAAAAATGTGGTCCACACAGGCAATCATTCCTACAAAAACAAACTAGTAACTAGAGGTGAAGAAGAGAAGTAACTCTCCTCAGGTCAAGAGGAATGAAAGGGGGGAGATCAGGGAGGGTGTTTCCATTGAAGCCTTGAAACCAAAGTGCCTGACCAAGGGTTTACAACTACAAACTGAGGTACAGACATCCCAAGACACCACTTTTACCACCTTTTGGAAACAGCATTAAATACAGCCAAGAGACTGTTTTGACAAACTGAGACAAACTTTTAGCTTTTTTGTTTGACAGTTAATATACACTCACCGGCCACTTTATTAGGTACCCCATGCTAGTAACGGGTTGGACCCCCTTTTGCCTTCAGAACTGCCTCAATTCTTTGTGGCATAGATTCAACAAGGTGCTGGAAGCATTCCTCAGGGAGTTTGGTCCATATTGACATGATGGCATCACACAGTTGCCGCAGATTTGTCGGCTGCACATCCATGATGCGAATCTCCCGTTCCACCACATCCCAAAGATGCTCTTTTGGGTTGAGATCTGGTGACTGTGGAGGCCATTTTAGTACAGTGAACTCATTGTCATGTTCAAGAAACCAATTTGAAATGATTAGAGCTTTGTGACATGGTGGAAGTAGCCATCAGAGGATGGGTACATGGTGGCCATAAAGGGATGGACATGGTCAGAAACAATGCTCAGGTAGGCCGTGGCATTTAAACGATGCCCAATTGGCACTAAGGGGCCTAAAGTGTGCCAGGAAAACATCCCCCACACCATTACACCACCACCAGCAGCCTGCACAGTGGTAACACGGCATGATGGTTCCATGTTCTCATTCTGTTTACGCCAAATTCTGACTCTAACATCTGAATGTCTCAACAGAAATCGAGACTCATCAGACCAGGCAACATTTTTCCAGTCTTCAACTGTTCAATTTTGGTGAGCTCTTGCAAATTGTAGCCTCTTTTTCCTATTTGTAGTGGAGATGAGTAGTACCCGGTGGAGTCTTCTGCTGTTGTAGCCCATCCGCCTCAAGGTTGTGCGTGTTGTGGCTTCACAAATGCTTTGCTGCATACCTCGGTTGTAACTAGTGGTTATTTCAGTCACTGTTGCCCTTCTATCAGCTCGAACCAGTCTGGCCATTCTCCTCTGACCTCTGGCATCAACAAGGCATTTCCGCCCACAGAACTGCCGCTCACTGGATGTTTTTTCTTTTTCGGACCATTCTCTGTAAACCCTAGAGATGGTTGTGCGTGAAAATCCCAGTAGATTAGCAGTTTCTGAAATACTCAGACCAGCCCTTCTGGCACTAACAATCATGCCACGTTCAAAGTCACTCAAATCAACTTTCTTCCCCATACTGATGCTCGGTTTGAACTGCAGGAGATTGTCTTGACCATGTCTACATGCCTAAATGCACTGAGTTGCCGCCATGTGATTGGCTGCTTAGAAATTAAGTGTTAACGAGCAGTTGGACAGGTGTACCTAATAAAGTGGCCGGTGAGTGTAGTTGGATATGTTTGTTTGTTGCATATATTTGTTTGTTTTGTTTACAGAAAATCATACACTTTTTATTTATGCAAGTATAAATCTTTTGGTTAACATGCTGGTTCTACAGGTCATCTTTAGCTAAAATGTCAGCTCTCCATTTTAGTTCAGGAAATCTTTTTTAAAGGGGTTATTATGGCCTTTTACGAAGTCTTGATTTTGTTATTGGGGTGTACTAAAATATGTTTTCATGCTTGATTGTTAAAAAAACCCAACGCATTATTTTGCACATATTTTACATTATTACAGCTCCTCTCTATCTCCAGTCTGGTTAAACGCGGCGCTTTCGATGAAGCCCCTTCCTTACCGAAATACGAAATGTGTTGTGATTGGTTAGCTGGCCAGTGTGTTGGGATTGGCAACGCTTAGCGCCTGTTTGGGAAATGTCACGCCCCTTCATAACCGCAAGTTCTACTCGTATGTAAATATTAACAGTGGCGTCAATTTCAAACCATTTCGAGCCCGATTCAGACCCTGACAATGTTGAACGAATTTCAAGCACAGACTTTGCAAGCACGGATTTTGATAGGACGTGTCAGCGGTATGTTTTTTTATTAATACGATGTTAATTCATTAACATTTAATTCATATTTGTTGGAAAACTATGGTAATACAAACAGTAATCAATCACAAAATCATTGATAATTTTCCTAAGGAGCGGTGAACAGTCAAAAGCAAGAGCTTACAAAAGCTAAAGTAAACACTAAATCAATACTGTAATGTTAGTTAGCAGGCTAGCGTTTACCTCATAGCTATCATTATAATTGAAACTGTTAATAGAAAACACAACTACAAATAATAAAACATACTTACAAGTTGTGATCCATAAACAACAGATTGTCCCGACAAAATGGGAATGGCTACGTCTTTCAGGAGAAGCTTTTGTGTGTATAAAAATAAATTAACCTCTCCAAATTCGTCAGCCTTAGGACAAACTTTGTAACCTTGCAGATCTTTTTTATGCTCAAACAGCAACATTACACAATAACTAAAGTTGAAAAAGTGAAAAAGCATAATAGCACCTCTTTAAATAAAATAATCTTCTTAATTCTTCTGAAAGTATTAGAACACAGAGGAGCGGCCAGGGATTTTAACAGCTATTGTGCAGAATTCCTATCTATTGGGGGAGGGGGGGTTGATGTATTTCAAAGATTAACAAAAAAAAGAACATTGAAAAAAAAATCTATATGCACATCATCAGATTTCATAATGCCATTATAAAATAGAGCTCATGCTCCAGGCAAATTCCACTAATGTCCTGCTCTTCGTTTGCAATGTGCATTAAAGGCGACGTCTCAGCCTGGGCCCTTAATCCCTGCTGACTGTCCCACTGTGCTCAGGCACGGCGCAAAATGGAAGGTGATACACGGTCACAGCCCCATTAAATAAAACACGCACACACAGAGATTCATGTGTGAATTTACCAAATGATAGTTTCTAAATCCAACAAACAAGCTTTTTTCAATGAAGCAGAGGAGTTCAGATCCATCCTTAATTGCTACCTCTGTGTGAAGATATGGCTTATTACAAACTGAAGGAAAAACCATAGAACTCCTTTGGATGGCACTGCCTTTGTCAAATGAAGAGTATTGCAAAGTTCCCCAAGCCACCCAAGCATGTTTTACCTGAAAGGTACAGCGGGGACCAAAAATCTGAAAAAAAAAGTATGTTCCCTCTCTAAAAATGTTTGTTGTTCATTAAAATTATATTATAAGCATAACAATTCGACTTTGGCATAAATGACAGCAGCAATAAAGCTGACACAAGAAAAATCTTCAAAATAATCTGATAATGTTCCAAAGAGAAACAAGAACATATTTTACATCTTATACATGTTCAGTGTCACCAATTTCCTCATTTGATGTAATAGTGCAGGATCCAATTTTTTAAAAAGTAGAACTTTGGTTATTTATCAAACTAGGCTTTTCTTTACATTTTCTCCTCAAAACAACAGGAACTCCAGCTGGGTGTTTGTGAGTGACTCATGGGATTGGGTGCTAGAAAGGCCACATCCGCAACAGACAAACAGACTCTTCAGATCACCCTTTCCCTTTAAGAGCCCGCAAGCAAACAGTTGTTAGAATGAACTGGGCTAAACTAAGCTGCCTCGCAAGAGCAGATTCCTTGATGCATATCTGTTCTGTGATTGAGTGGAATTACAGTGAGTCTCATGAGCCGTGAGACCTGTCCACCCTCGCACTGCACGCGACCGTGCCCTTACACCAATCGCTTACTCTGTTAATCGATCAAGACCAGTTTAGCGTCATTTAAACTGTAGAAATATCCTTAAAGAGGAGAGGAGGGACCAGGAGAGGACAAGGAGTGAAAAACAGATACTCTGGCTAAAGTGAGTCCTGTGCGCCGCTGTTCGGAGCAGCATCCTTTAATTATGCGCCTATGAATAGAAGCTCCAACACCACAGAACAAGCGCCAGCTACCCAACTGGCCACCATTTTCTACCCTCGCCCTTTTGTTTTTCGTCCAACACACACTGTTGAGTTGGATTTCTTACATAAGTTCTTTTGACTTTTTTTTTTTGGAGGGGGGAGATTTGCACGTTCCAGTCAATGTCAAGAAACCACATTGTTTCTTTTCAAGTCGGCCTTTTCCTTCTCTGAAATAAAAACCGTCCGGATGGAGCTGCGGTCAGCCCTGAGGCCAGAATGACACTCTCCAGTGGCTTTAACACAGATAATTTTGGACAAGTCAGGCTAAGCGGACAAGGCTAAATTTCTCACTTTAAAATCAATTTGCCGTTCACGTTCCTTCCACAGTGCTGAGAGGGGATTTCTTGCAAATCTCAAAGAGCTGTTTTTGATCATATGTTAATGATGTCAGGAAGGTAAATTACAGCGTGGATATGAACACCGGTCTCGGGGAATGCTCAGCCTGACCTTATTAGTCAGCATATCTGGAGACTCTTTTCTGTATCAAGGACGACAGGGATTTCTTCCAGCCTTCCTGGTGCCAAACAATTTCATAACTCAAAACAATTATTATAGCCCCTTCGATTTATGCCCGAGCAAATGAGGTGATAACAGACACATCCCATTATTTCTGAATAAAGCTGACAGGTGAAGGTTTAACTGTTTGAAGTTTACAGCGCCCCGCTGTTATCTAAAACAAGTCGCCCCAGAGCACTCTCCACATGAGGGCAGAGGACGCCTGACAAAGGGCCGCGCTGGGGGCTCAGCACTCGAGGGACCGGGGCTGGGGCCTCCCTGGGCAGGAACAATCTTCAGAGAAAGAGTAAGTTAAAACATTACACCAACCATTCACATAAGATAGAGCGAACTAAAACTCATGAAAAGTGATTCTCAAAGAAAGGTCAGGACTCATGTATAAGTATTTTTCAGTTAGGCTGGTTAGATTTGTACTTGCCTCTTCAATAATTTCACTGACCCAATTAAATCTATACAACCGTTCAAAAGATTGGGGTCTGTAAGATTTTATTTTGAAAGATATTAATACTTTTAATCAGCAATGATGCATTAAATTGACATTTATAATGTTATCAGTTACAAAAAGATTAAATTTGAAATAAATGTTGTTCTTTTTTAACTTTCTATTCATTAGAGAAACCTGGAGGAAAACCATGGTTTCCTCAAAAATATTAAGCAGCACAACTGTTTTTAACATTGTTAATAGTAAGAAATGTTTCTTGAACAGAAAATCGGCATATTAGAATATCATGCGACAGTGAAGACTGGAGTAATGATGCTGAAAATTCCGCCATCACAGGAATAAATTACAATCTAAAATTTTGGCATTGGTGATCATGACACTTTTTTCAAAAAACATTTTATATAATCATAACATTTTTGTTTTTTGTCAGAAAGAAATATATTTTCTTTAGAAAAATATATAATAATTAAATACAATGTAACTTTCTGAAAGCTATAAATTCACAAACACACTTTTGCTGGAAAATTTAACTCATATAATATGTCTCTCACACTTGCTTTCACACCGTCCTTATTAAGCACATAATTCACATAATTCTCTACTGACCCTCTGAAGCATTTCAGATCAATATGACTGTTATGTGGTCAAATTTGTTTTTACAGAGACCTTCAATTCTTTGATGATCTAAGAAAAACACACATTTGCACTAATATTTGTAGAAGTAATGTCCCTGAGCGGGCCTTGATTGTTGACTGTATGTTTGCTTTGCTCTGCGATCTTTAGCACTTTTCTCTAACTGACTCACAAAGATAAAAGGACTTCTGGGCTGAGAGTCCCAGTGCCGTTGTGGTGGTGGGACACTGACTTCACCTACACCTTCTGCTCAACACATACTGATGGGGAAAAGGTGGCTCACTACTCTGAGGTCTAAAGGTTAACCAATAGCGCCACCTAGAGACCATCATGTTATGTCCAAAGCCAGGTTAGTACAATCTAATTAGAACGGTTTAATTCAATGCATTTTCTTCCCTCATCTTAAATTAGAAAAAAAAAGAAAAATGCAGAATGCAACAGTTCTATAAATGCTGAAAAAACAAGAACATTGGGTTTCCAAACCGAGAATAAAGAATTTAGATATATGATACATTAACGCAAAAAACTACAATTACTAAAAGCAAACAAAACCCTTTGTTTTACACAAAGAAAAAAAATATTGGTCAGAACTTACTCTTTAAAAGATAACTTTTTCTCACTTACATTTCATGCAAGTACACTCCTGAGAAAAAAAAAGAAAAAAAAATTGGGCCAGGCAAAAAATGTCAAAATATTTAGTGGTCTAAAATCACAAATCACTGGTCAGGAAATTAGTAAGAATTGCACAAATAATGTAGATTAAATAACTGCGCTGAATAGACTTCCCCTTTGCATTGATGGCTTCAAACAGTTCATGAGTAGTTGAAAATTGTCTCCCAGTTAGTTTGAGTTTAATGTGATTAAACATTAAGTAAATATTCACTATAGGGCTCAAATCTGGACTCTGACCAGGCCAAAACATGAGCCTAATGGACTTGTTCTCAAGCCACTTCTTGGTTCTCTTTGCAATTTGGGCAGGAGCATTGTCTTGTTGAAAAATAACTTCTGATCATTCCTCTTTAGATAACTTTTCAATTGTGAGAAACAAGCCATATTCTCCTGTACTCCAAAGCATTAAATGACTTTTCTTGGTGAAGTAGCTCACCAATACCAGCAGCTGAAAAGGCTCCCCACACAGTGACAGCTCTTCCTCCATGCTTGTGGTACGGTGGTAAAGATGCATTTATTATTATATTTCTCAGCAGATTTCCGAAGACACCACTCTGGAGCATCATCATGCAACTCGTGTTTCATTGTGGTTCATCACTCCACACACAACATCCCATATTCTGCCAAAAACTTAATTCTGTCTCTGATGTTTTTATTAGACAACAATGGCTTTTTAAGTAATGCATTTGCATACATTTAGCTAATTTCCTGACCAATAACTTGTGGTTAATACAAATAAAAGCTTAGTTTTTAGCCATTTTGGGCTTGGCCCAATTATTATTATTTTTTTTTTCAAGTGTGTACTGAATGAAAAAAAAAATGTTTCCCCTAAATTAAAAATAAAAATGATTTGAAACAAAAGAGACAGTGCCAATAACAGTACGGCGTTATAATTATAATAATACATATATAAAATAACAATAAATTGTAATTAAAATGTAGAACAAAGTGAATGTCAACACTGTTTCATCATTTATTTTCTAAAAATTAAATCAAAAATTAGTTAAGTTATATTTATTTGCTCTAAACTACTCTTTGCATGAATCCTCTTTATAATATCACAGCTCCCAAACTCAATCATGGCTCACATGCCCGAGTTTTGTGGCATGGTTTGGCATCAGTTCAATATTGTGCGGTTGAGGCAGAACATCCATCAGGAATGTTTTGATCTACTAAGATATGCAACATTTCCTTATAATCTTTCAGTAATACGATGCACAAAACATCTTAACCCCGAAGGTGTACACTTATGTACACAATGACTCATCCACAATGGAGTCTCCCTGTGTTCATTAGTAAGAACAGATATGTGAAGGATTTCACTAAGGGCAATGGTTATCAGCAGCTTTCAGCACCTTCTTATAAGAAGGGCCCTCAATCTGCAACACACAACTCACAATGAGCCATTGTGACTGGACTGGATATCCGGAGAAACAAACATGACTATATGTAAAATTAAAAAGTGATCAGATAACTGCCTATCAAAATGAGCCAAGACGCTCGTTCAAGGTCAGGTTGAGGACATTCCAGCCGTGGTTTTACTGTATTTTTTCATAAAATCCAAGAAATTGTTGGAGCCATGGCCTAGTTGCTCCAGACACATCAAGTCATGGTACTCAAGCAGAAGAGCATTCGAATCCTGCCTGCATAATGTCCTGATGGTGCCATTCCTCAAAAAGATTTTATTAAATAAGGTGCAAAAGGCAACAGGTAATGAATAACCAACGAGCCTAAAGCATGTTGTAACATGGCTGACTGAAGGTTCTAAGAGTTATTAACCTGTCCTGCACCTTCTGAATAGAGTGAGGACATTGTACCTGTTCAGTGCTTGGGGTATTTCATCCAAAAGAGAC
Organism: Rhinichthys klamathensis goyatoka; assembly: GCF_029890125.1. Taxonomy (NCBI): domain Eukaryota; kingdom Metazoa; phylum Chordata; class Actinopteri; order Cypriniformes; family Leuciscidae; genus Rhinichthys; species Rhinichthys klamathensis. The sequence goes on from NW_026606829.1 coordinate 2,408,283, forward strand.
AGAGGGCTTTGTTACCTCAATACACTTCAGGAGAGACAGACATGAACCAGATCTATGAGAACAAAATATTCGACTATGTGTTAAAGAGAGACAAGAGGGGAGAAAGAGAAGGATGGATAGAGAGGAAAAGGAGGGAAAAAATGACAGTGAATGATGTGCTAGAGGGTAGTTTCTCCAAAAGACACACAAAGGCTACTTTTCAGAACAACAGATCTCACATTATCTCAAGGGCCAAGCAGACAGGAACGCTTAGGGAACAAGATGAGGTTACATGCAAAAAGGTGACATGACTGACACGTCATCTCCTTCTCAAATTGACCATACTTTACAGTTCTGTTATCATTCTATTTTTCCTCTGAAGTCTACTTATAATATTAGACGAGCCTTCCAGCACCAAAAAGTCAAACTTTGGTTTTAAATGACTATAATTAAAAGAATAGTTCACCCCAAAATTGTATTTGTATACCCTAATTTGTGTTACTTCAAAAGACTGGGCATATATGCACAAGTCCAATACACTTATAGAAAACAGCAGTCAACATTTCAATTTAACACATCCGGTTGTGTTCTATTTAAGCATGAAAACATACAGGTTTGGAACAACAGAAAAGATAAGTAAAATATTAATTTAGGTGATCTATTCACACAAGCTGCTTTTGTACCTTTAAGACTTCTAAATGAATTAGCAGTCTGTTATGATTGGCTAACCTCCATGTATCAGTGTCATACCAGGTCGTCTATCAGAGCAGGTCAATACCATTGCATCTTGGTCTAAAAGGTCTGGGTTGACTGGGGAAGGAACTCTGTGTAGTGAACAGAATGCATCTGCATTGGAATTCAATGTTTTAATTCAATAAGGCAAGGAACATCCACAACTTGTACCCTTTAAGACCATGTAAACGCCTGCCAGCAAGTTCCTGGAGTTTTGTGCTTTGGTAGAACTCAGTGAGGCATCACAATGAGGTGTTCACTTACCACTCGGGTTAAACGCCATGCAGGATATAGGCTTATCATGTGCTGGAAAATGTGCAATCACTCCTTCTCCATCAGAATCCTCGCTAACAAGAACCTGAAACATACACACAATAAAGCTACAGTAAGTTGATGAAGCCACATAAATAAAGGCTGACTTCTTGTTTACCTCACGTCTTAGTGTTTTAGACACATAGCTGGTCATTGGCTCTACAATGGCCAGTGCAATCTGATCTTCACAGTTACATAAGATTTAATCAGTTAAACAAAGATGTGTTTTGGCATTTTGTTTAAAACAAGTGCGTTTTAAGTTGTGCTCGAATAGCAAAAAATGGGCTGAAAATGTTTCCACGTCTATTTTTATGATCATCATCCATTCCCCATCATGTCATTCAACCCTAAACATGTTGCCCTCTTGCGGGTGCTTAACAATTATCCTTGTGTCTACTTTAATCCACACTGGAAGATTTTAGCTTTAAATGACGTATGGTCGGCAAAATAGTTTCATTATGGAATTCAAATAAATTTGACTACATTTTTAAAAGATGTCCGCAAATATGTTGGTGTGTTTTATGAACACGGCTTCAAAGAAAGAAAGACTAACCCACATGACCACTGTGATCAATGTGCATATTCTGCCAAAGCCCACAGCGCAACAGTACTGTATCAGACAGGAAGAAAAAGTGACATGTTGTAGGAGTTAAAACAAACACAGCAGGAGGAAACTCTATAGTGTCTCTTCACGTTTTGATACCCAAAAGAGATTAATAGCTCCCAGTTAAAAAGAACTGTAATGTGAATCCGTAATTCATCCCTTTATGTGCATCACTACAAGAAAATAAAAATAAAAAGGAAAAATAAGAGGAGGGATAGAGAAAGAATGTTAACCTTTTCTTTATTGACTCAAACCAATTAATACATTAATTAATTAAATGTATTAAAATGAAATAAATACAGCCTTCCTGTAGCTCAAACAGTAGAGCGTTGGCGCTTGCAACGCCAAGGTCATGGTTTCGATTCCCAGGGAATGCAAGAACTGATAAGAATATAAATGTGTAACTTGAAATGCAATGTAAGTCGCTTTGGATAAAAGCGTCTGCCAAATGCATAAATGTAAATAAATTACAAACAATACAAAACACAACACAACACAAAATTATGTAAATATTAAAATTCTATATAAATTCCAATGTTTTCAAATAGCCTATCAACTTGAAAGCAAGAAAGAAAGAAAGAAAGAAAAAGGAGAGTGTGTTGCTCATACGGGGCTATTCTCTGGTCAGTGGTCCTCTGTTAAGTTTGCTCATGAAAGAGATTATAACCAAGCCCAGACATGAGACAGCCGGAGAGAAGAGTGATAAATCTAGCGGAGTGTTGCATTAAGGAGCAAGGCAGCTTTTAATAGGATCCAGTCCAAACAGAAAACAGCCTTGCTCTAAAACCCAGACATTTATTTTAGACTGCAAAAACTGCCCCTGTGACACAAACCAGATCGCTTTTATTGGGGGCAAAAAAAGACAATGTTGTTCTGTATAGGAATATACTATTGCTTCAGAAAAGAATTTGTGTGTGGATAGATCCGAAGAGCAAATAACCCTGCAGGAAATACAGAGCTGAGAGGGGGTGATGAAGATGAGAAGGTAGGGGTGTGTCCCCTGAGACTGGGAGAGGGGGAGATGGGAAAAAAAAAACAGAAGAGAAAATGCCAAGACCACTGCTGGAGTCACGGGCGAATGGCATTGACAGTAAATTCCGCAAATCTGTTTTGTGTGTTCCGCAAACACCGAAAACATAACTAGTCCACTTTGGGAGGAGCGCAGCTTCTTTGTGATATAAATGCAGGAAACCTCTTTTAGAAAGTGTTGACTCTGGAAAATCAGCATGATACAGGTTTATAAATTAGCACATTTAAATGAGAGTAACGTGTTAAACGGCTCACAGTAGACTCTAATAGAGAATCTTATTTTTAACAGTCCACTAAATGGAAGGATACATTTACATGGGTCAGAATCAATAGGATAGCAAAACCTGTTCCAACTTAACCTCTCTCCAAGTAAAAATCCTTGAACAGGAGAACTGTAAATATTACAGCTAGCCTTTACACCGAGTGCTCTATTAAAGTCTAATCATGTGTCACACACCTACAAGTCCTCTTTTAACACACATTCAGACCTTGATGGAAAACAAAAGGACGGTAGAACTTTTCTGTAATGCTCCTGCAATGACCTGCCTGTGATCTCATGCTAAAAGTCTACGGTTGTGCCAGCCAAGGGGGAAAGAGCCACAGGAAATGGCTAAATCATGAGATCAGGAGACTGCGGCCTGGCATGGAGTCTGTGAACGAACGGTGGAGCATGTGCTCTTATGACAAGGTGATGACAAACCCCTTGGGCCACAAGAAGCTCTAATACTGAATGAGTTATGAATGGGATTAATGGATTATTTATCTCAGAGAAAAGAGGAATGAATCTGGGTTCTTGAGGATCAAGGTCACAAGGGTGAAGAAAGTACCATAAACAGCGCTAGAAATCTTGTCATTCAGACCTCAATCCCTGGCAAAACCGTACTGATTATGCTGTATAAGTGAGCGTTTCTTACCTGTCCTTCTCCCACAGTGTGTGTGTCTATGATGGTGACCACGCCAGGTTGGTGAGGGCTTCGGCGGGTGCCACTGTGGGCAGTGCCCTCCTCGTCAGGCACCCCTGATGGCACCGTACCAGCAAGCTGGGTCACAACCTTGCCCACCATGGTCAGGCCCGTCTTCAAAGTCTGACAGGAAGACAGAGACACAACATTAGAAATAGAAATAAAAATGCTGTAGTGATTTATGATAGCGATGCACGGATTATTTTTTTTTTTTTTTTACAAATATAAAGAAACCTACATTTCATTTATCTGAGAAATGAAACCGAAAACTCAGTATGCTGTTCACGGTGTCGTGTTCTCAAATGGTAAATTAAACCAGTTGTAGTTAAATTCTTTGGCAACAAGCCGCATCTCTATATTTTAGCAAAACAAATTTGAAGTGCTAATTAGTAATAAGCGCTGGTTAAATGTCAGTGTTTCGGTCAATGGTTTCAGAATTCCAAAACTTTTTTGGCTGAAACCAAAAATTCTACTTTTTGTCAAATATTTTCGGCTTGCCGAAATTTTGGTGCATCACTTACCGGTATTTAGGAACACTGGAATTTGTTTGGATTTCACTCTTGATATGTTCAGATCTTTAACCACAGTTAACAATTTAGGGGATGAGGTTACATCCAAACCACAACTTTTGATTACTACTCATAATTGTAAATGGCTATACTCTTTATATGTCATTGAATTTTATTTAATAATGTATGGAATAATTTAAAACAGCTGATGAAAGTGGTCAGTACCGTGGGAATATATTCTACTAGCATTTATCGTATGGATATATTTTAAAATCATCATTTTGAAAAAAAATGTGGAATAATTTTATGCTTGTTCTGAAGTAAAAAGAAAAAAATATGAATCATAAAGCAAAAAATAATAATAATTCATGCAAAGGGTTAAAAGACAAAAACATTTCATTCTGCAACATTTGTGCTAGCCTACCAAGTTCTATTGCAACACTCAGATCAATACCGCAAACAATGTTCCCACATCCAGAGATGTTGTTGAGCAATGACCTAAAAAACATGTTTGCATCCAGTGTTGTTTGAGGCAATGTCAACAGACAGGTGTGTAAGTTAGCCGTGTAGGCTAACGGTTAGCGTTTGTTTGAGTGTGTACTCATAGATATGAGCTGAGAAGAGATGTCCGAGTTCTGGCACAGCAGTCGGTGCAGTGTCTGCCACCAGCTGGCCGCCCGCCCCTCCCCTTGCTAGCCCTGATCAATGGGGACTGTTTGGATTAGCACTAAAAACTCTAACTGCAGTGATTAGAAAACACATTAGTGTTGATCAATTAGGAGGCAAACGCTTCTCTTAATAATTGATGGGGCAAAGCAATTTACACACAGTCAGTTAGTGGGCTTGTCAGAGCATTCTCCAAAGGGCCCAACAAACACAGGCGCCACGAGGTATTGACGCTGCCGCTTGGCCTGAATGCCTGATTAAGCTCTCCGGGGCCTTGGCAGACAGACACACACATACAGCAACGCTCACTCCATTAAGTGAGAACTAGAGGAGACCCTACTTAAGCTGTGCTATCCACTTACCCCAAACACAGTTCACAGCGGCAGAGGTCTGAAAACAGAGCCCTGGGGCACCCCGCTCACGCAGACTTGTGGCTAGCACAATGACATCTCTCTTTTGGTCACATCGCACTCATTTACACAATCTGTGCCTTGCAAGAATTCAATTTTGCAAAAGGCGCCCTCCCCCTCCTTTTGTGATTGTGTTACAGGATTGATGGGAGATGGCCCCCTGGCCCCCAGACGGCCGCACTCAGAGCCACTCAGCACAGGGACTGTGTGTCAGAGTGGAGGAGATGGTTATAAATCACAGCCCCGTCTGCAGACGGCCTGTCTGCGTATCAAGGCTTTTTTAACCTTGTTTTCCTCCCTGCTAACCTTTGCTGTGCTCCTTTTGATGTATACCGCCATTAAGGCTAATGGCTCTTCTCTCACGTAAGCCGTTAGCGCTCGTTAGGCAGTGATCAGGCCGGCGGCCGGGGAATACAGATGTGGGCTTAATAAATCAATTAAGCAACCAGGAGAGGAGACTGGAACCATATGAAAGGTTAAGCACCAAGGTTCTGGCACCACTAAATGAACTCTAGTGGGTCTCTGAATCACTAAGGACTATGTCGAGAACGCTCTGGGATGCTATATGGTGAATAAAGTGAGTGGAACAGCACACATTATGACCGTCATTTAGAGCAGAGCAAACAAGAAGGAAAGCATGGCTGAAAATACACAAATAAATGCAAAAAAAAAAAAAGAGAAAAAGAGCAAGAGCCACATTAAGCTGTATGGTTTGATTTCTTGCCTTGTAAAGAGGATAATCATTAATTAATGTGACAAACTTTAAAGATTTAAAAATCACTGGGCCAATCATTTTTGGAAATGAAACGCTGATATGTTCTTTAAGCTCTACGATATGAAAAAGTTTGGCCAGAGTTAATGCTAAAATAAACTAATCATTTCCTCACCATGTTGAATGATTTTTATAAGCAGTGGGGATCCTCAGCACGACATGCCAACTGTGCACCAACAGTTATAAATGTCAGAATTTACCAAAGAATGGCTGGCTTTAATCTTATAAAACAAAATAATACTCATAAGAAAGACAAGTCTCTCAGCAAGACACAACTGAAATAATCTGTGCAAAAATTGTGGCACAAGTGTTGACAAAGTACTGTATCTGTTGGTCAATGTGTGGACAAAAGTGTGTCAGTGTGACCCCAAAAAGTATTTGGACACTAAAGCCACACTCAAAATGTATGGACTTCACTGAATTAGGTACAAAATATCAAACCATGTGGCATCTGCTATTATCCATTAACATTAGACAACCAGTAAGTTCTTAGTGTATTTGTTTTGAGCAGTATATCTATTTTTATTTTTATCTAACTTTTTTTTATGAAATTAATTATTTGAAAGATATGCTTATTCTACCCATCTATCCATCTGATATTTATTTGTGGCTTAGGTGTGTAAATACTTTTTGAGGCCACTATAACACGTGTGTTGAAGAGTGTGGCAGGCATGGCAGTGGTAAAAAAAAAAGAAGGGTAAACTCACTTTAGCGGCACTGATGACAGTGGCAGTGTAGGACTGGGCATTATCTCCACAGGCCCCACCACGGGACTGATGACACCGGATCAGCTACACACACACACAAACAGAGACAGAACAGAGTCACATTATCATCCAGAACCTTTCAGCTCCCCAGCACTCATTAACCCACAGAGGCCTGTCACAGCCCGCGCCAGGACGTCTGCAGGCGGGCACGGTGAGTAAAAGGAGGAGGAGGATGCCATTAGGACAACAAACAGTTCTTCAGCCCCATTCTATAGCGCACTCCCTCTAGGGTCCCTGTCCCAGACCTATTCAACACTTCAGCTGCCATTGGCCAGAAACTCATTACCTTTGCCCAGACACACTGTCCCATCTGTCCATTATTAGGCAGCAACTGGCCTCTCTAAGGCAAACAAACCGCACCCATTACATAAATGGCGGCAAATCGAGGGTCTACTTAATAATAATATGTCATATTATATTGTTAGCTCCTATCGATATGACACGCATTGTCTTTATAATGATATGTGCAATTCGTAAGAAATAAAAACATTTAGAAGGCAACTGCAGTTGGACTTAGGGCTGTTTCCAAGCAACACATTTTCAGCAACAAATCAGTCTGAAGGAAGGCCTGAATTATTAGGCTGACTGATCAGAGAGTTCAAACAGGCCATGTTCTTGTGTTCAAAAACATCTGGATGGAGCACAACGGAATTAATTACTAATTAATAATCATATTTATTATACAATTTTGTGTCATTTTAAAACTTTAAAGATCCCCCAAAAAATAATAAAGGCATCGTTAAAAAAAAAAAATAATAATAATAATAATAAATTGAGCGGTTTAATCTGAGTGTTCTAATAAGAAAAAGACAAAATTTGTAATGTATGTGCATGTGTGACATGCGAGAGCAACATGAGGGTGAGTAAATGATGAGTAAATGAAGACAGAATTGTAATTTCTGGGTGAACTAACCCTTTAAAGTTTGGGAATAGTCATTTAGACATGCACTTTGCAATCACAGTTCTAATCGCAAAGCGCAAGCGCTGGAGTGGCACTCCTCAACATTAAAACACAAACATAATTTAAATCACAGCGTTTTTCTTTTAGTAGTATGATTATACAAAGCTTTTTAAAAGGTTTCTTCTTATCAAGCATGTGCATTAATAGAGGGAGAGCAACGGGAGAGTCTGTGTGCGAGGCTTGTCTGTGTAAGAGATCCAACAAATGCCTGCATTGAAAGTGAGAGTGCACTGCGTGAAGAATAAAACAAAACTTTGCTGAGTTTCAGTGACATTACTACATTACACTACAATATCTAATGTTGAATAGAATGTATAATAAAATAAGGCAATATTTCTGGGTATTGATAATGCCAAATGTCGGATTTTAGCAGTAAAAAAGGGCCTACTTTTTTTTTATGTAGTCAGACTGTGCAAGCATATGAGTCTAACATAATTTTGTATTTTCAGCTTCAGAATCATGAACATTTTTATTCTAGAGTCACTATTGCCTTGTGCATAAGGGACCAGGACCAAGTCCAAGCCTATTCAAGTCCACCCCTGATGTAATAGAAATTTAGCATTTCAACAATACATCAATAATCAATAATACATTTGTGGTAACCATATGTCTTAGAAGTAATAATAATAATAATAATAATAAACCTTTTCTTTATTTTGGCTTAAAATATCGCAATAGTATCGTATCGTGAGTTCAGTAACGCAAACTGTCTGGAATAGTGACTTGAGTGCATCGTTACACCCCTAATGTAAAGAATATCTAATTCATGACTATAAATATAAAAAAGTAAAACAAATAAAATAAAATAAATAATACATTTAAAAAAAAAAAAGATAAACTAAAACAGAAAAAGTAAGAAAAATTAAATATAAAATGAAATAAAATAAAATAAAATAGGTTGTCTTTCTGAAAACCAGTGTTTTGATAAATCTGGAGTTCTTTAAAATATTTGGTGTTTGTACTACCTTGTTTTCAGCATAGGCCAACCACCGGCTTCCCAGAGCTATAGGGTTGAGGTTGGGCCCAGGACAGGGGTAGCAGCCTGCAACAAAAAGGAAAACACACAAATATAACAAGAGATAAACTAAATGACAGGATAAAGAGGACATAAATAGTCCATCATAGCAGCATCTTGTCCAAGACTGTGTTTTACTAGAGCTTAGGGTTAGAGTAATACCAGAGGTTAAATAAGGGGTATGGCATTTTGTGACAGTAGAACGGCTCCTCAGCTTATTAACTACCAGACAGATTGACCCATGAGAGCAATACAGCCATAGAATCCGTACCAATCCCACATGCCATGATAATGTAGCCGTATATCACATGTGGGACACATTCAAACAGGGCAAACACGCAAGCAAATGCAAATCAGATAAGGTCTGATTAAACTAAAACCTAATAAACAAGCACAGAAATACCAAACTTCTTTCTCCGCCCTCGCAAACGGAAAGGTTACGCAAGTGCATATCACAGTGTGAAGTGTGCTGACAGTAATTTATAGCATAGAGTGAATATAAAATATATGCAAACAGTAATTTAGGGTGTAGAGTCAGGATCTGAAACTCGGGTGAATGGGGCTTGAGGTAAGCCACAAGCCCAGTAACGCAAAAGCCTTTTGTGCCTTTCCAAGGCGGAGGGAGCCGATGCAGTGAGATAACGTATGTTTAACACATCTTGTGAGCTAGACTTGGGGGATTTTCACAATTGTTTTGAGATCTCAGCCAGAGAGAGAAGACCTAACTCAAAAACCACAATGGATTATGTTTCCATCTTAACTTTAGTTAAAGTTTAGTAATTTTTGACATTTCCATTTTTTAAAATGTTTACAGTACACAGATAGACTCTCTGTGCCGTTCCAGCGTGTATATGCGCTTCAGATGATCAATGCAAATCAATCACAGTTCTAATCGCAAGAAAGCATGTCAAAATGACTAAGTTCCTCCAAAATTTTTAGTTCTGCATTTACTCACTCTCATGTTGTTTTTGCGCGTCCCTCAAGCATTTGAACGTCCGTGTTTACTATGCGTGCCGTTGTAAATCTGTTCATCACATAAAGCCATTGTGTCTCTTCAGTAGACTTGGATTTGGATTAGACCACTCGATTGATTATTTGTACGATGTCTTTTAGACATTTTTGGGAGGAATGAGAATGGAGGGACAGAAATCTCTCAGGTTTCATAAAAAAATATCTTCATTTGTGTTTGGAAGTTGAGCGAAAATTGTATAAATTGAAATGACATGAGGGTGAATTATACTGAACATTGGATAAAACTAACTTTATATCGCAAATTATATCACTTACATCAATGATACATTCTGAAATAATGTAAAATACCAGTAAATAAAATGAAACGTTTACAAACATAAACACTATGAATATGTATTTTAGTTGCCCTCACTCCACAACAAATAATTTAAATTCAACCATATTCAGAAAAGAACAGGAATAAAAAAAATATAAGTATAAAACAAACATAAATTATATAATTTATAATTATTATAATAGCATTCCTTATATAAACAACATTTATTATAAACAGCAAGCCTAAACACATTTATTCAGAGCCAAATTGAAACTATGGGCATAAGGTTAATGCGCTACACAAATACATTTCTTACGTATTTCTCTCTTATTTAGTACAAATCCAAATGTGCGCTTTGCGCATGTTTTGCGTGCTTCAAATTAGTTGCATTATCGTTGTCGCTTTAAAATAAGTCAGAGCTTGTTTCAGATAAATCAAAAATGCAACTTTTATCCCGGAAATAACGGTAACGAAATTGGTGGTTTCAGTTTTTTATGATTTAGTTAACTATAATAACCCTTTTTTTTTTCGGTCTGTTACTTTAAAAAATAAGTCAAGTCTTCTTCTTCCTATGTTGAGGAAGCTTTAGAGAAGCAATTAATGATGTAAAGGGTTATTGACCGTCCCCGTTTCCTGTGGCGCAGACATTGACGGGGAAGTCAGATAGACAATGAGAGCCATTAAAACAACGCTAATAGCAATTTACAACAGACGATTGCTTAAGTGGGCAGCAGAGGCCTGGTTACACATGGTGACATGGACTGTGTATTTTTCTGAAACCTGTGCGCACATGACAGTTGGGACCTTGTGAGTCGCATCCCCTTCAAGAGTGCAAAAAAGCCATTTGGATTTTGCCTGTGGTTTGGCCTGGAGGAGAGGAAATGGCTCTTTATGTGCTAGAGCTGGGCTGAGTGACAATATGCATTTGTTTGTTATTGTTTACACTACGCAATGACGGTTTGACACAGACAGTTTCTGGTAATGCCCAACTCTGACACATTGTAAAACAAAAGCCATTTGTGTAAACAAGCAGGCCAGTGGAATTGTGGATGAGCTTTGATATCGTATAGCCCTGAGGAGTGACACAGGGAAAAACGGCTCCGTTGGTGTGACAGCACGTATAAGGGTTGAGTGGGGTTTTGGGGGTTTAATGAAGTCAGTGTGTGAAGAGGATTAATCAAGACTAGGTTTCATGTTTTGCGAAGCTGCAGATCAAAGAGGCAGAGAAAAGTTGTGTTGGAGACTAGAGAAGGTCATGAAAGGTCAAGTTCAGCAGACACATCTATAACACGAAGAACTTACTTGTGACAAAGAACTTTTTCATAAAGGTGCAGCTGTCAAAGGCAGCGATCTTTTCTTGAAGACTAACAACGAGAATCCTGTGGCCATCAAGGGATGGAGATGGAGTTGGGGAAAAAATAATAAAGTATATATAAGCTTAATGTTCCATTTAAAATGATTACAAGGTGAAGTGCAGGACACACGTGTGTAAACACACCTTTTGTTGCAGTAAAGATCATAGATGGGCGTTTTAAACTGAATGGACTTGACCATCTCTCCTGTCCTCAAGGAATAAAGGTCCACACAACAATAAGGGGGACTTGTCCTGCAAAACACACACAGAGCAGCGATTAGTTTAGGCCCGTTCACAATAAATTAAAATTTGTTCTCAATATTAAAGAATAGCAGAGTTCACACCACAGTTATAACAATAACGGCAAAGAGAAACGATATCGTTGGAATCACTTTCAGAACGATTTTATCCAGATGATGAACGATAAAAACACTGACAGACAATCAGAATACATCAGCTTTAATGAGCTCGAGCACTTACTGTAAAGTGACAGACAGACACGCGCTTAGAATAAACAGAGCGATATCGCTAATATAGTTATAGCTATCTTTATAGTTATCATTCTAGCTATCTTTATAGTTATCGTTCTTGGTGCTAACGGGCCTTTAGTCTGCTTAACTACATTACATGTAAACTAATGTCAAATAATCTAGGAAGTGAGCTGGAATTATGGTCTACTCTAGTTGTTAACAAAAATGCTCCAGAAACATTCATATTCATATTCAGTAAAACATTATATGCATTATATTGATCATAAGTGAGAGTAAAGACATTTCTATTTCTAGGCTGTTCTTTTAAACTTTCTATTTATCAAAGTATCCTGAAAAATAGGTGTCATGGTTTCCACAAAAATATTAACAAGCACAATGTTTTCAACATTGATAATAAAAAGAAACGTTTCTTGAGCACCAAATCAGCATATAATAATAATTTCTGAAGGATTGTGAGACTGACTGGAGTAATGGCTGCTGAAAATTCAGCTGTCATCACAGAATAAATTACATTTTAAAATATATTACAATAAATAAATAAAAACTTATTTTAAACTGCAATAATATTTCACAATATTACAGTTTTTTACTATATTTTTTGATCAAGTAAATGCAGCCTTGGTGAGCATAATAGAGTTATTTTCTTTTCTTCTTTTTTTTACCACTTTTAAAAGTCTTACCGACCACAAACCTTTAAAAAACAATACAAAAAAGGCTACTACGTTTTGAATGTGATTTGCAATAACACAAAACCAAATGTTTAAGTTCATGAAGAATAAAAACACATTACAAAACCAAGTCCCGCCAACAGGCCAGAAACTTTCTCACACTCACATCCTGTAGTTATTTCCTCTCTACCTTCATCAAGTAGATGAGAGTTAAGAGAAAGCAGTGGCTGTTGCTTGTGATGAAGGCAGATACAGTATTAATCCTCATTAGGCATTCCGCACTGATCTGGCACAGCCTGGCCTGCCATATTAACCATCTTAACAGAATGTTTCTGGTAAGACGCTGTGCTGGGCACTTTGCTTTCCGCAGGATATTAGTCTTGTAGTAATATGCATGGCATCAGCACTGCCCAACCCGGTAGGACTGGATCAGAATACCAATCCAACAAGTCAGGTATTCTGTTGGAGCCGTGGCTAAGTGTACATAAGTTGCTCAAACCACAATAATAAACTTAAGGATCTATGGAGTCTAACTATAGACGAAGCTGGAACTGAAGAGGCCGGGTTATTGACACCGACTCTGAGCTGATCAAGCACTCCACGTAAATGAAAATGATCAATAGCCTGTGCTTCATTGACAAAACAATTGGCTTTGAAGGCAACCACTAATGATTTCGCTGTGTCTGACTCTTAATTCGACCGACTGTCTGCCGCTTCACAAGAAGTGATTATATCATGCATCATAGATTAGCATTAACATACTTTGGCAATAAAATATATAGTGCATAGTGCTGCAGCATTTTTGGCTATGCTACTAATGTAACAGCTTCTGTGAAAACAAGGGTTTGACAGGGTTTGGTCTATTGACTGATGTTCTGATATCAAGAAGGCCATCATAAAACAGATAGTTTTATAGATCCGATCCTAGATACTGATTGGCCAAATACAACATTCCGGCTTTAATAGACAATATAGTAAAATCTATGACAAAAAAAAAAAAAAAAAAATGTTAAAAGTTGAAGTGTTTTAACTTGTCACAGAGTCTTAAAACTGCAACGTACGTTGCAGGATGCTCAAAAAACAATGAGACGTGACACAACGGCAAAAGAAGTCCATCTGCATATATATATATATGGATATAGCAACGGTGCTACAGGGGTGATGAATATTTAGATACAACTTTTAAGAGAGGATTTTTATCATGCAAACTACATCTAAAGCACAGGACGTTGTTGCTAATAAAAGAACCAGTACAAAACAAAACAACTGGAAAAACAATAGAAATTAATAATAATATTTCATATATTTAATAGTCTGGAATCTCACTAATCAACTATTTGGTTGTTAGACAACTAGCTAATCATAATTAGCCATCAAAACAAGCAAACTTTCAAGTGGAATGATTTAATAAAATTACACTGAATTTAATACAAATTAAAAAATTATTGCATATTCAACATAAAACATCCTTTTGTATTCTGTAATGAACCCAATTCTTTGTTTAACCTAGCTGTTTTAATGTTGGAAAATGTAGTTTTACTCCTCATTCATAATTTACAAGCATTCAAACACTAAATAAAACAGCACGGACAGCATGTCGAGGAAACAACTCTTTTTTTTTTCAAACATGCACGTATCAGTTTTTACAAAGCAGCCAAGACATCAAACCACAAATTGTGGAACATGGAAGTACTTAAACCATAAATGAAAAAAGCTGTGGTGCGTCTCAACTTCCTATACTTTAGAGTTCTGATTCTGAGTGATGAAGAGCCAGGGAGGTTTTTAATTTGTCATTACTTTCACAGACAGTGAGTGATCTCTGAGTGAAGCCGTGACGATTGCAAATCCAGCCTGTACTTTGAGCATGTTCCCAAACAGCTGCCATTTGAGCCACTTCTCCTCAGCGATCTGGCTTGAGGTCAGGGTGGACAGATTGCACATAATGTTTTTAAGAGAGCATGATAATGTCTAGGAGCAGGAGGCTCACTGAGTGTGATAGACATCCCATTCTCAATGCCTGAAAGGTCAAGCCTGCAGCTGAGACTCAGTGTCTCAGATCCTTTGGTGACTGATGGAATCATCCCACAAGTCAAAAGTCATGCTGTGGCCATTTGGAGTTCTGGATTGGCCAAAAGGTAAAGTTGCGTGGCAAAACTGACCCGTGGTTGGACTGAGCCCACTGTGGGAGTTTGTAGGCTTACCCAGGGCTGGATTACAGCATGCGTGTCAACAACACAATCCAGTAAGCAGTGGAACCCACCGCAGACATGAACGCATGCCCAGAGCTGCATCTCTACATCGGCCAGCTGCCAGTAAAAACCCTGTCTCAGAGCCACATCACAAATACAGACACACAAACACAGGTTAGCGACAACACACTCTGCTGAAAACAACAAAAACAGAGGGAGGTGGTACATATTTCTTTCCAATCAGAATTATTTCCAATCAGTGCTTAAGTTTGATCATTGTGTCAATGACAAATAAGAGGGTCCACGATAAAAAAAAAAAATTTATTTAAAAAAACACATGTGCCAAGTTCTCAGAAATGTACTTTCTTTTCATGTCGGTTTCACATGTTTTTGAAAAACTTTTCATTTAAAGTGCCCCATTATGCTATTTTAAACTGTTTCCTAATGTTGTTTTGGATTCTCCTACAACAGGTTTACATGCATCAAAGGTCAAAAAACATTTAATTTCCTGATAATATACATTTGCACAACACCACATTTTCAATGATTCTCAAACGACTCGTCAGATGAATCAATCTCTCTAAATCCCTCCTTTCCGCAAGCTACTCTGCTCTGATTGGCCAGACAGCTCAGTCTGTTGTGATTGGTTTACCGTGTTGAAAACCAAAATGCCCATTGCCATAACAACGTCAGCTCTGATTGTCATTGGAAGAACTAGTTATTCAACCCGAACCTCCATCTCAAGGACAACTCGAGCAGGACGTTTCTCAGTGATACACTACAGGTACTCAGTTTGATGTACATTATGAGATGTTCACCTCACCATGTTCAGACTGACAAAATAATAAAAAATACATTCTTCTTCTTTTAAATAATAATAATAATACAAATAATAATAACGACGTTCTTCTTCTAAATAACAATAAGCGTCATTAATAATAAAAATCATAATAAGAAGAAGAATATTACAAATTGTCATGCAATTATTAATGTGAATGAATGGTACTCCACATCATTTCATCACTATTGTACACCCCAATACATGTGACGTGATTCGAAATTGAATGCTAATCGTTTCAAAGGACGTGCTGTAAAATAATGCATTGTGATAGGTCATTTCGGCTCCACGTCGGAGAAGTTTCTCTTCTGTGCCGTCTTCCGTGTGTACATGGCGTAAAATGAGGGCGTGGGGGAAGCGGAGACTTGAATATATAGAGGGCGTGTTATTCTAATGACGATCGTTTTCAGCCGCGGGATTTATCAAGGGCAGGTATTGCGTACACCTGGATTTCAAAGGTACGCACAGCTTCATAAATCAGGCGGTGAGAGGAGTGTAAGCATAATCTTACGTCAACATATACGCCCGTTTCTACGCAAAAATGATAAATGAGGGCCAATAACTTACTATACGGTTCACTTTCAAATTTAAAACTTTGCAGGATGTTGCACACTACATGAAAGGTCATTTTCAAAAATCCATAATAGGGGCCCTTTTAAGGAATAACGTCATATGGTGCATCCATTAACTAAAGAATATAATATATATTTTGGTCATATTTTTTAAATATTTACATTTTTCTTTGCATACATGTAAATGTACACATCTTAATTATAATTTCCACAAAAAATTGTATATATATATTATATCAATATACTGTGTATTTAAAAACAATAAAATATAGTAAATATAATACAATATAACAATACCAATTAATATAACAAATGTATAAGAAATATTATATTATAATATCCATTTATAATTATAACTAGTAGCCACTTTATTAGGTACACCTGTTCAACTGCTCGTTAAATATCTAATCAGCCAATCACATGGCAACTCAATGCATTTAGGCACGTAGGCATTTAGACATGGTCAAGACAATCTGCTGAAGTTCAAACATAGCATCAGAATGGGGAAGAAAGCTGATTTAAGTGACTTTAAATGTGGCGTGGTCGTTGGTGCCTTTGAACGTGGCGTGGTTGTTGGTGCCAGACAGGCTGGTCTGAGTATTTCAGAAACTGCTGATATAGCCTACAGGGATTTTCACGACCATCTCTAGGGTTTACAGAGAATGATCTGAAAATAAATGAAATATCCAGTGAGTGGAAGTTCTGTGGACGAAAATGCCTTGTTGATGCCAGAGGTCAGAGGAATTAAGGCAGTTCTGAAGGCAATCCGGTACTAGCAAGGTGTACCTAATAAAGTGGCCAGTGGGTGTATATACACATTAAATATCATGAATTTGGGGACTAACCATGCAGTGTCTGCTGTGTGAACATAGCTTAAGTGTGTCAAATGGACTGTAGAAATCTGCAAACGCTATTAGTCTCCATTTTTATTCTCCTCTGATGTCCTTTATAGCTGCGGACGCTTGAAGTCTCTGCGAGAGAGACAGATATCTACAAAGAAATTAAACCCCCACTGGATTCAGACACCAAGATTAATAGGGGCATTTAACTTCCTAAACTTGTCTTAGAGCCACTATTCATTGATTTCAATATAATCTGGGTCAGATCAATCCAATTTAAAGCGTTTTAGAGCCAATGTGACACAAATGATATGCTCCCAGATTGATTAACGGGACAATGATAGCCTTGAAAAAAGAATCATCAAATTGGCCACTTCAATTGTTTGCCTTTTTGCATTGTAACTAATGGCCCGCTTCTAATGGATGCAGTGCACGCTCAACATAATACAATTTCCTCTCGCTGAGAATCGAGACTTCGATTTGAAAGCGTCAGTAAATTTAAATTATCGTTATAAAATCATATCAGCGTTTCAGTGTAGCACACTTTTAGGTGATATTGAGCACAGATATTATGACCTGTCCCATGGCTTCAGTCATCCGACTTTATATATGTCACTTTCATCCAGGCCATTTCTTTAGCAAAGGCCAAGTTAATACATATACTAAATCTGATTAACATAGGGTCATAAAAGTTATTGTGTATTAACTTTTTAATAGCATAATTTTTAAGGATAAAGAGCAGAGAAAAATCTATTTTTCTCCTGTTCAAAATCAGGTTATTTCTCACTGAAATGCACTACTTAATTTGTCACTGTGTTTAAAAAAAATAGTCAGTATTTTTTTGTTTTATTTGTCACAATCATTTTTCATACTGGAAGTGAGGGTGACCTGCACTCACAAGTTCAAGTCTGCTAAATTCAAACGTCTTTATTCGGCTCGACTTAAAATACTTCAAACGTTAATATCCTCAATCTCAACTGTGAGTCTAATAGCTGGGTATCACACAACACTTCACAAGACACACCTGCAAAATCCATCTCCCCTCAACATGGTAAGACAATAAAAAAGGCCTTTTTTCTGGTCTCAGCCTCCCTCGTGGTAACCAAATGGGAAAAGTCACTCTCGAGTGGAACATTAACCATTTTTACAGTTAAGGTCAGGCTTAAATTTAGCAACTCATATGTTTACAATGGTAATTACGCACATTACGCCACTATGTGACAAGCTAGCCAACTCATCACTTTTATAATCTCGTAAACCTTTTGATGTCTGTATTTTAGCATGACTCTGAAACCTGTTAGATAACCATTTTGGTGCTTTTAACATTGTAAGGTTTAAATCATTTCACTATCCTGAACGGAAACTGACAAGGGGAAAGGAATATAAAATAGGAAGTCTGGAAACGCAGATCAGCGCAAGCGAGTAAATCCATTTATAGGGTGACGTCATCGCATTTTGGCTTCAGCTACTTTACAAGCTTTCCGAATACGAACAGACAATTACATGCTCTGGAAATGCAAAACAAATACTGCCTTACCAAATAAAATACCAGGCGACCTTCTGAGAAACACACCACAGAACATAATGTGGAGCTTAATTCACTAACTAAACTCAATAAACATGCCATTAATAAAAATGAGAATAAATCTGTTAAAAGTGGACAAAGTTTAAGTCTGTTCAAAAGTTCAATCATCTAAAACTGCGATAAACCCACCCAGTGTAACGTTTATTCTGAGATAAGGGAAGATATAAAGATCTTTATTATCCTCTTTGGCTTTTTGTTATTATTTGAGAAACATGGAAAACAGATGCTTAAAGTGTGAGACATTCCTTTCAAAAGGTGTTTGAGGAAAATGAAGAAACAGACAAATCGCAACTCTGATCTCTGGACCGTGATAAGTCCCTCGAGCCAGCATCGTATTGATTTATAACAGCTATTTCCAAGTACGGCAATGTAAAAACACAGATGAAAACAATTACTCTATTTTTGTAGGCAACAAGTGAGGTGGGTGGTAACTGAGACATTTTTGAGAAGAAAAAAAAAAGCTGTCACAATTTTGCGCCCTCTCTCTCTCTCTCGTTCTGCCCCTGTCTTTCTCAAGCCGAGCTTCAACACACAACAAACGCTGGCCACATCACAGGCTTCTTGGGGCCTGAGGGGGCCCTTTGATTCCAGCACGCCGTGGGCATTAGCGGGAAAGTAATTAGGGTAAAAAGTTCAACCGCAGCTCCATGTCTGCAGCACTGCCAGAAATACATTTCCTCCCCTTTCACTGGGCTCTACACAGATTTGCATGCATATTGGAAACACATTGAAATGAGGAGCCTGTTGCAGGGGCACTGGTGCTCTAGTACTGGTGTTTACAGCATTTAATTACTTTAAAAAAAAAATGAACAGGCGCTGGGAAGGGAGACAGGGATGGCAAGGTGGACAGGTCTGAGAAATGTACTTATGGATAAGGTCAAATTGGAAATCATTGGTTGGCATTAAAACTGGAATTAGAACAATTATCTACTTATTCAACTATAAAAACCCTAATCCTGAAAATAATGCACTAGAAAATAAAAATCCATTCACATCTTTAAAAAAAAAGATTTTTTTCACTTAAGAAATGTAATAGGCACAATAGTCCTAAATTTGCACAATCATGAAAAGGATGATGTTACACGCCTGTGCGCCTCCTCTGCAATTAATCGGAAAGATAAGGAGAAGTATGCTCATGGAAAACCGATCTGAGACAAATGCCCTTGAAAAACAGGGAAAACTTCAAAGCCATGCGATTCCCATCCTCAGAGAGCTTGAATTATGTGGCCATCCAGTCAGCATGAAAAAGCACACAGGGATGATCTGAGACCCAACAATGCACCTGGCCTGAACTTTCCAAATCACTTGAAGGGTGGAGGATCCATCACAAGAAGGAAACGCATTCATCTTTAACATGACTGTAAGAGTGAGGATTGTGTCTGTCAGACCTATCAACAGATCATAACGCCTACCTCAAATTACACTGAAACATGAAGCAAATCACAGATATGGTAAAACATGACAAATGACAGAGGAGAGAGAGAATGTGTGTGAGGCGGAGTGATAAACTTTTAACATTGCGTTTCACTCCCTGAGCTTCCAAATAAAGAATTGGACATCTCTGATGATTCATGACCATAAAGAGGTTTTATTTCTTCTAATCTTTTTTAATGTCCACATAAGAAACCAAAAGTAAACAATGGTTTTATAGCAGACCCATGCATCAAATGCTATGGCAGAGGAGAGAGACAAACAGTCCTTCATATCTTGTGTGTGGGCCAAAAAAATAGGCAACTAAATACACACAAACTAAAAATATAAAAATAGCTACACAATTCATTCTAGCCACTTAATAAATGACCATCTAATTTAAAGAGGTAAAACGGCGACGATTACAATTTTGGGTAAACCGTTCCTTTAAATATACTTTGGGAGACAGTCAAATGTGTTTGAAATGTTTTTGAATGATATCACCACCAGACGACATGTCTCCTATTTACCTTCACTTATCTCTGCAAGGTTGCACCCACCGAGCCAATAGATCTCACAGATCCAGGTGTGATGGCAAGAGAGTAACAGGCTCATGGGCTCTAAAAGCATCACTTCCCAATCCTCCCTTAATCCTGTGTCTAATACAAACGCACAGAGATTTATCATTTAATACACTTAAGAGGGATTTCTCACATCTCAATAAAAACGCAATGAAAAGCACAGCTTAATAGCACAGTAGGCTTTAGCTAAATCGCTTTAAAAATAGTCAGTGGACGACACTGGCTTTCCGCTCCTCAAAGCCATTGTGTAATTAATAAGCAGGCAGTGGGTGCCAGCAGGACTTTGCATGGATACAGCTTTGAGTAGGGACAATTAGGGACAAGGTTAAAGAAAAAGGAAAAAGAGATCTCTTTGATAATACTGAGCAGACAGTGGGTTGATGCTCTGCTCTTCAGAGCCATACAGTGGGAGATTCACTGGACCTCTGCCACCATCCCAGAGCCAGGCACAGTGTGGAGTCAAAAGTCATGGCTCTATGCCTGTGAGGACTGGACCTTCTTCCGAACCTCCACGTGTTGTAGTCCCTGACAGCAGTCCAGCTGTAATCTCCACAATGACAGAGGATTGCATTAGAGGATTGCAAAAAAAAAACACCCACATCCTCTCCATGGAGATCTGGAAATTTGAGGGGAAGGAAGAGAGGGCACTGTTTTCTGCCTGCCCAACGACTTAATTTCTCCACAATCCAGAGAACAAAAGCAGGCCTCTTGAGAGGGTGAACTTTTACCCCTTCCAAACATACTCACTGCAGAGGACACAAATGGTTAAATGGCATGCTTTTAAATCCAGCTTAAAGACCTATTTTTATTCCTTAGGTTCTGATACTGAGATTATATCAAATGTTCTGCAAGTAAATGGTTGTCATTTTTGGTAACTATTTAATTTTCCTTTAAAATCTTCCTTTACTTTTTCAATCATTTCGAATTCTTTTTTTTCATTTTCTAGATTGTTGTTAGATTTCAGATCCATGAATTAAAAGTTGTATGGCTATATTCCATCTGGCATACTCGTAAATGTTAAATATATATATACACATACACACACACATACACTTTCTTTAATGAGAATATTCTACAACCAACTAACAAGTAGCAAATAATATGTAATTCGATGTATTATTATTACTCTTGCCAAATTCAGACTGAAATCAATTTACATATTTATTTTTGTTTGCTTGTTTTAAATAGATATGATTGACACGTTTTGGTACGAGAGAACACAGGCTCAACCTGGTCAGTGTAATACCTGTAGCCCTAATTAAAATTAAAATAAAACAATGGTACTGTGGAAAACCAAATCCTTTCCAGATACAAGTGGGGTCCAACAGTGGATTGAATAGCACATTCATTCTTTGCTAATTTGCAAACTGTACCAGCACTATAGAAGGGCGGCATGTGTACTTTGCTGTCAGGAAATTCACCAGATCCATACGTTGTTTGGACTTAAGACATAATCCCCTCCATTGATAAAATTACATTGAATGTGTCTGGCTGGAGTTCTGCAACGAAGGATTTAGCACACATGCTTTTTCCTCTTTCTGGTTTTCCTTTAATTTGCAAATCTTGTAATCTAAGCCTAAAGCTGAGTGAACCAACTTCTAAACCAGCAGTGCTGTATCGGCCAAGACTCCAATCTGTTTTCCATTTGAGTGGCAAGACAGCATCCACACTGGTGGTTGACAAAATCTGTTATTTCAAAATGATTATATACTAAAAATCGTGTGAGGACTTTGGTAAGTTTATGAACTATTTCAGTAAAGGGGAAAGAACCGAGCACAGTGCAGCCTTTCAAAAAAAAAAAGAAAAACACAGAGCTAGGCTATTTACCAAACACTTCTACTGGAACATAGCAGCGGCAACACCATTCACCCGGAGGGAGAGGGTTATGGTTTTCAACACGAGGCATGTTTTCAGCATTAGACCAACCGTTGCTGGAGTACAAAGCCAAACCGCCAGAGCCTGTCTCCATGTCGGGGCGGACACGGCGCGTTTGGCTGCATAAGCGCCGGCAGAGCAAAGCTCTAGTCTTGGAACGGCTGGGACGGTGGTCTCCATCAAAGTGTGCTGAAGACAGACTTCCTTATTCTATTTCCTCGGGAGGAAATATTGAGTTAAGATTTGCAGCAGCGGAGGAGTTCGTTTTAAGAGGTGGCAGGCGTAGCTGAGGGGAGGAGAAGAGCCAATAACTGATGCGCCCTGCTCCCTCTCACTCCCTAAGGGGGCATATTTCTCACAGATCGCAGTCTGTCTCTGTCAGGAGTCCAAGGTTGCAGATCTGGCCCTCTGGAGCTGACCGGGTTGGTCAGTCCGTCAGCAGGGTTTGGCCGTCTCTCTCCAGACCACTCCCTGGCCCCATCAGACCTTTGATGCAGGTTATTATGTATAACAAATTACAGGTTTTCAAATGCACTTAGGATCTGTAGCTCATAACATCTAAATGTTGCACACACTGAGGGATGTGGCTTAGTCTCTACCACGCTTTAAAACGGGAAAAAGCCATAAACCGGACAACGATGGAACATTCCATTAGCACATGGGCTTCACCTCATGAAGAGTTTTACATGTCTCCACTTGTGTCGCACACAGCAGGAGATGGATGCAAGCCTACTATATCCATAAAACGTCACTTGGGGAAAAATCCAAAGATCTTAAATGCCCTTGACCTGCATTCAACCTCAACTGGCCTTTCTCAAATGAACAATAAAAAACAAGGCTGACAAAAGTCTAAAATAATATTTTAACTGTACACACATTTTTTCACAGCTCAAACCTTCACAATGACAAATAAAAACAATGGTTGATGAGCTTAAAAAAAAAAAAAAAAAAAAGATCATATTTAATAATGAAAACAACTGACAACAATTTAATTAGGTGGACGCTTGTTCCTGACAAGCTGAAAATGAACAATTATTCACTATGTATATGTTTCATATATATATATATATATAAAATATTTTATATATAAAACTTTTACATATCATTTATTCCTGTGATGGCAAATTTTCAGTAGCCATTACTTTAGTTTTCAGTGTCACATGATCCTTCAGAAAACATTCGAATGTGCTTTTTAGAAACATTTCTTATTATTATCAATGTTGAAAGATTTCCATTATCAGAGTACAAAAAGAAACCTGTGCTTTTGATCAAATCCTTCTATTATTGTGGCATCAATCCCAGCTTGTGCTGAAACTGTGCTTGTGTGTAGCTGAAAAACAATCAGCAGTGACCTGCGAATCTGAAAGCTCTGGCACCATGCAAAACACTAGGCCGAGCTGACAGTGGAAGTGACATCGTCGTTGTGCACTCACCCCGAAGAGCCCGTGCTCTTGCACACGCCAAGGAGGGGCCGTTTCTCAGCGAAGCTGTCAGTGTTGAGGGAACCTGCAGCCGGAGGGACAGAAAGGGGAAAATTAACCACTGACCCACATAAAGAGGGACATTCATTAGCCACACGCATATGAGGCCCGTTGTGTCTCTGCCAAAGCCACCCACCCTTCGAACTCAAGCTTTTACAAAAAACTACAGCAACAGGAAGCGTCCTGATTGCATTACAAGAGATCTGGAATTAAAAATGATGCCTTGAAAATGTCCACAAAAAAAAAAAAAAAACAAAGCGGGCACCTCTTTCCTGTCAGCTTTGACATTCACACACTGTTACCACCAAAAAATAATGCCCTGGTCCTCACAGAGACTTGAACATCAATGAAATTAAAATACCAGCATGCAAGGCATTAAACGGAGACAGAGAACAGAAACGCCACTCAGCGCAATGTGTTGAACGAAAACAATTTCTCCTCTGACTCTAATAGAGAAAGCCTTCAAAGCTTTAGAAGGAGTCTTCTGTCTCACTGGCTTTAATTTCAAGGCTTCGGAGGAATTACAGAATGGCAAAAGGCCGGTAGGCATATTTTGGGTGGAGAAAACATGTCGCAGTAAGTTTACAGATCCCATATTTATCTAATTCTCTTGGTTTCCATTCATGTCCGGATAGAAGAAGATGTTAGCCTTTGTGGAGCTGTAATTTGTGCAGCCATGCCATGACACTAATCAGCTCCAGAAAAGTATGGTCCCTGTGGCATGGCGTGAGAGAGAGAATGTGTCATTCTCAAACCTTAACACTTTAAAGGGCCTCTCCTCAATCTTCACGGCTCTGTCATCAGACATTGCCACTGGTCACGATATCCAATCATAATGCAAATACAACAGGCCTCTAAAAGACAACAGCTGCCTTCTATTTAAAAGAACAATTAAGGTGCAGAAAACCAAGCCGTGCTCCTCTCCGCCTGTAGCTGTGCGCCTCGAAAACGACTGGTCTTTGAAACAAGTGGTTTTCATTTGTATTTTCCAATGTCTGCTTTCAACTCATGCTGAGTATTATTGAGGAGATTGTTTTCTGGAAAACATAACAAATTTCCTGCATTTCAGTAAATAACACACTGACAGGAGGGCCATTTACGAAGGTGCATTCAACAGTGGGATAAATTTAAGCGGAGAGGAAGCGATGGCATATTTTTTGGTCAGCTGTGGATATGACCGTCTGTAGCTGTCACCTAGAAATGAATCATTTCAAAAACAACAGCAGAAGTCAAAAACAGAACGGATGTGAAAAAAAGTCAGTTTGCCTCTTTAGAGAAAGCAGAACTTCCTCCTTTATTCTGGGAAAGACCTACCCTTATTAAAATTGACACCTATTTTCAGGACTTTCCAAATCCGCCCACCCAGCTAAAACAATTACTCTTTTTTAATCCCACTACAGTATGACACTGTTTGCGCCAAACAGATCGCAATCAGTTTCCCCACTTGTACAATTCATTTGATTTAGCTGAGAAGCGCTCTCCTCATGTGTTGGCCGTCTGCTGCTTCTTATTATGACAATTCTCTTTTATCCAAATCCAGCCGGCGTTCAATGCCTTTATTGTGCATTGTTCAAATCTGCAGAAAGGACAGAACGCAAATTCGGCACATAAATGTCACACTACAATATGACTGCATTTCCTATTCCTTTTGTTTTTACATTTGATTATGCCCATGACACTTATTTAGCGAGGCATAAACAAAACAAAAATAATTTCAACTGATTTCGGAATTTTATATACGTTAATACCCTGTTTTAGTCACAGAAATTACGGAAAATCATAAATCAGGAAGAAGAAATTAAAATGGGACAGTTTGACAAAACATCTATATTTAAATCACACCTAATCAGGTTGCATGTATTTTAGTTTAGTAAGATGTAGCGTGCATTCTTTTGTCAGAGTATTCATTTTCGTCCTTTAACAAATGGAATGAAAGCAGGCATGCGATGGCCAATGAGTGAGCCGTGATGAAAGAGAAGGAAAATCTCAGAAGTCTGCAGTTCCTCTCTGCCAGAGCGGCGGTAAAAGTCCAGGCAGCCAGCTGACAGCAAGCCAACATAATCGTGAAGGACTGATTTTAATATTATGATGGGAAAACAGCGGGGCTCTGGCAAGCGCTCTGCACTATTAAGAAACAGGAGGTAGTCTTTAATTTAAACATGATATATGGAAAAGCCAGTAAGGAAGAGAGACATGGAATTTTATAAATTGCCACATCTCGGTTTAACTTGATTCGAAAAAGCATGTAACTGCCGAAAACTGATTTTACTTTCTGCAAATTTCTAGACAAATAACAGTGGCAAACATGACATGCTATTTGTGTAACATATGACGTGAAATAAATCTAAGAGTAGCGGGAGATCACATTCTGTCAACGCATATTTCAATTTGGGGGTGGACGCTTGTTCCTGACAAGCTGAAAATTAAGATGTCACTGTAAAGTAGAATTTGTAATAATATTTCAAAGCAGCAGTTTTAAATGCCGTGATGAAAAGAATTCTGTCAGGGGCTTCATGACCTCAAAATGGGTTGGGGGGGGGGGATGTTAAAAATGCAACAAAAAATTTATTTTTATTTTTATTTATTTTTCCGGGGTGGCATACTTAGGATGGCAAAATTAAACGGCTTAACAACTTTTATAAGGAAGAAAAAGCACTACATAAAATTAATTGTATTGCAATTCAGTTAACAAAGACACAGATGCTACCGTTCAAAAGTTTAATGTCGGTAAGATTGTTTTAGTGTTTTTCAAAAAGGTCTCTTATGCTCACCAAAGCTGCATTTATTTGAACAAAAATACAATAAAAACAGTAATATTGTGAAATATTATTACAAATTAAAAGAACCATTTCTATTTGAATATATTTTAAATGTAATTTATTCCTGTGATGCAAAGCTGAATTTTCATCAGCCATTACTCCAGTCTTCGGTGTCACATGATCCTTAATGGGTTAGTTCACCAAAAAATGAAAATTATGTCATTAATGACTCACCCTCATGTCGTTCCAAGCCCGTAAGACCTCCGTTCATCTTCGGAACACAGTTTAAGATATTTTAGATTTAGTCCGAGAGCTTTCTGTCCCTACATTGAAGATGTATGTACGGTATACTGTCCTTGTCCAGAAAGGAAATAGAATCATCATCAAAGTAGTCCATGTGACATCAGTGGGTTAGTTAGAATGTTTTGAAGCATCGAAAATACATTTTGGTCCAAAAATAACAAAAACTACGACTTTATTCAGCATTGTATTGTCTTCCGGTTCTGTTGTCAATCCGCGTTCACGAGTCCGCAGTGACGCTGATGAAGTAAGACGCTGCTGACGTGTATCTGGTGGGTCCGTGTATTCGGGTTCAAATAAATAAGCCTGGGCAAAAAAATGCAAGTCTTCCTCTGTGTTGAAATCCTTAGACATGTTTGCGAAGATTGTTTTGTTTACAGCGTGCGTCTCCCTCAGACTGTAAACGAAGCTCGGGCGCACCAGATACACGTCAGCGCCGTCTTACTACACCAGCGTCACTGAACGCGGCTTGACAACAGAACCGGAAGACAATACAATGCTGAATAAAGTCGTAGTTTTTGTTATTTTTGGACCAAAATGTATTTTCGATGCTTCAAAACATTCTAACTAACCCACTGATGTCACATGGACTACTTTGATGATGATTCTATTTCCTTTCTGGACAAGGACAGTATACCATACATACATTTACAATGGAGGGACAGAAAGCTCTCGGACTAAATCTAAAATATCTTAAACTGTGTTCCGAAGATGAACGGAGGTCTTACGGGCTTGGAACGACATGAGGGTGAGTCATTAATGACATCATTTTCATTTTTGGGTGAACTAACCCTTTAAGAAATCATTCTAATAAGCTGATTTGGTGCTCAAGAAACATTTCTTATTATTATCAATGTTAAAAAATAGTTGTGTTGCATAATAGTTATGTAGAAACCGTGATACACTTTTTTTCTGTATTTTTGACGCATTTAAATAGAAAATAATAAGTAAAAAAAAGTATTTTGCATGTTAAAATCATTAGTCACTTTTGATCAATGTAATGCATCCTTGTTGAATAAAACTATTCATTTCTTTTTAAAAAAAAATCTAAAAAATTACTGATCACGAACTTTTGATTGGTAGTATATGTCAAGTTAACAATTTTACATATTGCTGGAATTATGAAGCATTTATACATTTAATTTGTTTGATTTCAAAGACTTCAAATCAGATTTCAAATCTGGGTGGAGAACTAGTTCAGAACCACAGTCCTAAACTATATAGTGGGCCCCAAGAATAATTTATTTTAAAGAGCACATTTATTCATGCATTTTAAGTGTACCCAAAATGTTTTAAGGGGATACTTTAAGATAAAAGTAATGCATGTATGTGGCTATGGGTGGCTCTGTAGAAGGAGAGAGACAGAGTCAGTGGGGTGTCTGATACTGACTAATATGTGGAGCAGGCAGGATCCTAGCAGTTCGCACAGGCCCGTGTCGCACCGAGAACAGCTCCTGCGCCTCCCCGTTCAGCTGCACAGAGAAGAAACAAAGAAAGAAAACTTAAAAGACAACAGACAGTGAATTTAGAAAGATAAACTCAAAGTTCAAAGACACAGAAAAGAGGACAGTGGGTGTGTGAATGTGGTGATGCATACACTTTGAAGGTGTGTATGGGTTTGTACCAGAGCAACATCACACAGCTTATCAGGCCAGGGACAAAAAAGGCGTCCATAAAACTACACTAGAGTTGACGGGGCTCCAACATTTTATCTTTTATTTGTACATCAGCTAACACATTCTGTTAGAAAGCGTTGGCACAGAGAAACGACTGAGAAACACCCATGACGAATGCCCTAAATACTGTGGCATCCCTGAACATTAAAAGACATGAAAGTACTTGACTGTAAATCACACAATGCTCTGTTTGCTCTGCAGTGGCTGTGATGTGGTTTGATAATGAGTCACCCAACAACTAGAAGATAAACATCAGACATCTGTGGACAAACCAAAGCAAGACACTACCAAAAAAACACTGCCGTGTAATGTTATCTGGCCTTCGGATATGAACGGAAAATGGATGAAAGCCGCAACACTCAATAGCCTTCAGTCATTGACAAACGTGCTCTTAAGGCAGGCATACACTGTGCGAGTTCGGACACTTGGGAGGCCATGCTCCATTGCACATGTTACAAGACACTTAACCTAATAATTTCGGTCGTAATTCCGCTCACACAATGCGAGCTGCAACCATACGATTACGAACATCAAAGATTTCCACACGATTTATCTCTCAAGAGAAAAGAAAAACCGCCAGAGAGCTCGTACGACAGCAAAAAAAAAAACGCACCGCGTATGTGCCTGGCATTAAATGACACTTGTGATGTCTTAAAAGCTAAAGTGTGTTTTTTCATAGTTAAATATCCTATCCTAGTTAAAAGGAACAGTTCACCCAAAAATTAAAATCATGGGTGAATCATTTACTCACCCGCATGTTGTTCCAAACCCTCTATCACTCCCCTTCAGTGGAACTTGTTAATCATTTTGAGGCTATCATCTTCCATATAATGAATGTGAATGAGAACTGGGGCTGTCAAGCTCCAAAATGAGAAAGAAAAGCTCCATGAAGTTTTATAAATATGGTAAATAATATGACTCATTATATGCCTTCTGAAGCCGTAAAGTAACACATTTTTGGTTGTTATTCAAGTGTGTTATTCAAACTTTGATCTAGCTCTTCTTGGAGAAGTAGCAATGAGAAACACTGACGTTCTGTTCACAATCTAATCATTCTTTTGAAGTGGATCTTTTCAAAGAATCGATTTATCCAGTTCATAACAGTGGTGTGAATTATTTATTCACAGTGATTTGGCTCGAGTTCAACTCAAGAGACCCAGTCACAGGTGTTAAAAGATCACTAAAGTGCATTTTAGAACAACATGAGGGTGAATAAATGACACAAACATAATATTTTGGGGTAAACTACTCCTTTAGTATGAAGATTCAATTATAAGTAAGGCACTAGTAGGTTGATTTCCCTGAAAACATTGTGGTTCTGTGCTATTGTTTGAGCATCCAGCAACACTGACTTAACCAATGGTGTAATTTTGGGGAGGTACTATCTCCTGTGCAACCAATTAAAGTTTTCCAGGAAACTTGTTTCAAGATTGTAGTTTTTTTTTTTTTTTTGAAGAGTATCTGGTCTGTTGGAGTTAGTAAGCCTTTTCC
Source organism: Rhinichthys klamathensis goyatoka (assembly GCF_029890125.1). Classification (NCBI taxonomy): domain Eukaryota; kingdom Metazoa; phylum Chordata; class Actinopteri; order Cypriniformes; family Leuciscidae; genus Rhinichthys; species Rhinichthys klamathensis. Next base: position 2,438,398 of record NW_026606829.1, read on the forward strand.
TGCCCTTGCCCATGTAAGAAAACTCAAAACTGCTGATCAATTCAATGCCATTCAGGGGCAAAAATGTGGTTGTGAAAAATCAAAGAACAATAGGAGGCAAACAAAGAGAGATTTGTTCACGGAGTAGAACAAATCAAGGAAAACTGACAGAAACAAACTTCTCATGAAGGATGGAGGATGAGCCAACAACTAAACCACAAAACTAAAGCTACCATGTACTCCGTCAACGTGCTCCCCAAAAAAAGCTCTGCCATGACCGTGACTAACTGGCCCAGGCCGATATCCAGCACTTAGAACAAACAGCTACATTTGATAGATTGTAATATTAATACAAACAAAAAATCAAATTAGCCTTAATCACGTCATTCTCATACTGATACTGTAATAAGCTGCTGGAAATCCAGATCTGTGAAACCAAAGCTGGGAGTGGCATATCACATCGCAAGGGCGGAAATATTTTGATTGGCGCCCCACAGCCTTACAGCCTTTTATTCAAGCTTTTTGTTTTAAGAATTAAGCCCTGAATGTGCGTCTCTATGTGCGTTAAATTACAGAAACGTCCTTTATCACATTACTGGACATAATCCATGTGTCTCAAGCAGATAAGCCCACAGAGGATGATCGCTCTTTTGCACAATTAGTAGCTTTTTCAAATGCAGGATCAGTCATGTTTTTATTAAAAGTGCTCGGTGCAGACTTTGAAACTGCCAAGTAGGAGATTAATATGGCATCTACAGCACGGTACATTCGATGTGAGAGAGAGAGAGAGAGAGAGAGAGACAGAAGGGGAGAAAACAAGAGAGAGAGGTAATGCACGCGGGCCACCACAAAACAAAACCCCCGGCTGGCAAATAGGGCAGAGAAATAATGGAATTTAGCGGATTGTGAGGTTTACATTAATGCGACTGTCATTGTGCATTACCAGACTGCTCATCCTCGCTTTACGCGGCTTTAGTGATGGCATCCATCACCAACCTCTCAGCTATTACATTACTATTTATCACAGCAATATGCAAAATTGAGGCTTCTTGCTTGTTTTCCCCTCTTAGTTTCATTCACATGGATACAGTGTAGAATGAGTTTTGTTAATCTCCAGCCACTCTGTGTGATGGAATTCAGCAAATCAGAGTGAATCAACAGCATCTGGAGCTGAGAGAGACGGCAGCTCCGTTTGTATACTTAGAAAGCGGAGAGCATCTGAAAGCAGAGCAGACAGAGGACAATATCCCACATTAGGCAAGAATGATTGGTGACCTCTCTGTCTCCTGGTCTGCAGGGCTCTTGATATGATAAAAATAATAGATATGAACTTCTGATCTGCTTCCTATACACTGCAACCAGCAACTTAAGTCTTTTAGAATGGTCTTCAGACTTTAAAATGTTCAACAGAATTATTATTTGTTTCTGTAAAGGTAATTATTCATCTGAGAATTTCATCTGAGAATAAGAGACCCTAATAAAGCCTATCCAATATTCCAAGATCCAATTCAATATCTAGAGAGCAGATGACCGATGTAATGCATTTTATGCATTAAAAAAAACAATACTAAGACATAAACAAAATGGGTATAATCAAAGGTTTAATTTTTTTTTGAAAAACAATAAATGTGCATGACAAGGTAATACTAAAGCAAATGTGGGATTTGGATAATACAATAATATCTAAATGGCATAATATCGTCTAATAATTCAAATTATATATTAAAACGTAAGCCTATACTAATAAGAAGATAATTGGTTTTCATGTTATGGCAAATAATGTTTAAAAATGTATATCATTTATACCATTTCTCTTAATAAATTCAAAATAAAGCAATATAAACAATATAAATATAAACAGCAATATTGTATTAAATGCAGCAGATGAATTTAGACATAATGTACAATGAAAAAACGATATTCATTTTGATTTTCTAAAAAAAATTATGTTTAACAGTGTTTATCAAATGATTTAGTGATTTTAAAAGTGATTCGATTTTTTTAAGTGATTTTAAAGATCAAATTTAAATAAAGTGAGTGATGGCAAAAAAAAAAAAAAAAAAAAAAAAAAAAAAAATAAGGAAACAAAAATTAACAATTAAATACCTAATAAATCAATCTCGTTGAATACATTGAACTGGGATAGAAGTATTTAAACGACTAAAAATTACACATATCACCCTTTACATATGGCATAAACCAGGCAAAACCTATTCAAACAGTAAAACGCATCGGGCTGCTTTAATAATAACAGCAGAGCAGACACCTCCAATGTACTGCATGTCATCTCTTTACTCCAACACCACTTCAATTAGCCCTATCTAATCTTCATGCTATCTCCTGCGAGCCAGCAACACCTCCATCAAAGATTCCGCTCCACCGAGATGCTAATGCACAGGAACACAGAAATGTACCACGGCTAGTGCCACTCCTGCTCCTCCCTTCAACGCCATTACAGAAGGTGTCGTCTAAGCAACTGTCACAGACGCTTTGCAGGCAACTCACGGCCAGACAGTGTGACGCTTTCAACACTTTCAAAAAAAGTGTGATATTCATTTTTGCACAAAATAGTGAGCTCATGTCTGTGATGATATGATGCTCAACTGCATCCAAATTCATTTCATAAAGAAACAACTCCTTTCTGAGATGATAACTGTCATGACATTTCTAAAATAAATGCTAAGTTAGGTTGAAACTAACATCATCTGATAGATATCTTGATCTATATTACCATATGAGAAACCTTAAAATCAAAATCCTGACATTTTCACTATTTTATTGGGGAAGTGATATAATTTTTAGTTTCTATTTTTTTTTACATTTGACATTTGATTCAGAGCTTAGCATGTGTCTTCACATCATTGACCCAACTTCAATAATAAAATCTCTATTCTTCTAGGGCACAGCCTTACCTTTGTCTATGGCGGCACCGAGTGGTGATAAAGAGTAATAGTGTAGGGACGCAGATGGTTTCTTTGGTCTGTTTCTGACGCGTGCCTTTGTCTTGAATAAAATAAATATTGTCCATACCTTCAGAATAAGTTTCGGATAAACCAAATCCATTTATTGTCCATTTGGTATTGCAAACAACAAAAAAGAACGAAAATAAAAACTAAATCAAAATATCTGATTCAAAACATACTGTTAGGCATGAGCACATTCTTTCAATCCAACTCTCAACACGGCACGGTCAAAAAGTTTGTTGACCTTCCATCAGCGCACCTGTAACTCATTATCACCTTACTTAAATATACTCAAAATACTCATACGCCCTCTAGTGTCACAAACAAAAAATACAATTCAAAATAATGGCTCCAACATACCGGCCCCTGAACTGTTAATGACATAGGGCATAAACAATTCAAAATCATATATTTACATAAGGAGCCATCAAACAAACCATTATACATAGGTACATTTTTTTTTTAAATGTATATATATATATATATATATATATATATATATATATATATATATATATATATATATATATATATATATATATCATGCATCTAAACCTTCCCTTTATCACATTTCTAATAAAAGACAAAGTTTTGTTACTGGTCTTACTATTGTGTTTGTTTTGGTTTGAACTCGTACAGATCTAACTAAACCCCTCTTATCTGGGAAAGTCTCTAGTACTCTTCCAAGAGTCCAAGAATTGCGTGGGGCTGTAGAATCTGCAATGAGTACAATATCACCCGGCATAAGATTACGTCTCTCTTTTGTCCATTTTTGCCTTTCTTGTAGCAATGGCAAGTACTCTTTTATCCATCTTTTCCAAAAAAGATCTGAAAGGTATTGTACTTGTTTCCATCTTCTTTTTACATACTGATCTGATTTCTCAAAAAGACCAGGAGGATAGGTTGGGTTTCTCTTCATTGTAAGCAGATGATTGGGGGTAAGTGCTTCAAGATCATTTGGATCTTCGGACACTTTAGTGATGGGTCGATTATTGAGAATTGCCTCAGCTTCACACAGAACAGTGTGTAATCCTTCATCATCCAGCGTTTGTTGATTCAAAACGGAGGACAACACCTTTCTTATCATTCTGATGATGCGTTCCCATGCACCACCATGATGTGAGGCTGTGGGTGCATTAAAACTCCATTTAATTCCTTTGTGTGCTAAAACCTTGGTGATTTTATTTTGATTAAACTCCGCCAGTGCCCTTTTCAATTCTTTTTCTGAGCTAGTAAAATTTGTTCCATTGTCAGACCTCATTTGACATACTTGTCCTCTTCTGCATATGAATCGTCGCAATGCATTTATGCAAGAATCAGTGTCCAATGAGTATGCCACCTCCAAATGGACTGCCCTACTGGCCATGCATGTAAAAATTACGCCATAGCGTTTCACAGAAGTTCGACCTCTTTTTACATCAATTGGGCCAAAGTAATCCACTCCTACATTTGAAAATGGAGGTAGATCTGCAGTTATTCTTTCTTCGGGTAAGTCTGACATTTTTTGCTCACCTAGCTTACCTTTGTTTCGTTTGCAGAAAGTACAGCTTGAAAGTATTTTTCTGGCTGTTGCATTGGCTTGAGTAATCCAGTATTTTTCTCTTAATATAGACAGCATATGATTTCTTCCACTATGGCCACTCTGTACATGAATATGCTTAAGAATCAGCTTGGAAATATGCTGGTCTTTAGATAAAATAACTGGATGTTTCTTTTCTTCAGGCATAGCAGCTTTGCATAACCTGCCACCGATTCTCAGCAATCCATCTTCTAAAATGGGGCTTAACTTGTGAATAGAACTGTCTTTTCTGATTTCAGATCTTCCAGATTTCAGTGATGAAATTTCTACGCTGAATCTTTCCCATTGACAGAACTGGATAATAGCCTTTTCCGCCTCCGCAAGGTCGTCTGAAGACAAGGATTTTCCTCCATATGAAGCTTTGGTTTGTTGCAACCTCTTTTCCAACACATTGGAATCATTTAAAGTTGTCGTCAACTGTTTTCTTCGACGACTTACTTCAAGTAGAACTTTCTTTACTTTCAGCATCCATGCAACTGCAGTCTTGAGTCTTTTCCAATCAGAAAAGTAATTGATCAGCCTATGGGTTGCATTATTGGTGTCTTCAATGTTTACAACATTTGTTGAGAGCTCTTTCTTTAGTTCTGGATCATCATCAACAATGTTTGACTCAATGTTGTCATTTGACCATTTTGAAACTGGTTCTCTTAGAAACTTAGGTCCATTTAACCATCTTTTATTGGTTGTTAGCTGTTGTACAGTCATTCCCCTGGACGCATCATCTGCCGGGTTTTGTGAAGTATGAATATACCTCCACTGTGTCACATTTGAAGCTTCTCTGATGACAGAAATCCTATTTGCCACGAAGGTACGGAATCTCTTGTTTTCATTTCTTATATACTTCAGGACTGATGTGCTATCAGTCCAAAAACAAGAATTTTCCAGTTGAAGCTGAAGTTCTTCTCGGAGCATTTTGTCAATGCGAATTGCTAGGACTGCAGCGGTCAGCTCCAAACGCGGAATGGTAACTGGTTTTAGAGGTGCCACCCTGGCTTTGCCAAGCAAAAAGGAAACATGAACAGCATTGTTACAATTCTGTAGCCTCAAGTAGGTCACAGATCCATATCCAGTTCCACTGGCGTCTGAAAAATGGTGTAGTTGGGCACTAACCGGCTGTCCAAAATCACATGGTTTCAAACATCTGTCAACATTAAAAGTACTTAACTGATCCAAGTCAGAAATCCATTTAACCCACCTTTGTTCAAGAACTTTGGGAATCTCATCATCCCAGTTATAGTTTGTTCTGCACAACTCCTGGAGGATGAGTTTGACTGGAAGTGTCAGTGGTGCAAGATATCCTAAAGGATCATACACTGAACTGATCACTGACAATATTCCACGTCTAGTTGGCATTCTTTCTTTGCAAACAGTTCTGAAATTGAAGGTGTCAGTCTGTACGCACCATTGAAGTCCTAAGGCCCTTTCTACTGGTAGTTGGTCTCGATCCAAGTTGAGCTCAGTTAGATTCTTGGATCTATCTTTTTCTGTAATGGACTGTAAGACCTTACGGCTGTTACTGACCCATTGTGTTAGATGGAAGCCTCCCTTTTGACATAGCGTGGTCAGGTCTTTGACCGCCTGGATTGCTTCATACTCTGTAGATAAGCTTCGTAAGCAATCATCCATGTAGAAGTTATTATACACAGTGTCAATTACTTCTTCTTTAAAGCAGTGTTGATTGTCTTTTGCAGTTCTTCTCAGAGCGAAACACGCACAACTTGGGGATGAAACTGCTCCAAAAATATGAACAGTCATTCGGAAGACAGCAACATCCTGTGTAACATCTCCACCTGGCCACCACAAGAAGCGAAGAAAGTCTTTGCCGCCTTCTGCCACTTTGACCTGGTAAAACATTGCTCTAATGTCAGTCATGAAAGCAACAAGTTCTTGTCTGAACCTCAGAAGAACTCCAATTAAAGAGCTTGTGAGGTTTGGGCCTTGCAGTAGTTGATCGTTTAAAGATGTGCCTTGGTATTTTGCTCCACAGTCAAATACCACACGTAACTTGCCTTTACGAGGGTGGTACACACCATGATGTGGAATGTACCAAACTTTACCGTCAGATCTATCCAATTGATGCTCTGGCACTTTCTCAGCATAGCCTTGGATAACCATATCGTTGACAAAGTCTGTATATTCTTGTTGAAACTTAACATTCTTTTCAAACTTTCTTTTTATCCCCACAAGACGCTGTTTGGCAATGTTAAGATTGTTAGACATTATAACATCTTTGTTTTTGAAAGGCAGTTTCAAACTATAATGTCCATCCTTGAAGCTCACAGATTTCTCCATGATTTCCATGAACTTTACCTCCTCTCTGGACATTTCTTCTTTGTCCTCTGACACTTTTTCATTGAAATCATGCTGGTATTGCTTTTCCAATAGCAACTCCAATGTTTCAACAGAGATCCTGTTTACTCTAGCAGTATGTTGTTCATTTTGATAACTGCCTAGAGAACCATTGACGACCCACCCCAATAGGGTACGTATGGCATAGGGACCATCTCCCTGACTATTTACTACTTCCCACGGTTCGAGTAATTTGGAGGCGTTGGTACCTATCAATAACTCCACTTCAGCCTGAATGTGCGGAATTTGAATATCATCAAGATATGGCCATTTAGTTAGGTCTTCCCGATTTACCATGTTGGCTTGGTTTACGGGCATTTGTTTCTGTGTGTACACTTCTGGCAATTCATAAAATGTATTACCATCAAGACTTGAAATCTCCAAGTTGTTCACCACATAGCTTGAGACTGTTGTTTTGGGACTCATGGTAAGCAAACAAATATTTGTCTTTCGTCCATTCAGGTGCAGCTTCCTCATTAAACTTTCCGAACAAAAGGTAGAGGTACTGCCTGTGTCCAGAAACGCGTAGGTTTGAACAATTTTGTTGCCCCTTGCAGACTTTACTTGGACTGGAAGGATAGGTAAGATACCACTGCTACTCCCGGCCCCAATATGACCACACGTTTGGGCAGATACAAGTGTATTGTTGATAGTTGGTTCTACATTCTGTTCATGGTTTGTGTTGACAGCTTTATCAACTTTGAACTCCTTCAAATGAATGTGAAGAACACTGGGATGTTTCTGGTTGCACACTTTGCAAGTTAAGCGCCTTTTACATTCTTTGCTCATGTGTCCAACATGCAAGCAACCAAAACAGACAGCTTTTTCCTTTATAAAGTTTACCTTTTCCCTATGTTTCTTCTTCTCAAACTCTTTACATTGCTCTAAAGAATGACCTTGTGAACAAAACAAACAAGTGGAGTTACTCTTGAATTGCCTGCTTGGATGTTCAGCATTTACCCTTTGGATTTCACAAACAATGGGTTTGTTAACATTGGTAACATTGGTAGCAAAACTATCCCCTTTTAACTTTGGCTTTGACTGGAATTGTGACTTCCATTTGTAGACATCCTTCGGTTTACCAGTTGTTCTCATCTCTACATGTTGAATAGACCCAAATATTGGATCAGAAATGATTTTAACTTGGTATTCAACGAAGTTGACAACATCACTAAATTGGGCTCTTCTTTTCTGTCTTTCCATGATATCACATGCAGCTGTTCTCCATTTTTCTCTGAGTTTAAATGGAAGCTTTAGAATTACTGCTCTCATGTTTGTTGGCATGTCCAGTTCTTGCATATACTGTAGATCTGCCATAGCATTGCAACACCCACGTAAAAAGAGTGCATAATCTTGAAGAGCTGTGGTATCTTCATACCTGATCATGGGCCATCCAAGCACCTTCTCCATATATGCAGCAGAAACAAAATAATCTTCTCCAAACTGCCGTTTAAGCATAGTTTTAGCTGTATCATAACCTCTTTCCGGTGCCATATTCATACAGCTTCGAACAATTTCTCTTGGGCGCCCTCTTGTGTATCTTTCAAGGAAATACAAGCAATCACCTTTGTTATTCGTTTTTTCCTCCACACAGTGTTTAAAAGCTTTAGTGAACAAACTGAATTGCAATGGATCCCCTTCAAACACTGGAATATCACGTGGTGGTAAATGTTGAGACTTTTGCTGTTGTACTAACAACTCCGTTATTTCTTGATGTTTTTGAAACATACTCTGTGTGAAATCAGACCTTCTATCATCTACTGAAGTGGCTATTCTGGGTCTTGAAGATGCAGGTTGCTGTAAATGAGATGATGTTGGTTGTGAGGTAGCACCTATGCTGCTTTGCAATATAGTCCTTGACTGTCTCTCAACATCTGGTTGAAGAGATGCAGTTGCTTGTTTTGCCTGTTTGTTGACATAGGATTCCATCCCATCTGATGCGATGCTGTTTGCTCGTTGTTCATAAGTCCTGAGCACAGATATCTTTGCATTGGATGCGGCGATTTTTGCATCAATATCTGTTCGTTCCTTACGCTTCTGTAACATTTCCAACTGTTGCTCAATATCATGCTTAGCTTTTAAAGACTCTGCTTGAGCGACAAGAGCGGCTTTTTCTGCTTCAAGTTGAATGCATACCAGTTGCACAGAGGCATTAGATTTGCTGGAGCGTGAACTGTGGCGGTTGCTCTTGTGAGAAGTGCGACCACTAACCCGTGTTTCAACATTTGAAATGCTATCCTTGGGTTCAATTTCGCTTGCAGCATGATCACATTCCTCCTGTAGCTTCTCACACCAATTATATACCACAGTGCTGAATTCCACAACCCATAACATTTTTGCTTTGAACCATGTTTCATGCCGGTCTTTCTCTTCATCAGGCAATAAAGCAATCAAAGATTTGTGTACTTCTTTTGCTTCTTTGCATTGTGTTTCAAACTTTTCAAACATACCTTTGACCTCATTTTCATATTCTCTATTACCCATTAACTCTTGTATTGTCTTTTTTAGTTGGGATGCTTTGTCAAATTTTGACTTTCTTTGTTTCTGTAAAATATCGAGTTTTGCCAATAACCCTTTTGCAGTAAGCTTAACCTCTCGTTTTCGTACAGACAATTCAACATTTTCATCCTCTGCTTTCTGCGTCTGAGCCCCATCTTGCTCAATTTCAGAACCAGGAAACTCACTTTCATCCGCCATTTTTAAACCTTTACTAACTGCATATTTTACATCATAAACATCAACTTAAAGTGTAAACATTAACAAAAACAATTAAGCATTTCACAAACAGTTCAGTTCTTCGTTTCACAAACCCCTCTTTTTTTTCTTTTTTTTTTTTACCACCAATGCGCATTGGATTTGTCTTTGTTTGTATGTGTGCACACTGTTTTATATATAGTCATTTGACTCAAGTTCAAGTGAAAGCGCTTTCATACCTCAGTTCCACAAACGCTGAAGCCTTTGCTGTTCGTGTGCTCTGTATTCTCTTCGTTTAGCACGTGCGGGCTTGTAGTCCTTCGAAATCCGCGGCGTTCAATCCCACGCAATAATAATAATCCACAAAAAATAATCCAACAAAACTGTCATGAATGAGCATCATCCGACTTCAGATCCGCTGACTTTTCCTGTAGTCGTCCAATTCGATCTGTTCCAGTCGATGTCGATACAAGGCTCATTCAGGCTCCTTCGGTCAAACTTTTTGACTTAATGTAGGGACGCAGATGGTTTCTTTGGTCTGTTTCTGACGCGTGCCTTTGTCTTGAATAAAATAAATATTGTCCATACCTTCAGAATAAGTTTCGGATAAACCAAATCCATTTATTGTCCATTTGGTATTGCAAACAACAAAAAAGAACGAAAATAAAAACTAAATCAAAATATCTGATTCAAAACATACTGTTAGGCATGAGCACATTCTTTCAATCCAACTCTCAACACGGCACGGTCAAAAAGTTTGTTGACCTTCCATCAGCGCACCTGTAACTCATTATCACCTTACTTAAATATACTCAAAATACTCATACGCCCTCTAGTGTCACAAACAAAAAATACAATTCAAAATAATGGCTCCAACAAATAGCATTACACAAAAACTAAACAACAGCAAGTCAGCAATATCAAGCGAGTCAAAAATATCAATCTTAATGTCCTTTGTGGGTCAAATTTGAGTGAACATTATATTTGAATACAAAATTAGACAAAAAGATTAAAAAAAATCTCTATTCAGTTAAAAAATGAAGGACAAATAATACAGTTTACACCAGGTAGAGTCAGTCAGTGCTGGATTTACCACTGACCTTCACTGTCTAAACTATCACTGTCACCAAAATGACTGGTTTCCGGTTGGTTTCATTCTCTGCGTGGACATCCCCTTATAGCAGTCATACAGAAAGACTGGTCCAGGGAAAAACACAATGGCTGCGTCTGAAATCACATACTCTCTGAGTAGGTACTTCTTTTGAAAAAGCATGTTCTATTTAGTAGCAATGTGTGTAGTATGAATGCAATCCGTACGGTAGTATGATTACATTCCTACTAAATAGAACATGTATGTATACTACATTTGTCATGTGATGGACAGTGTCAGTTGTATCACTTCACTGCCATTCACAACTTCTCTCTAGTAGCCTCATGGGATAGTAAATTGTCCATTGTGTGTGTATTTCGGAATCTTGCCGGCAGCAGTAGGTCATCCGGGTACTTTTTGGCCTACAGTTCAAATACTGTGAATTCTGACATACTGCTCTTTTCACATTCTGTTTTTCGTTTACTACATAGAAGTATGCGCATTCGGTTGCCGCCAGTGTGGTGAAGGCAGAGAGAGAGTTTAAAATGCACTCACTGATATGCTCCAAATCTGCATTCCATCAGTGTAGCCAATCATCAAGCAGAGAGGTGGGTCAGTGCCGCTGCCGTGCATCTCTTGGAACTCTGGTAGGCGGGACACATCTGGACAAAGGACAAGAAACACTCATTGTCTGCGTAACAGAAAACAGCAAGTAAACCACAAAGTCTTGGCATAAGTGTTAAACAACGCAACAAACAAACAAGACACAGATGATCAGAACAACGGAATACATAAATAATGATTCAAAAGTTGGCGAAATCTATCACCTTTCTGATTGCCACTGTTTATTCTTCTGATGAAATGAAAAAGTAAAAGCAAAGCTCATGGCTAGGTTGTCAATACAAGTCTTATGCAGTGAAGCAAGACGTGTCACTTGTTCTATCAATGTTCTGCTGTAGTGTGCTAGGCTAGGGCACTGGGATTAAAGCTATTGATGCTAACAGGCTAAATAAATTTATGAAGAAAACTGGCTGTAACGGAGTTGTCGCTGAGAGGAAAATTATGTCTGAACTTCTGGCAGTCATCTTATCCACATGTTTTCTGCACAGCATTTGGCTGACCTAGCATTGGTGCAATAAAAACTTGTTTAGCCCAATATGACAAGATAAATATGAACTACTGTGATAGCCATGTTTAGGATTTCTTACTGCTTCTTACACTGCCTTTTAAAAGTTTGGGGTCAGTCAGCAAGGATGCAAAAAAGTGACAATGAACATTGAACAATAAACTGAAACTTTTTAAATGGTAGTGTACTTTGGAAAAGTTTCTTTTGCTGTGTAAAAACACAATATCAAACTTTGGTGGCTTGCCTTAAAAATAAATAAAAACGGTTCACAATACTTGGGTCCTAAGACCCAATGTGTTTTATGCAGAATGCATCAATTTAACATGACAAAACAAAATATATTTTCCACAACATCTAAAACAAAAATAGAATTAACTCACCATTGATGTCTGTTTTTTCAAAACGGACCCAAACTATCTTTTCTTTTTCATCATTTGGAGGTGTCCCAGTGTACGCCTGAAATTTCAAAGACGCATTAATAATTCGTTCTTACCCTCACTATCAATCAATTTATCTTAACTTTTTTAAATCCTCTGAACAGTTTTACAACAGAAATATAATAAGACCTTGAATTGTCCCTAGATCAACATGTCATGTACATTTGCCTAAATAATAATAAAAAAATTTAAATCTCCAGTTTTTAACACAAAAAAGGACATTTACCTGAGGGACTACATCCTGCAAGAACGTAACTACGCTCTCCATGTATGACTGTTCTCTGCAAAAGAGTAAACCCAATTGTCAAGAAAAAAAAAAACCACACAAGAAGAGACCAGACAATACTGATAGCTTGATCAGCGACAAAATATTTTGTCCCTTTTTTGTTTGTGACGTCTTAATATTTACAATACTGAACATTTGGCTTTACAAACTAAAAAAACACAGAAATTTCATTTCACAAACGATTCATTATGCTCTTACGTTGCAGCCTGTGCTCGAACCACAACCCCACCAGCACAGCGGCTCGGTCTGCGCGGGGAGTCAGACGCCATGGCCAACCACTCAGTATCCTGCTGGACCAGAGTATGAGAAGATAAAGTCATGGTTTTTACATGCTCATTACTCTAAACTTTACTGCAGAGATTAAGTACTGCTTATCATTGATCATTCTGATCTGTATTACCCCAAAGTCAACAGAAGTAATAGGCTACAAATGATAACTGCATCACTGCAGATCATCCACCTTGCAGATGGATGTAAACAAATAAGGCAAAGATGTGCCTGGATCAGTTTAATCTGCACCATAGGCACATTCCTATTAAGTATTGATCCTGTAAATGTCTAGAACACATACTAGTTATGACAACAGACATCTGCGCGAGATAAACAAAAGAAAACACTCTGAAGCAAGATTTACTAATAACCAAACTATAGGATGCAAACACATTTCTTGACAGTATAACAACGTGAGTAACTCTTGATTTAGTTACATTTTTCCATAAATTTAACATAATTTATAGTGAAACAATGTCCAAAAAGAGGTCAATAGTGTGTCAGCTGTCAGTTGTGTCAGTACAAGACATTTCATCATATCAACTAACGTTATTTCCACAGTTTGTCTGTTAGCTTAGCCAGTACCGCTGTCATCACAAAGCCTTAAAGACTATAAACTGAGCAATGACAATAACTTATAAGACTTCCTGAAAGAAATATATACATACGGTAAGCTAGAAACGTGCAGGTGAATGATTAAAGAAGAGAAGAGACATTTGTACTAACCCGAGTTTTTGTGTTTTGAATTCGGATCAACAGAGGTCCTCACAAAACGCCACAGTGAAGCTGACATACAGCGGAAACAACAGATGGTTCAGCCAATCAGAGGGGAGCGTCGTAGACGAGTAGCCAATAGACTTACGACAAAGGCGGGCATTTAGTAATTTCTGACCAATCGGGGGCGGCAGGAGCTGTTTAGGTTTTTTGTTCCCTTAACGATTCTGATGTGTCGTTAAAATTAACATTCACAACATGGTGGAGTGTTATTTAAAGCAAGGTTTATTTGGTTCGCGGTCTTCGAACATTTCGACATTTAAAAATGCGCAGAGCAGCCCGAATAAACCTGCATGTTACCTCACGTCACGGTCACGCTGATGTGTTTATTTACATCTAAATATCGCGTGATGATCACTAGCCGAGCTACTTCGCTCATCCTCGGCTTTTTCCGGAATAAAATGTAGTGGTTGTCGACTTTTAAAGCATAACCAAAGCCCGTCTACGGATATATTAGACTTTCTCTGGCATAACTCTCCTGCTGCGATCCTTTACTGGAATCATTTATTAAAAAATTTAAATTGAATGGTCCTTACAACATTTATCATTTATTTTGGTCATGTTTCTATAGTGAACTATGGACAAATATTGACACATTTTTTTTAAGATAATATCCAGCAAGATGTATCAACCATTAAATAAAGACATTATTTTTGGATACTTTGATTTTGACCCTACTAAAAACAAAGCTTGCTTTGTGATAAATTTAATTTATTTTCTTAGCAAATTTTATATACATAAATGTAAGTTCAACAACAGCAAACCAGTTTTTTTTTTAAATAAGAATTTAAAATGTACCTTAACAATATGTCATCCTCAGTAAATAAGAAAGCAAGTAAAAACAACCTCAATGTGTAATGACTGTTGTATAAAATAACCCTCATGGTTTTTTTTTCTATCTTCTCCTATTTTTCCTTTTATTTTTCCTTTACCAAATAATTTACTTTTTTTCTTCTATATGTTCAAATGACCTGAAAAATACGATTCATTGTATTGTTGTATTGTATTCAAGATAGTGTTGATATATTTTGTGTATTGTATACATAATTGTATATCATTAATGTCATCTCTATACGGTTTGCAAGCATAATAAAAAAATGAAATAAAAAAAACTTCAAAGCATAACTTAAAAATTATTTAAACCTGTAATATTAGAATAACTTAAGACGCTATATCATGTTAACTGAAATCCTGTAATATTAGAATAACTTAAGGCGCTATATCATGTTAACTGAAATCCTATTTCTTGTTTTCACTTGTTCCCTCAACAAGTTCAATAATTTTATTAACAAACAGTTTTTGTTGTAAAAAAAAACTTTTATTGACCTGTTTAGCATAGCAGCACCTTCAGTTTAGAATGTTTATTTTTCTCTGATGGGAGAATTTGTCAAAGTTAATAAAATACTTGGAAACATTCAAATAAGCGTAATGTTTAAAATCCATAATGCATAATTAATAAAGTTCATGCTTGCATATAACATTAAACCTTATGACAGAGGGTTAAGACATCAGTGAACACTACACATGATCCACCATTCTTCTTATTCAGTAAAACCATGTACAAAAAAAACAATAGCATTGATCCCAAGCAGATGAACTTTTTTTGAAACAGGTGACATGTAAGCTGCAGGGAATTATCTTCTCAGAAGATACCGTTTCTTTTTTTGGTCATTTTTCCTCACAAACTTCCCATCTTCCACAAAGACTGCACAAATTCAACTTAAAGTGCAAAAATCCCTAGTTGACCAATCATGCCTACCTGACAGACCTGAAGCATTACAAAATTGGACACAAAATGGAGGAAAAACTAAAACTCGTTTAAAATCTAACAAAACACGTTTTCTTTTCATTAGTCTTCAAAATCTGAAGTAAAACATACATAAAACACACTAAAATATGAGTGTTGTGAATGGAAGTTAGTGATTCTTCTTTTGACATGGTTACTTGCTTCAGGATTTGGTTTCTCAGTAGCTTATATGAACTATATGAATAAAGTCTGACTATCCAGCATGAATGTACAGATTGCATTGTAATAGGATCACGAATGTCAGCAAACACATACAGTAGTCTTCCCATGCGGCTGAAGCAGCGTCTGGACATTTTCAGACTGTTTTTGACCATTACTTCCGCCGTCGCTCCTCGCAGAGGACTGTATGCTAGGTTTCTGTGAGGATGTACATGAGGACTCATGTAAAGGGGACTGGGACAAACTACGACGGGGTTTCTTCAGCACAGGCGAGGAGGAATCCTCTAGCATCCGTTTGCCTGTAGGCACTCTATCACAATTGGCCTCATTTTCCAGTGAGTCATTACAAGGCAGGTCCTCACAGCTTGTAAGGCTTTCAGGAGATGATTCAAATATTGCGCTTGTATCACAGCTGCCATTTTTCTTCTCTGGGATGTGCTGTCCTTGAGTTTCAGGAACCTAAAAAAGAAGGAACTACATATGAAGCTTGAGTGTGGGGTTATTTTTCATCTTAATCTACACAGCTGTTGTATTGTCAATTAGAAAATCATAAACGTTCCTAACCTGAGTTGGCAAAGAGTCAGTGCAAGATTCGGGAACAGAGCCACACTTTGGTCCCTGTAGATTATACACAATCTCATAAGGTGGCAAGCACTCACTGGATGTCCCGAACGGCTCCAAACAGATAACAATGGCACTGGTATTATCAGCACGGAGCATGCGTTGACGCCATCTCAGTAAGGCATGTTTCACAAGCAGAACAGCATTTGAAACATTTTCCTTTTGGTTCTTCGCCTGTTGGAATAAACATTCAGGTAAGCGAACGTTTTAAAAGACGATTACAACCTTAGTTGAAGCATCAATTTACATTATTCACCTTGGCATTGTCATTGTCCTGACAAATAGACACAGCCTCCTGCGGTGATACCATGTTCCATAACCCATCACTGCCTAAGATGATGTAACGGTGCTGCTTCAAATCTAGCTTGATAACAGCAGTATCAGGCTCTGGTGACACTACAAACTCTCCGCTGTAGAAGTCGTAACTCCACAGATCACCTGGAGACATGTACATTACATTACTGGATATGAACAACAACAACAAAAACTGATGTAAATATCAGTTGCATTTGGACACATTTATTCAGTTAAAAGGACAGTTCACCTAAAAATTCTGTCATTAATGACTCACCCTCATGTCATTCCAAACCCGTAAGACTTTTGTTCATCTTCGGAACACAAATGAAGATCTTCTTACTGAAATCTGAGCTTGAGTTTGAGCTTCTGCATAAGGTTTGTTCTCACGCGTTAAGCAAGTTTGGTTAAGCTTCTGCTTATGTTCGCTGATCAGCATTTATGTGAATAAAAGCCTAAATTAAATCTGTTCATCACATAAAGCGATGAAGTCTCTTCAGAAAATTTGGACTAAACTGCTCAATTCATATGGATTAGTTTTACAATCTCTTTATGAACCTTTTGAAGCGTCAAAGTGGTAGTTGCATAGACTGTCAATGGAGGAACAGAAAGCTCTTAGATTTCATAAAAAAGATCTTCGAAAGATGAACCAAAGTCTTACTGGTTTGGAACAACATGAGGGTGAGTAATTAATGACATCCCCCATCTTTTGGGTGAACTATCCCTTTAAGTTTTGATTTGCATTATAAGGTCTATAATAGGTAGGTCTAACAGTAGTATTATTCAGGTAAGAAATACTACACAAATTAAATAATCAACTGTAAAATAACATATTCTTTACTGTATAAATTAAATATCGATTAGTCCTTCCTTATTAAAGCTAAAAGTTATTCAGCTAAGAGCAGTGAGTGATTCTCTTTTTCTTTTGTTGTTTGATTAACATTAAGAACAGAGACAGCAGCAGGTATATTAGGCTCCTGTCACTTTAAAACCTAATGCCGGGATCTAATATATTGAGATTTAATTTTTTCCCAACTGTTCACGGACATGTTGATGATACAATTGTGTTTGTATTTGTCCATTCAAGTGCGTTATGATGACAACTCCATTAACTGTCCAGAGCATCATTCACATTTGATGATTTCAAAGATGTGAACTGACAACCTTGCTAAACCTCTAATCAGCCAGTGTTGCAATTCCACATTCTGTTTGTTGTTGCTAAAGAACAGTTTATCATGGTGGCATGTTGCAATTTGTAGGACAGTGCACAGTCTCTGCTGACTTGTCAGATGCATTGAAACTCAACATTGTCACTGTTTTTCCAAAGATGACCTCAACGATGACAAAATAGCTTAACCCTCATGTGCACCTTACCAAGAGCTCGGGCCACAGCCAAAAATGGGATCTGATCGATGACGGTGCTCCTTCTCACTGGCCCATTGTGGGTGAGTCTGGGTCTCTTCCACACGACCCTATTGACTCCAGACTTTTTAATGACACTAGAAGAGAGATGTGACAATGATCAGTTGTGGATCTCATCATAGTTTAAGTTTAATATACAAAAAAAAAATGCTGACCAAAAATATCCATACCTCGCTCTACCCAAAACTAAGCCTGACCTAAAATAAATTTGTTCACTTTAGTTTAAACATTACCCTAAGCCATTACTTTTAAAAAAGGAGGAAGACATTAATATTGAATGTTGGTCTATATCGTGTTGATATGCTTAAGTTATTTTAGCCTAAAAGACAAAGAAAGCTGGTGATTAGATTATGTAAATGAGAACAAATGTGAGAGCGTGTCTGGTAATGTTGTCCCATTTTTAAAGCTCTGGGTGCACAAACAAAAACCAGTCTGACCACTGCAGACACACATGGTTGAAGTTTGTGTTTTCCTGATGAGTGTTGACATAAAACAAAAGGACAATGATGGTTGCATGTTAAGGTTAACCCAAAAAGAGCAAAAGATGATAGTCTACCATCAAATCACAAAATAATCTATTCCATCTTTGTGGCTAACACACACCTCCACATCTTTTATCAAAAGCAAAAGGTTCCAAAAGTGTGTGAATACAGTTTGTTCAGATTAGTTGTGTGTGACTAACTGTTTGAATGAACAAATCACCTGCCACCGAGACCCTCTATTCTCTGCCTTTCCTTTGGGAGGTCAGGTTTGTGGTCCTGCGTAATTTCCACCGCTCCAATCAACTCGTCAAAGGGGTCATCGTGCACCCCCAACACTACTGCTGAGTCCCCAACGTGGGCAACATACATTCGGTCACGTCGTATTACGACGATACTTGCAGTTGTGCCTGATGTGCTAGGAAGTCCTGTAACCGTCTTTGGCCATTCCGCTATAAGAAAGCAGATTATATTTATCAAAACAGATCAGTGATGACTAAACCATTCTGTTTAAAATAGATGCACAAATGACGATTTTGTTGTAGATGTGGAAG
Source organism: Rhinichthys klamathensis goyatoka (assembly GCF_029890125.1). Classification (NCBI taxonomy): domain Eukaryota; kingdom Metazoa; phylum Chordata; class Actinopteri; order Cypriniformes; family Leuciscidae; genus Rhinichthys; species Rhinichthys klamathensis. Next base: position 2,457,281 of record NW_026606829.1, read on the forward strand.
AAAAAAAGAATTAAGTCCAAGCTTGCGTTGTTTTTCCCTCTTCACGATGACTCGCTTAATTTAGTCCTAATTTTTTTAAGTCGCTTTGGATAAAAGCATCTGCTAAATGACTAAATGTATTTTAATGCAACGGCAAGTGCATGGAGTCCAGGAACAGCCATGCTAGACATTCAGCTTCAACTCTTCATGTTCCATGTAAGAAAACCACTCAGGTTTGGAATGATGAGGGTGAATAAATTAGGAACATTTCTGGTTGAATTATCCTTTTAATGCAGAATCAATTAGATATTAATCAATTTTACAATTGGTCAAATGAATTAAGGTCATATAATCACTCTGAACTTAAAGGGATAGTTCACCTAAAAATGAAAATGCTTCATCATCATTTACTGACCCTCAAGTTGTTCCAAACCTGTATGAATTTCTTTCTTCTGCCAAACACACAATTTTTTTTTTTTTTTTTTTGGAAGAATATGGGTAACCAAACAGTTGACTGTGAAAAAAAATACTATGGAAGTCAATGGGGGAGAATTTTCATTTTTGGGCAAACGTTTTTTCCCCTTTAACTTGGCTCCATTACTATGTTGTGTATTTAATACATACTGTGTTGTCCGACTCCTTATATTGTTTGGTTTTCGTGTTCTTTTGCCATTGCATGACACGCTAGCCACGTGTTGTCAACTTGCGGCGCAATGAGGGCATTTAGGTTTTTTTTAAACTGATACAATTACAGTATTCATGTGAATGTACATAATTTACATCAAAGTATATTTCTTAAAACATCTGTTCATTTCTTTGAGTAAAAACGTTTCAATTAGCAGAAAAATGCTAAGTGTGCATCTAGAAAACTAACTCAGCTTGCAAGTGTCAGGAGTGTTGAACTGTGATTTCTGCCTGTAAGCATGATACTATCTGATGTGCTGCCACTTAAGTTCAGATGTTTAGAAATTGTTCGGTGTGACCTGCAGGGGTTGTGCAACTTATTTTGGCGGGATGCATCTGCCGTTGCAGCCCTCGTTCAAAATGTGCTCCGACTCTCTCCCTTGCAATGCACGTCCAAAATGGCAGAGACTTAACCCAGCAGCGTTAAACGAGAACATTATGTATATACGTAACGTTCAATTTCACAACTTACGTAATTTCTTCCACATGGCATGGTGACAAGAGATGAATCCCTTTCGCAAAGCCGCGCACACCTCGTCGTCGTCATCAGACCAAAAGCCTCTTTGTTTTTTGATGTGGCCCCACAAATGGTCGCGAGCAAAGCGCGCGGCGTCCGGACCCCCGTGTCCGTCGAACACGGCGAACATAGACACAGCCCGCGGACCACGGGTGTGTTTGGACGAGCGAGACGAGGTGGGCATCGACGCCTGCTGAAGAGTAGAGCTAGGATCATCATCTTGAATATAGGTAACAGTGATAGATCCAGGAATGGAGTCTTGGATTGAGGCGTCGTGGTTTTGGTCTTTTGCTGGTGCCGCGATCTCGCCACGTTCAGCGGCGTCCAGTTCATCCTCACTCGGCTCATCCTCCTGCTTCATTGTCACTAAATCCTCCATGTATTTCCTACCGCCTTGGTCATAATAAATACTGGCTCGACATGAAAATGTCACATCCATGTTTTGATCAGGTAGAAATGCCGATAGAAGAGCAGCGTTTAATGTTTTAAGCAGGACTCAGGCCGGGTGGTGCGCGTTTTCCTCTTTGTTTACCTTCGATGTTGTGGGCATGCGCAGAGCCACCATGGTAATTCACGGGTCACTGGAAGTCTTTATTTGACCTTTGGTTTGACGAAGAAGAGCCATTGAGATTGCTATAACATAAAAAAGTATATAGTAAAGGCAAACATGAAACGCATATAATCACACACATCTTTTAATGAAATATTAATTTAATTTCTTCCAGCGCCTGTATTGCAGTAGTTTTGACATGGGACATTTTGTATTGACTTTCCAGTCTGTCCCATGACTCCCATGTGGGTTGGGATGAGTAAGGGCTGCACACACACACACGTGTTTAATAAGTATTTGTAGATAGATGGATGGATGGATAAATAGATAGATCTGCTTTGGGAATCCTTGCTGTTTCCAGCAGATGGAGCTGTAAGCCTAAAAGACTCAGTACCATGATCTGCTTATACAACCCATTTTTTCATATTTTATGTTTCTATATTCACAATTTCATATTTAGAATGTTTGCAAATTGCAAACTTTATTGCTGCGATTGTAATTTTTATGTAATTAATGCCGCGTTCCAGGCAACCTGTAACCCGTGTTTTTCCAACTCGTAACTGGGAGTACATCGTTCCAGGCAACCTGTAACCCGTGTTTTTCCAACCTTATACCCGTGAAAGTGCACTGGAACGGCAGTCAAACCCGTGACTTCCCACCCGTGAATTCGTACTAGATCGATGTACTCCCAGTTACGAGTTGAAAAAACACGGGTTACAGGTTGCCTGGAAAGCGGCATAATTCTGTCCAATGACCTTCACATTTCCGGGTCTCCCAAAAGCGGAAGTCGTCATAGTTGGGTAAACTTCTATAGAGGGTATGCGCATGACGTCACCGTCGGCCGGAGTGAATGCGGTCACGCCCACAAGTGGCAAAAAGACTGAGCGGCAGCATTTGTTTTCAGCGTGAACGCCGTGAAAATCACACAAAACACATCTAAAACGGGAAAGAGCTTTGCGATTGACTGTACAACTAGATTTGACCAGAAATCTGAGGTACTGTATATTTTTACAGACTGCAAAAAGCTACAGAACAGACTATATTCTGCATAATTGGATGTTTTTAAAATAAACACTGACAAAAAACTATACAAGTTTTAGGGCTGGACGATATGATGATATACAGTATAACATTAATGTAAGTGATCACTCGGATTTAGACCTATCTATATTGTATTTATATAAAACGTTTACAGGCAAATTGTCTTCATTTATTTCCCCGGCGTCGAAATCAGGCACATATAAATGTCAGGAAACACGATTCCTGGCTGCTTGTCAATATCCATGGATCACTGGATCTTTGATAAGTTGTAAGGAACACTATATCGAGTCCAACTTTTAGTTTAAACTGATAATAGTTTGTTTTACTCGCGTTAACGCAGTTTCCCCTATTAACTCCAGTCACGCAGCAGCTCTTCTGCCACTCAGTCCCGCTGAGGGGGGCGTGTTCCGGCGGGGAAGTGACGTTAATGCATTCCCTCTATAGCGGTGAATGAGACTACATTAAATATATTTTATTTTGTGTTCCCATTTGCTCAGATAGCAAAAGAAAAACTCTACATTTGTGTTTTCATAACTTTCAAAAAGAGTTAAAAAAAAATAGAGAGAGATTGATAACAGTCAGAAGAGAGAACGATGTAAACTTTACCTTCACTTCCACAGCCACTGTATTTGAAACACCCTCACAGGTGTTTACTAGTTTTTTGTAATTTGATGCAAAGGTATAGTAATAAGTATAGTGTTATAAATTAATGTTTGAATGTACATCAATTTTTTTAATGAAAATTATAATTTTTTAAATCTAGAATTTACGATGCTGATGGTCAGCTTTGAAAAATATGCTTTGCAGCTAAAAATAAGACTTTATAGTAAGTAATTGTCAGTGTAGATTTATTTGATTAATTATACCCTTTTTCATGCTTTTCTCTACCAGCTGTAGCAAATCAAATCGGACAGTAAAAAAAAGGTCACATCCCACACTAAATGACTTTTATTTTGCAATTCCGACTCTTTTGAGGCTCACATCATCTGGAAGTGGAAGCTAATGTTAACGGAAGTAGATTGAGTAACTTAGTCGCTCTCCGTTGATCGAGTGCACTATACAAGCCACTTTTAGGGGCGCTGCACTTGCCAGAGGTAAAACAATGCGAATTTGTAAAGGTCTTATGCATGGATGTATAGTGTGTCTGTATGTAATTTTCATTTGCCTTTTTGTTTTACTGAACAAATAAAAAACGACTTGAGCATGGCTCCTGAATAGGGCACATAGTCACTTGGCGGCTTCTCTGATGATATTGATACATTGTGATAGTCCACACATTTAATTCAGATACATTGTTTACTGTAAACGCTCTGCCATTGTATACAGACGTTTAGCTCTTATGTTCGTAGTGTTGTGTTCTCACTAATACGCTTATGAAGGGATTTATATAGTCTGTGTTCATAAGAGGGTTTATGATGATGTCAACCTCTCCAAATATTGTGTGATTTGAATGGGGTCGTGATCACGCATGCTATTACATTTGTAAAAAAAATAAAAATAATAATTGTTGGCGCCATTGCATCATCTCATTTTGGTCTCTTCCCGTTTAGGTATAGGAGTCTCTTCAGCTATCTACCTTTTGTTTTAGGACAGGCTTCCAGCCATGGTGAGGCTCAATATCATCACTCTATCATACAAGATGTTCTTGAAATGTTTCTTGGTCACCAAATCAGCATATTAGAATGATTTCTGAAGGATCATGTGACACTTGCCATCACAAGAATAACACACACACACACATATATATATATATACATATAAATTAATTATGTTTGTATTATTATATGAATTGATTATATAATTATATTTGATGTTAAACAATCAATAATATGCTAATTCCTGGACAAATTATTCCCAGTAGCAGATCTGGTCTAAATATGTTGAACATATCGACCCAGTGTTTTAACACTGTAACGAAGAAAAACTTAATCACATTGTTGATTCCTGTCTCGTGTATTGGCTGCAGTTGTGTGACATTTCTCTCTTCCCTTTTGGTCAGTCTGCTGTGGTGGATCTAAAAACAAAGGAGGAGAAAGATGCTGAGCTAGACAAAAGGATTGAAGCTCTAAGGAAGAAGAATGAGGCTTTGGTCAAGAGATATCAGGTGAATTTGGATGCTGAAATTTGATAGTCTGCTGCCACTCTGCCAATTCGTTTATTTTGTGTACTTATAATCATTTATTTTGACTTGAATTGGCTGTGGTTGTTATTCATTGTACTTAACATTCAGCCCTTGATATGCTCAGATTCAAAGCTTTTTACTTGATCAGATTTTATTAATTCATTTAGTTTACTTTTCTTTCTCTTGTTTCACCAGGAAATACAGGAAGATAAGAAAAAGGCTGAACAGGAGGGTATCGCTGTGACAACAACTCGCAAAGCCCGCCCTCATGAGCCTGAGTCGGAACGGAGAAAGACGGAGAAGGAGAACTTCTCAGTGACCGTCGACTTGTCTAAACCAGCTGGGGTAAAGACAGATGGCAGAATGATTTCATAGAATGACCATTTACCACAATGTGCCATGGTTAAATATATTACATTATCATTGATTCTGCAAAAAAAACGGAATGTGTGCAGAATCAGATGCGATCTCTCGTGCATTTTGCCTAATTTGTTATCTGATATAAACTCATGAGAGATACTGTATCAGAACTTCTGTTTATTTAGATGACCTGTTTCATTAACTGAATTGTAGGAAATAACTATATTGATACCGATGTCAATGTAATATTGTCAAATCAAGTCACCTTTATTTATATAGTGCTTTATACAATATAGATTGTTTTCAAGCAGCTTTACAGTGATAACAGGAAAATAATGCATTTTTGCTGTTCAGCTGAAGTCGGTTCAGTGTTAAATCAGTTCCCTTGTAAAGATCATTAATTATTAAATTTGTTTATTTCATCTATAAAGCAGTTCTGCAAAAATGTCATTGTTCAGCTCAGTTCAGTTCTCACACAGTGTCAGTACAGTCAGATCAATAATAGTGTTGAATATTAAGTGTTGTGTATGTTGAATATTAAGTATTGTGAAAAAAAGAATTACTTCTTGGTGTGGTATATTGACAAAAAAGGTCAAAAAAGTGTAATTTAGATGTACTTAGACTGTTTAATACAGATCAGAGGAGGTGGCATGAATGCATTTACACTGCAATTACATTTCCATAAATAATACTATGATAATTTGCATATGTAAATATGAAATGATTAAAACAAAAACTTAAAATATACAACTAAAAGCACCAGTAGGTGACTGCAAGTCACCATCTTAAAGAGTGAGTCATTGAGTCATTTAATCAACCAGGTCATTTAAACAGCTGATTCATTGAATCACTGACTCACCCGATTCGTTCTAAAAAAGTGGATTTATTTTCGACATAGATGATACATATTGCACACCCCTACAAAGAACTGTGATATATCTTCAAAGCCCTAAAGTCCTTAGTTTGTCAGATAGATGGCTATTTAAAACTAAAATATTAATATGGGAACTGGATACGTGAGTATGTATTGGATAAGTACCCATGTTTCTTAATTCAAGTTTGATTTTGAAGACTGCTAATGATTTGCATCAGCTTTAATAGTGAACAAGAACCTTTAAAAGTTAATCTCCACTCCCATTCCTCACAGCTTTTAATTTCCCACCTGGGGAAGGCTGAGACTAGCTGTAGAGCATTTTAATCAATACCTGTAGAGTTTCAGTGGATCACAGATGGCCCATGCAGCTGTGATTGAGCCTCCTATCGTGGTCTGTCAAGGTCATGACTCATGCCTTTCAATAATTGAAATAAATCTAAAATATAAATATTAGACTTTAAAAACTTTAGAAATTGTGAAAAATTAGAAATGGTGTCTTGGCAACTACCTGACAAAAGTTTAAAGGGATAGTTCACTTTGAAATTAATTTTTGATATGTTTTAGCTTACCTCAAGGGCATCCAAGATGTAGGTGTCTTTGTTTCCGCAGTAGTTTCAATTTTGATATTATTAGGTTAAACCGTTCTTGTCTGTCAGTGATATAATGCAGGCCTATGGTCACTTCCTCAAAGAGCATGCGCAGAGAAGTCCAAATTAAAGATGATTTAATGACTCGTAAATGTAAGTACACATTGATGGCCTAAGACACGAAACGAGCGGTTTGTGTGAGAAAACGAACAGTATTTATATCGTTTTTACCTCTTGTAACGCACAGACCGAAGCGCCTGCGCCCTCAGATCACTTGGACGTGGCCGAAAAAACAGGTCATGAGCTTTTTCCTCATGGACTAAAATCCACAAAAATTTTACACTGCTTTTCTAGGATAAGCATGTGGTGAATGACAGGAAACCAGCTGGTAATCGTGGTGACCAGGGTCCAGAAGAAGAGGAGTCTGCTTGGCCTCGCTGTGAGAGCCCCCCCAACAGAACCGGATCAGGCCGGCTGAGCAGAGGTGGCCACCGTGGGGGAAGAAGAGAGCCTCGTCCAAACAAAGCGGAACCGTGGCCAGAAAGGCAACCTCAGGATGGTGAAGGTGGAGAGGGTCCTCCCCGTATTGAACACTCCTTTAGAGCAGGGCGGAGAGGAGGAAGAGGAGGAACGCAAGGAGGAGGCAGAGGAGGAACGCAAGGAGGATTAGGCTCAGACAGGAAATCAAAGGTTACTATTGACATGTTCTATATCATTTTGTGGTTGAGATATTGTAGAACATTGTTGTAATACATTCACTTACAAAGTCATTTGGAGGTGTGCAAAATGTATAGAAAGGAGAATGCAAGTCCCGTACTGCTGTTGCTTGCAAAATTCATTATTTATACACAGCGGTGCTTCTTCAAGCATATATTATATCGTTGTAAGAGGAAACATTGCTGTTTAAATAAATATAAGGAATTTTCCAGCACTGAGTATTCTTTTATGAATGTTCTTTTTGAATATTTTAGATCTTTGAAAACAGTAACAAAGATTTAGTATCTAGACAGAAGCATCACAATCTACAAGCATTTTTTTATGAGTTGATATCCCGTTGATATCCAATTTCTCCTCTTCAGGAGTGGGAGGAGAAAAGAAGACAGAACATAGAGAAGATGAATGAGGAGATGGAAAAGATTGCTGAATATGAGAGAGGTCAAAAGGTATGTTTCGATACACTCACCGTTTTACTATTAATGTAGCAGCCATTATCTATTTGATATATTCACACACATTTATCTTTTGCAGGCTGAGGGAGAGAAAAACCCCATCAGGAACTTCCTTGATGACCCTCGGCGCAGTGGGCCAATCCCAGACATTGACCGCAAGGAGGGAAGCCGACGACATGTGCGCAACTGGGGTGGAGTTGACTTTGACAATGTGAAGACTGGTGGAGAGGTTGAGAAAGAATGGACGGTACTGAACATTTTAATTTCTTAGGTTTAGCTTAATACATAAGACACATACAATACCGTTTAAAGATTTGGGGTCAGTAAGACCCCACTAATACTTTTATTTAGTAAGGATGCATTAAACTGATCAAAAGTGACCGTTAAGACTGTTTGTACAACATTCCTACAAAAAGATCTTTTGAACTTTCTCAAAACATCCTAAAAAAAAAAATCACGGTTTCCACAAAAACATTAAGCAGCACAACTGTTTTCAACATTTATAATAAGAAATGTTTCTTGGGAACCAAATCAGCATATTACAATAATTGTATTATTTATTTTATTATTTTTATAAAAAAGAAAATACATTTTAAAATATAAACATTTTAGGAAAAGATTAGTTTTAATCGTAATAATATGACTGTTTTCACTGTATTTCATCAAATTATTAAAGCATAAGAAACTTCATTCAAAAACATTTAAAAAATCTACCAATTTTTTTAACAGTAGTGTATAGAGACCAGAATATCAATTATACAGCACCCAAAACATACTCCGACCCCTTTAGCAACTGCATAGAAACACCCTGGCAACTACCTACAATACCCTAACATTATGAAGGGTTTTCATTTTCTTCAGAAACTGTCTCACTGGGTTTTGTTTTTCTTTTTTCTTGTCAAACTCTCCTTCTCTTTTTCAATCTCATAGCAGAATCGTAGGCCAAGTGGTAGAGGCTCAGTGGATATGACATTATCCATGACGGGTAGAGAAAGAGCGGAGTATCTCCGCTGGAAAAAGGAGCGAGAGCAGATTGATGAAGAACGGCTGGCTCGTCACCGTAACGCCACCGGCCAGTGGAAACGAGAGTGGGATGCGCAGAAAACCGATACAATGTGAGTGTCAAAGGCATAAATGCTGACTATTATATCTATGAATATGCTATAGAGTCATTGAACTCTTAAAGGGCCGGTTCACTCAAATTTTATTCCTGTCGTTTTACTCCCCTTCATTTTGTTCCAATCCCATATGTCTTACTTTCTTCTGTTGAACACAAAAGAAGAAATGAATGCTGCACATTCACTATATGGTGAAAAGAGACCAGTGCATTCTTTAACATTTCTCCTTTTTGTATTCATCTGAAGATTGTCATTCAGGTTTGGAATGATATTTTGGGATGAATTATCCCTTTAATTTCAGCTCTGACAATTTTATTTCTGTCAAACTGTTAAAAAGAGAGAGAGAGAACGACTCTGGATAGGAGTAATGCATGCTGACTGGGTGAGAATAAGACAGCCAGTGACCCTGAGGTGTTTTCACAGGTTCAAGGAGGACTCATCTGTGGCCGGAGAGGGCACACAAGAACAAAGCAACAGGAGAGGTAAATCTCACACACACACACACACACACACACACACACACACACACACACACACACACACACACACACACACATACACACTGACCACCTGACACCTGGTCTGCAAATGCCATGAATGTCACCATGTTTTTTGGAGTGTCTTATATTTTATACAGCCAATCAATAGTCTGTCATACATCAACAGTATAGAGTAGTTACATGTACACATTTATGACATTTTTGCTTTGTGAAACTTGTCTTTTTGGCTGTTTGGTGATGTTCTGTGCTGTGGTCTCTCAGCAGCTAGGGGGCGCAATGCCCATGTACAGCAACGCACTGGACCTTCAGGTCAGCTTAAGGCATGTGTGTGTGTGTGTGTGTGTGTGTGTGTGTGTGTGTGTGTGTGTGTGTGTGTGTGTGTGTGTGTGTGTGTGTGTGTGTGTGTGTGTGTGTGTGTGTGTGTGTGTGTGTGTGTGTGTGTGTGTGTGTGTGTGTGTGTGTGTCTTTACCCTTCTTCACATTGGCCCTAGTCTGAGTGCAACCAAACAGCTGTTCCTGCACTGATAGCTTCTAATTGCATTCCATTCCTTCATAATAAATTATAATGGGTGGGTGTGTATCTTATTGGATTATCTCATGATGCAGCTCTCTGGATAGCTCTGTTAGGGGGTAACAGCTTAAGGACCCAGAACCAGATATGATGAAAGAAGACCAGTAGTCGTGAGGTTCAATCAAATAGATAAAAATTTACTGAAGAATAGTTTGCAGTTTCATCGGTACAGCTAGCGTCAAAGTCTCACGAGGAGGTCGAAAGCCAACTCTACCTTACACAAAATCTTACACCAATTATACCATTTTGCAAGGGCATACATTACATCATTGTTACTCCTGATTGGTTAAGAGAACATAGTCTAAAGTTTGCACATATGGATAGATATGGGGGTATATCGCCATTAGTCAAGATAGTTGTCGTCCGATTGCTAGATTTAGGTCTGTGGTGACCTCGCAGGTTGAAGAAAGGCGTCTGTGGGTCTGTATGTGGTATATCACGATGTCCAGAACCTACACAGAATGTCAAACACACACACAAAGCACTAACGAAAAACAAGGCTGAAGAGAGCTTGAGCTCCTTATTATCAGTACAGTCGACCAAAACGGGCTGATAAATCAGGAAGAGGTGCAGATAATATACACCTTGCTCCCTAGAGAAATACATTTTGTAAATCAGGTGGAGTCACGTATAGTTGGACCCCTGTAACCTTAACTCGTCAGCTAGAAACCGATATATCGATGTGACACATGTTGAGCAGCTGGTTAACACAAGTATATTTTAATAACTCAAAGAATATAGAAATGATTATGTGACCATGCATATCTTGATTAGTAATTTTTATAGGAATAATGTAAGCACTCAAAAGGATATATATTGAAGAGACAAGGGATTCTGACCCCACCCCTTTTCAGCTCATAATTGCTTTCTGCCAGTTGCATAGCCATCATTACAAACTTGCTTCCCAGTCATTTTGCTGAGCAGAAAACATGCACCCAGCCACTCCTTGTGTTCTTGACTTGATTGAGCTTTTCTTCTTTAAAAACACAGTAAAAGCTGAGATTATTCTGTCATATAATATCATTAATGTAAGTAGCAATGAAGTGTTCCTATAAATGAACTATTAATTTAACAATATTCTAGGTTTGATTAATGTAAAAATGCATTGATAACTCAAATTCACTTACAAAATATAAGACCGTAAAATATCCTAAAAAGTACCATTAAAAAAAAACGTATGATTTGTGGAGGTCTTTAATTTGTGGACGGAAAGACAGGAGATGCTTCAGGCCTCAACAGTAAGAATTTGTTTGTCCTGCCTGCCTGATCAGGCCTGTAGTTTCCTGTGTTTTTTTAATGGCCCCAACATTTTACACTTTTTATATTTATATATTTTTACAGGTGTTATTAATGCTCATTTAATATTTATTATTACACTATTTAAACATTATACATTTAGTTTTGGCTTTTTGTTATTATAGAATTGGTCTTAAATGTTTAACATTTGCAGTTAAAACTCTTACATTTCTTTAACTTAAACACACTCTTAACAATTTGGAGATACCATGTAGGCCCTGCATCCTCTGGAGATATTTTAAATGAGGCCATCTGCACAACACCTAAAATAAAATGTTGTATTATTTTTTTATGTGTGTGTGTGTATATATACACACACACACTTTGGAACTGGAGCTATTAATATGGTTAGTTCAGTAAAACATGTACATTCAGCAAAACAAATTGTCCAAAACAACTTTATATATTTTAACTTTTAACTTTAACCAATTGGCTTATACTAGGGGTGTCACAATTCTCCAAATCCTCGATTCGATTAAATTTTCGATTCTAAGGTCACGGTTCGATTCGATTCTCGATTTTTACATTTATTTTTTTTAAAGCCGAAACCGGCCAATCAGGATGCTCTCTGTCTTACATGCGCTTCATGAGGCACATACACAAGGTCTCTCGCTCTCTCCCTCTCTGCCGTGCTCGCGCTATATGGTTTTAACTTTGGAGCACAGTTTTTCCTGTCTCGCATGCGCGCTCTTGCTCGCTCACTCTAGATTCCGGGAGATTTTAACTAATTTGCGTGCATCAGGGAGCCGCTATCAATATGCGGGAGACTCCCGGAACTTCCGTGAGACTTGGGATGTCTGCAAAGTAAACTGTGGCTTTTTTGAAGCCCGAACGTTGTCAACATAACTCACTGGAAATCCAAAAAACGTACACACCTGCGACTTCAATGAAAGAGGAGGGGGTTCAAGTTCTGTCGATGGGTATCCTGCATCTGCAGTCGCCATGCTATCTTTTGAATGGCTGTAGCTAAGTTAGAGGAGGTTGACCATAGACTCGCAGCTTTTCAACACGACTGTTTTTTCCCGCTTGGCACGCCGACCGGACGTGACATGGGGCGTGGCAGCATCGACGATTCCATTTTTTAATTCGAAGTTCGAGATTGTGAATTAATTTCGGTCGATTTCGATTTATATTCGAAATCGTGACACCCTTAGCTTATACTCAAGCTACATTTCCCCTTCTGAGGCACAGTCTTCTAACTTACATCACTCTTGCCCTAACATTGTCATTCTCACACTGTCTCCTGAATATTGACATTCAAAAGCTGTCACTCAAAACATACCAAAAGTACCTCTTTTGCACTGAAGAAAGTCTTGCTGCTTCTGACACGTGCTCGTTTGCTGATATCTTGGTTTTGAGTGCTTCACAATCCCAGTATCTACCTCACAACATTCAAGTCAAGTCAAGTCTCGTCACAGTGCTGTCAAATCAAGGGCACATTTGCATGCATTTCTCATCCGTTCCCCTCCTCTTATCCTGAAAAGTGATGCATAGAGCGTCAATCCAGAATGACAGGTGGCCATCTGTTACTGTGTGCCTAGGGTCATCTCTCTCCACAACAGATTTCATATGCAGAATTGTTTTGTAAGGTCTTGCTTGGCCCCATGACACCCTTCAAGGATAAATATTGCTCTAATCTCTGTTATGCAGAAGACAGCAAGAGGCCGCCCAAGACACCAACCTTTGGCGAGTTCTTGGGCCAGGGCAAACCCAGACAGGGAGGCCGTGGACGAGGGATGGGCCGCGGTCAGGGCAAAAGCTACAGGTATGCAATAGTTCTCCTCATTGTGGAGAGTAATACTTTTTTTTTGGATGGCACTAGCATGTCCAGTCCTTCTCCTGGAGATCCAGTATCCTGCAGAGTTCAGCTCCAATCCTAATTAAACTAATCAAGCTAATCAAGGTATTCAGGATTACTAGAAAGTGTTCTGGGGCAAGTTGAAGCTAAACTCTGCAGAACATTGGGCATCCAGGAACAGGATTGGACACCTCTGTCCAGTCCTAGATCATGCCCTAAACTGTACAGTCCACACTCAAGTAGAAGTTCGTTGTTGAAAAGTACACATCAAGAAATATGCTCATTAACACAATTTTGAAACTTAAAATGACAAGTCAGACACCAAGTGCCCCTCGAGTCCACCATTTGGGACAGGGCCACTAGGCTTTAGTTATGTCATCTAAATTATGGCCCAGTTTCCACCTGATATTAAGATGCATTTTCAGTGATCCGATTCCAATCACAAGTGTCCAGCTGAGACTCCTTTCCGCTTGGTATTAACGTGTTTCGGTTGTGTCTTCTGTTTTTGGAGACTCAAATACTTTTGACGGAATGAACCCATGTTACGCAGCTTATGAGCGAGTAGGAAAGGAAGTGAATAAAAAGGATGTGGAAGGAAGTTGTGATTTCCACTGTAATCCATGTGTTTGGTACAATGCAGTGAAGTTTGAATCGATTGTTTTGGTGCGCTTTCGAATGGTCACGTGTTAGGTGGGTGGTCGACAAGCAGGCGGTGATTCAATGTGGTGTGGTACTGTGATCTGATCACTAAATGTTTTAGACACCCTCTCTTTAGCTTGACCACTTGTGATCGAATCACAAAAAAATGCATCTTAATTCCAGGTGGAAACAGGGCCTGTTATTTGCTACATGCAATTGCTATTTGGAGGCAGGCGGCATTGTGGGTAGAGAAATTATCGTTCTAGAGAGCATTTCCTGAATCAACATTCATTGAGCAACACGATTTTTCCTAAAGCATGCATGATAATCGGTGGGAAGGAGAAAATGAAGAGGAGAAAGGAAGAAAGGAGGAGCAAGAGAAGGAGACGGATGAAAAGGACAAAGGGAAAGAAAACGAGAGTGAGGACGGCACCCTCAAGGCTCCATTTTCAGACAAGGTGAGATGCCCGACAACACTTAATAGGTATAGAGTATTATGGTACCAAGAGTTCTTTTGAATGAAAGTTGATTTTAATTAGTCTGTTTCATTTATTCCTGACCTTCTCCTGCTGTGCAGAAGAGTGATGGAGGCCTTGCTGAAGAGGATGAAGATGAGTGGGAGGATGCCAGTGATGGTGAAGAGGAAAATGCGGAAGAAGATGAAAAAGCAGATCACGAGGATTACTCGAAAGATGCTAAACCAACAGAAAAGACCCCTTCCTCTCCTGCACCCTCAACTCCCAGCCCAAAAGAGAAACGTACCCCAAGACCCAAAGTCCACATACCTTCCCCGCAGGAGACGCTCAGTACACCAGAAGGGCCCAAACCCCTTAGCCCTTTCTCCCCACTGGACAGCCACCAGCCGGTGTCAGATTGGGGTGAAGAAATGGAGATGCATTCTCCTAAGAGCAGTCTGGGCGAGAGCCCTCTGAGGCCCAGCAGCACTGAAAGCAGTCCAGCCCAACAAAAGAGCAACCAGGCCGAACAGAACACCCCCAGCCAGCCAGAAGAACCAGAAAGAAACGAAAGTGCATCTACAGGTGAAATAATCATGGTCTTTATTTAGTACATCACAGTTTCTCTTTTTAGTGGTGCTTGTTAAGACAAAGCCTGGGGTATGTTTTGTTTTTCCACCTGTCATTACATCTCACACATGGTCAAGCATTCTAGTCTTTCAACTTAGACTCCATTGCCCATGAACTCATACAGACGGGTACCGTTGTGTTCTTCTAATCTTTCAGTCAAGTTGTACAATCGCTGGTACCTTTTGACCTCCTCGCATATTCATTGTTGTTGGCTAGATCTTCACATTCCGTTATTTTTATTTCCATTTTCCGATCTACTTTGACTAGTTCTTCCAAGACAGTAACAGCCCAGCCATTAGTGTTACCCCCAGTGCAGTGCTTGTCAAACCTGTCCTGGGGACCCCCACCATTGCACATTGCATTTTGTATGGCTGGTGAGTTGAATCGGGTGTGTTAGATGAGGGAGACATACAAAATGTGCAGTGCTGGGGGTCCTGCAGGACATGTTGGAGAAGCATGGCTCGAGGAGACCCAGTATTGTAGACAATTGCATGCATATGCTTGTGATTTGGGCTGAAAATACAAACTGAAAATGAAGCATATTTTAGGGTTCAAGTAACCACATCCATAGTAACACACTAAAAAGAACAACCACATAGCAAATATCTAACTAAAACTATTAAAAATTGTTTTTGTTAATTGAAATAAAGCTGAAGCCCACTGATTATCTTTTTTTATTTTTATGTTTTTTTTAGTATTGTCTGAGTTTCTGTGATGTCTTAGAAGTGAAACTTAAGTGTCTTTTCACATTCAGTGGTGGGGTCAACTTCCTGTGAAACACAAGAGTTGGTACCTGCTGAATCTGCCGACTGTACCACCTCGAGCAGCCATGACACAGCAGATTCCGAAGTGCCGCCCACCCCAGACAACACCAACCAGAGCAGTATGTCAAAACATTTCATTAACACACAAAGTTCAAAATATGATTTCCTCCCAATAAAGAATTAATTGTAATATCCTATATATCCTCTTGATGCAGAGGACAGCGACGTCCCTATTTTAGAACCGGGTCAGAGTGATTCTGAAACAAAGCCTGGGGAGGAAACGGCAGTGGATTCTTCAGAGCAACCGTCCTCAGGTGCTGTTCTTATTACCAGCTTTGAGACTGTGGCTTTTCGAAAGAAGTCCCTTACTTCGGCTGACTTCTAACAACTAATCAACGTCCTCCTTTTTTCAGTCTTTAGTCTTTCTGGTCTCTCTGTGTCTCTCCCTCCCTGTTCACTACACTCATGTCTCCTTTATGTCCCCATGTCCATCTGTTTATGGCATGAGATGGTGTCTGCTATCGGGCTTTGCTCTATTGACTTTGACATATGAGAATGCAGCTCCTCAGGCTGACAGTCCTTCCCTCCTCTGGGACCGACTGCTTCTGTCTGCAGCTTCACACTGGCTGTCATTTTCCACTGTGAACCTTGCACACCTCCTCCAGCACGACTAATATCCCACAATTACTGTGCTCCCGGATCCCCCTCATTGTCGTTCATGCACCTCTTTGATTTCGCACCTCTCCCTGGATGACGTGTTTGGATATGGGTTCTGGCTTTTTCCCTTTCCATGCATGCCACAAACTGCTTGAGCAAATAAACATTCTTTTGATTTTATTCCATTTTTGCAAAAGCATTTATAAATGTGTGAGCGTGTGGACTGTAAATGGGAATGATCTATAACATCATCCCAACAGGATCCCGTTTGATTATCATTGTGGGGGAAAGCTGTTTGGCATTTCTGCCAGAGCAGCTTGCAGAGATAAATTATACAGGGTAAACCAAATGTGGTTCCAGAGACTGTATGGCATCTTATTAGATTTCATGTCATTTTAATGTTTATCATGTGTGAATGTCTATCAAGCCACACAGAATGAATGTACTAAGTTCACCAGTGTGCAAATCAGGGTACTTTTTACAAATAATATCCATTCCTTATTCATATAGACTGTAAAATAATAAGTCGTCTGAAATGATCAAGGTTCCCACAGTCTTATAAAACATGGAAATAGCAAGACATTTTAAAATGATGCTTTTCAGGCATAGAAAAGTAATTAAATTTTAAAAATCATGGTAATTTGTGAGTAATCTTCTAGTTTTCTAGTGCTCCAAGTTATTTAATCGGCTAGACTTTAGTCTTTGAATAACAGTTTTGACTTGTTTGGGCCCAAAACACATTCAAATCAAATTTGTTTGTGTTCGTTTCTATCTGACATGCACTTAAATCCGCCCCAGTAATCTCAATAAAATACGTAATTATGTTGAAAGATTACTCATCCAGTAATTGTAAACAACTGTAAACATTGAAATTTATTGCTCAAAAGGAATGGGAACCCAGGATCACACTCAATTCCTGGTTTTATAACAGCAAAAATGAAACAGGATTTTGAAAAAACACAATTTGAAATATATATTTAGTTATTCAATATATATTTGAAAAACACAAATATAAATCTAGCTCAAAACAGTTTTGTTTTAATAAATCTAACCAGAAATTATGAAAGAAATGAAATTGGTGGCCTTTATACTCATGATGAGTTTTTTTTTTTTGAAGTCTGAAATTCTCTTTTTAATTCCCTCCATAAGGTGTCGTCACATTCACCGTTATTCAGTGAATTTTCGCAGTCATTTTAGCAGGAATCCACACAATCTGGAATTTTGCATTTTCTCACACAGATTTTGCAATGGGTTTAAATTGGTCACGCAAATTTGCAGCATTGACCAACAGAAAGCTTCTTGGTTTAATAGCTTTTGTGTGAGCGGTGCTTTATATCTCGCTAAACTATTGACAAAAGACAATGGAGCTTTTGTGCCTGCAAAATTGTACTGAAATTTCGCTAATGTGGCCGCGCCTCTGTGTCTGTAGGATGTTTTACTTTTTACACAAGTGATGAATTTGTAGTTTATACTCTTGACATTTGGCATGATGCTGGAATGGCAAATAAATGTTGTGCTGCTTGTCACTGATTGTCTTCCCTTTTCCTTTGAGCCAATTTGAATTGAGGAACCACTCCTTAGTGTTTTGTGAATGTTTGATGTCATATCCTCTCCAATGCCACCGGCTCAACCCTGTCACTTGGGATCACTGTCCTTCTCCACCTGCTCCTGCTTATTCTCATTACATCATACCAGTTTACTAACTGCTCATTAGCAACTAATGAGTGGATGTGATTTGTGGCCAATTCCCTCTTTCAGATTTCCATCAAATCAACACAAACGCTAATGGCTCAATAACAAGATTCTTGTATTTCCTGTAATTCAATTACTATGCAACATTTAGCATCTTTAAAAGGAGGAAAAGGCCATTTTTTTTATTGCTAAAAAGCTTTTATGAGGAAACTGCAGCCAACATTCAGATCAGAGCGGTAATTGAACCCTTAAACTTTTTGTCTTTTAGTTTCACATTAGGAGGCACTATAATGAAACGATACACTTACATTTTTGCTCTTTGTCAACCAAACCAACTGAAATGGTGGCTTAGCATCATCTTCTTATTATTAGATCACTTGTACTGGGTGTTTTCATGTTAATCTTTTCATCCTGACTACTTTTATGTATGTCAACAGGCTGAGGACTAAAATGCAGTAGGTGAACTCAGTGGTCCACAGACTGAGAGAGGAGGTAAGCAGAGGAAAGAGGAGACATCAGGTGTAATGGACTACTGTTGACTGTAAATTAAAGGGGTCGAGGGAAGCGTCTTTGGATCCCTGCCAACGCTTCATCCAAACAACTCGCTGCATTGTTTAATTATTCCTCATTGGTTGGGACTCTATGCTGTTGTCGAGTTGTGTTGCTGCTCTTTTCTCACGTTTACCTTGATTAAACAGTAAAGCATGTCACTCAAACCGCAAGATTACATTTTTATGACGTAGCGGTGTAAGTGCCTGTTCCCCAACATTTGTTTTATCCAAAATTTGGCACAACAGCACTCAAGATACATAATATCTGAGTTCAGATTTACATTTGAGGGTTGATAAGGAACATAAAGTGTTTTTATTGCTGAGAGTGGCATGCTTGATTTTTTGCAATCCCTTTGTAAACTAGGGCATTACTCTTTTCTTTTTTTGTCAGGGCTACTTTTGAAACTATTACATAGATGAAATTCTCAAATTACATTTTAATATTATTTTCATGAGGATGAGCTGTAGATTTTAAGTTTACTATAAACAATTGGTGCCCTAGACATTATGTGCACACTTACCAAAGAACAAAATCATGGTAAATTGTAGCGTTTGAATGAGGAAAATTAACATTTGGGGCATCAGATAATGTGTACCTCATTGCTATCAAATCTAATATTAGTTTGTTCATTTTTAGTTTTATTCATCATGTTTGTTTAGTAATCGTATGCATTTATCACAGGTGTATTTGTGTGTTCCTGAATTTAAATGAATTGAGCAGGAACTTTTAAACTGACAGACATTCCAATGCTTTGTGTGAGTGCTTGTTTCTCTCTTCACATGTGAGTTGTATATCCCTGTTTTTCAATTGAGCTTATGGAGCAAAAAGAATCATGACATTTGTGATTGTATCGTACCTGCTGCATCTCCCTGCAGACGAAATGTCTTCCTGTTTGGGGTAATTATATATATAATTTGGTTTGCCTCTTGTAGGAGGTTTGGTTTGGCTTTTCAAATGTGCATGTAGCATGATAGGCCTACTGAAGTGTTTGTAGGATTTTCCTCTTAAGTTTTCTTCTAAGACTACATGCAATCTATTTTTTTTTTATTGTTTTAGTTAACTGGAGATATTGTTTGGTTGCTTTTATCGCCATATTATAATGTGTGAACTGTAAGCAAGCAGTGCAAATGTTTCTGTACTTTGTAAGCTGTCATATCAAATAAATGACATCTTTGCCTTATGTATTAATTCAAATTTGGCTCAAGATGTTGTCTTCAGTCATTTTTTCAGTAGCACTTTATTTTACATTCCTGTTCCCCATGTACACAGTACAGTACTTACGTGTACTTACAGTGTACTTACCTAGAAAGTACTGGCTAATATAAGGTAAGTACATGGGTTAGGGGTAGGTTCAGGGTTAGTACCTAGTTATTACCCAGTAATTGTAATTACTATAATAAGTACCTAGTATGTACATGGGTAACAGGACTGTAAAAGGAAGCGTTACCCATTTATTATAGTTATCAAAAACTGTGTAATAACTAGATACTAACCTGAACCTACCCCTAAACCTAACCTTAAAGGAATAGTTCACTTAAAAATGAAAATGGTGTCGTCATTTATTCACCATCAAGTTGTTTCAAACCTGTATGAATTTCTTTCTTCTGTTGAACACAAAGGAAGATATTTTGAAGAATGTCGGTAACCAGACAATTGCTGGTCCCCAGTGACTTCCATAGTAGGAAAAAAATACTATGGAAGGCAATGGTTGTCAGTGGTCAATGGTTTTCAAACATCAACTGTTTGGTTACCGACATTCTTCAAAATATCTTCTTGAAACAACGAGGGTGAGTAAATGATGACAGCATTTTCATTTTTAAGTGAACTATTCCTTTAACCCATGTGGTTACGGCAACGCTTCCTTTAACAGTACAGTACTTACGTGTACTTACAGTGTACTTACCTAGAAAGTACTGGCTAATATAAGGTACATGGGTTGGGGTAGGTTCAGGGTTAGTACCTAGTTATTACCCAGTAATTATAATTACTGTAATAAGTACATAGTAAGTACATGGGTAACAGGACTGTAAAAGGAAGCGTTACCGTAGTTACCTTATAGGCCTATTAACCAGTACTTTCTACATGTAGCCTACTGTAAAAAAAATTGTTATTGGATTATTGTGAGCAAATGTGATGGTTAGCCCCTTCCCCCTAAAACGTACAAGATAATTGACTTTTTGTAATAAAATAATTAAAATATTGTAAAGTAACTTTTATTATTACCATATATAAGGTAAGTTACAGTTAACTGTTTTTTCCCTGCGTTTTAAGATCATTTATTCATTAAAATTGCTAACCTTTTTCCAGTGTACATTATTGAAAATGAATCAAATCAGTCAGCAATTGAATGTAGGCTACTAATATATTGTACTATTCAATATAAAAAAAATATTGTTACTCATTTCAAAAGTCTCCTATAGCAAAACTAGTACTGCCTTTAATCACTTTTATTTACAAAATGGTATTTACAAGTGATGTTGTATAATATGCATTTCTAATGACATTTTATTTGAGTAATTAAGGTATTTCCAAATCCTAATTTCTGCCAAGACCTTTTGGATAATTAAAGAATTTTCTCCATAAGAGATGAAGGCCAGTCAACTCCGCCCAGTGTTCACCCAGTACAACTCCTGTGTCTGTGTGCGTCTCTCAAGCACTCTGATGGTGCAGACGACACTCATCCCTCAGAGAAGAAGTGCAGGAATCCGCTCACCTGAATCGGGATTCGCGGCAGATTTCTCAAAGCCTCTGAAGAACCAACACTGACCGCTGGAATTATCACGAATCAGTTATCTCAGAATGAGAGGAGACAAACCCGTCCGGACAAACGGAGCAGAGGAGACTCGGCGACCGAGTTACCCCGGAGACCAGAGGGTGAAACACGCCAAAAGAGCCACGAAGATCTGGGTGAAAGTGGCGATGGGTATCGCTTACTTTATGTGTGTTTCAGTAGCAGCTTTCTTCTTAGCCATCTACTATGTGCTCTTCTGGACACCAGGTGATTCCACGAACACCACGAAGACAACAAACCTCTTGTGCAATCAGGGATAGAGAGAGACGTGCGGCGCTGGATTCACTCGAGCTGTTACAGCTATTTCTAATGCACTATGCAAACTGTCCCAACACAGCACATTTATCAGTGCGGATCACTGTATCTCTATTTATCAGATATCCTTCCTTCCTCTACTCTGACCTTGCTTATTTAAAATGGACGACTGATAAACTTACATTTTATTAATAACTTCTTATAGCCTATTATTGTGATAGGCCTACATTTTACCTATGG
Organism: Rhinichthys klamathensis goyatoka; assembly: GCF_029890125.1. Lineage (NCBI taxonomy): Eukaryota > Metazoa > Chordata > Actinopteri > Cypriniformes > Leuciscidae > Rhinichthys > Rhinichthys klamathensis. The sequence continues at coordinate 2,479,122 of NW_026606829.1, forward strand.
CACCTTATGTAAATGGAAATAATAATACAAGATTTATTATTGTGTTATGGTATTTTGTGTCTAATAGCAATAGTTTTTTGTTATACAGTAGCTACTGGTTCAATTTAACAGTCTGCACATACGTCATTGACGTTTGGCTTTAGAATCGAATAATTTCCTTATTTACACAGGAAAAAAGATATTAAAATGCTATAGTTAACTCATTAAGGTACTTTACAATACAGTAAAAAATATAATTTTACATAAACCACAATTATACTGTAAAATATTGAAACGTGTATGACTTTTAGAACTACATTTTGAAGTCTATATTTTATTATAACAACACAATACATTAACACTTTAACAGATAAATATTATTATAAAATATTTGTGAAAACTAAGCACCTTAGCACCATGCAGAATCCCTGCATGACACTTCATATCTGATCATGTTTAGTTACATTTGATAATATTTTTTGAGATTATGATACATTTTGTTGTTCAGGTAGTTTTTTTTATATATATTGGAATATTAACCTTTATTTATATTGGATGTTAATGTTTGTATTATACCCTCCATCCAGGAAATCTGGGCTCCTTTTTTAAAATAATGTCTGGATATTTCACTTTACAAGCTCTGGTTTCATTTGTTGCTTTGTGTTTTTCACTAGCCAAACCAATACCTTTGTGGACTGCACTACTTAACCAAAGTCACCATAATTATTATTTTACCTGCTTTGATTGTAAAAGTTGAATGAGAAAAGGTACGTTGAGGTCTGTTGCATTTGAGTGTTCATTATAGTTATAAGTTTATGAATGTCTGGCTCTCAGAGTAACTTCTTTTGTCTCCCTACAGTTAAAAGTCTATCTTTATTTATATATATTTATAGCACATCTTTGTGGAATTAAATGGCAGCTTTATGTGGATTTATATATATGATGTACTTACCTGATGAGTCATAACAAAAGTTTTATGACCAGTGTTAAATACATCCATCTAAGCTTGCTGTAATGCACAGTAATCATTACGACTTAATTGTGCTCTGTTTCTCCTAATTAGATCTGATGGGGATGTAATGATGCCATGCAAGACATGACTGTATTTTACCACACAGTAAATCATAAATGGATTTATTATCTTCTTGCTCATGCCTCCATTGTTAGTCTCTGTCAGTGTATCTTAGGTCTGTGTGTATTTGCTTGATGAGTGAATACTGGAGACACTGTGTCTCTTCACTTGCTCAATAATTAAACTGAACTGAAAGTTGTCAAGACACATTTGTTCTCCCTCCGTTCTTACTTCCAGCAGAGGTATTGTGAGATGAGGCTAAATAAAGACTTGTAAAATTGGCCAGATATCACACTATGCTTTCAACACAACAGCTGCCAGTTGCAGCAAACTAACATTGAACATGTTTACATCCATCATTTTCTGATTAAGGTAAATAGTCTAAAAAGATGTCTGGATGTTAGTAAGAATGTTTCTGTAAACATGCAAGGGTGTTTTTCCTTGCTATTCTATTTGGAAATATGGTTGCTATTGTTACTTTGCATGTCAGTAATTTTGGACTGTAATCTTTTTCTCACAATTTTAATAGTTGGTCAATCTGACTCATTTGTCAAAACTATAAATGCTATTAGCCATTCCCACAAAAGTTTAGATCTGTTTAACTCTTTTTGCAAAATTATACACATACTGTCATTGTACATTTTGCCCCATGTGTTCATTTAGAAAGGATTGGAATTCAGTAGTTATCACAAGATCATCAAAACCTGAATCCAATAAAAAACAAAAAAAATCAATATGGAAACACTACTGAAGCATAATCCTTTATCCACCAGTCAGAAAAGAATGTGTTACGTGTCAGAACGTTACAATAAGGGCCACAGGTGTTTATTTGTTTGAGAACAATTGATCCAATTTAAAGTAGAAAATACTAACTAAACTAAAAGTGAATAACTAAAAAGGTGCAAGGACAAAGAGTGAAAATAATAAATGAAAACATTTCACTGCGTCTTCTACACATAATACTATACATTACATGAACTTGAATTACATTTATCTTTGGTAAAAATGGATGACTGTGGCACAATTGTTTAATAGTAAGCTCAAGTAGGAACTGCAATTAGTGCCATGGTCATAATCCACATTGTCATTTGTACAGAGGTGGACAAAGTACACAACTTCCTTACTTGAGTGAAAGTACATACTACTGGTCAAATATTACTCCAGTAAAAGTTGTAAGGACCTATTTTTACTTAAGTAAAAAATACAGAAGTACTCATTTTTAAAAGTAAATGTCAATGCATTGTTTTATTATTGTTGCATTGTTGTATGTAATGCTTACAACCTTATACCTTTGAATCTATGCCTGCCTACCTACCCTCATATCAATATCAAATTTATTTCTAGAACACAGTTCCAGTAGTGGGATTGAATGTGAGATTGAATAAGTGCACTCAATAACGTCCACAATGGTTTCAGACCCAAATGTCTGTTCCCTCAAATAGTGCCCTGTTTAAAGTTTTTTGGCATTAAATTTGTTAGCCTTAGCGTTATCTATAAGCTTGTGTGCTCCAAAACAATGACACAATTCGCATTTAGAAGATCAAACCCAACGTTGAAAATGAAAATCAGGTTGATGTCAGAATCCAACGTCAGTCGGGTTCTGACGTCCACCCGACTTTCATTTCTGACCAAAATCCAATGTCAATCCGACGTTGAATGTTGACGTCAAACCGACCAAACTTTCCTTTCCAACCATAATCCGACCTCTGTTTATTTGGCACATTTGTTGCCTGTCCTCAATTGTTTTCAGAATAATTAGTCGTCAAAAGCAGAGGAAGCGAGCGCGGTCATGCTTTGCCCCCTTTTCCACAGCATTGTCCTTTGGGGAGATTAGCTTGGAGTCTTGTCAATGCTGGAAAGTAAGGAGGGAAATGTTAACAATTAGGCCTACATTCTCGCCTGAAAGACTCTTAAAACTACATTTCGTGACACAACAACAGCAGTTCTGTCATGACAACTCATGGGAGAGATTGGCATGTCATTGTTATGACATCGACATAATTATGACAACTTTTATAAAGATTGATTTTTATTATCTCATAGTTTAAACTTTTTATGTCAACTATAATTTATGTCTCTTATAATTTCAACTTTTTCCTAATAATTTTGACTTTTATGTCATAATTAAGCTATGACTTTTAAGCTCATAATGACTTTGAATCCCATAACTTTTAATGTCATAATTCTGACTTTATTATTAATTAGGTTTTTTTTATTTGTTATTATCTGGTTGAATTTGGCTTCCATATTCAGAAGTTGTGTAGAAATGCAGCAAGCAATTTGCTAATGCTTTCTTGAATCCACAAGAGGGCAATGTAATACAACTGAATCTATTCAATGGGTTTCAAAAAGACAATAAGGTGTAGAAATGAACTGCATATATTTAACTTTATATATAATGATTCTGATATAAAAGTAATCTAGGAGAACATAATGTAGTATTTTAATAGGGCCCCCAACATAGGAAATCAATTAATGACACTCAAAGCAAACCTACAGAAAATGCATTAATCAATCCACAAAATATTCATTTAATTCACAATGTTATATCAATATTGTTTGCATATCAGACTTTTGTCATAATTAATTTAACTATCTGAACACTTAAAAGTGCAAAAAAAGCACTTGTCTGAAACAGCAAATGACAAATATTCAGCTTTTTATTATTATTAGTAGGCCCACAAGAGTAAACAAGTAATAAGGAATTAACAATAAATTAAATAAAAGTTCAAATAAATTCACAGTAAAAAAATAGCTATGTATTCGGTTAATATTAACAGAAATCCTAATAAGAAAGAAAGATTTTTTTGGAGATTTTTCTTTAGGATTGGTCTTCAGATACCAGTGCCTGCAGATCTGTCTCTGAGTCTCTGAGAAAAAGTCTCAGCTCTGGGTAAGTGTGTCTGCGGTGTGTCCCAAATACATGTGATGTGGGGCAAACATAATTCTGATTACATTGTGCAAACAGATGAAAACAATTATTGTCTGATTTAGGAACATGTACATGCCCAGGCAGCTTCCTTTCACTTGAAAGGCTACGATTGCGCCTTTCCATTCTTTCAAGTCCAAGGAAGTTCTCACTTCACTCCTCCAGGAAGAGATGGTTCTGCACAATTTGGTCTGTGAATGGCATCTCTTCTGCTGTTGAAAAAAGACTTTCAGCAGCATCCTCAACATCCTCATCTGGCACAAGCAGATTAATCTGGGATTCGTTGTCAAAGCGAGTGCAGTTTAGGAACATTTTAGGGGTCATCCACCTCCAAAAGCTGCTATTTGTGTTCAGGATTGAATCAAAGTGACATGTTGGTCCATTTTTCATCCAGGCAGGGAAAATCTAGCCTTTGATGCAAGTTTTTAGTGACATGGTCAGGGATAGCCAGCTGGGCGGATGGCTGAAAGATGCCATCGGTACATTTTCTGTGTCCTTTGAGTCGTTTCTCTTCATCATGTTCCAGTGCAAAAGGGTTGCAAATCACATGTTCATTCATAAACAAATCACACACACTTTGTTTGCACAGTAAACGCCTGAGGTCACGGAGGAAAGCACCATGTAGAGTTTTAGGCCTGTTTTCTGGTTGCCAACTAGCTAGTTTTTCCATTGAGCCTGAAAGTGTGAAATATTCATGTTTGTCTTTTATCTCCTGTCGTCTCGACGCTATCAACAGGAATTTAACCACTTTACCGTGGTGTTCTTGAGCGGCATAATCGAGTGGGCGTCTGCCCTCGTTGTCAGGGGTGTCTTGAGCACCGTTGAGTAGCAGAAGCCGAACAGCATCCATGCTGACTCGCCAGGCTCAGGGCGGTCTGGCCCGCCTCGTCCCGTCGCTCTACACCCGCCCCGCGCCCCAGGAGCAGCTGCATCATGAAACAAGCTCTCGCGCTGGGCTGGGTCAGTTCAGCGGAACACATTAACACATAAAAGTCATACGTTGACGCCTTCAATCTCCACACACGCATTTACCACGTCATCTTCCAAGGCCACGAGGATGAAATGGGCAAGTTGGACCTTCCCTTCCCTCATAGCCTGCAGAAATGTCCCAGCTCCGTTCCATAGCTCAGGGTGGTCTCCTAAATGCATAATCAAATATATTCATATCTGTGTGCCATCCTCGTGTATTATGCGGTCTTTCTGGGCTTTTGAATTGTCTGTGTGCTTAATTACGAATTGATTTGTGAGACCTCAGGCGAGTCTCTCTCTCTCTCGGCCACTCCCTGCCCTGATTTCCTCTTTCCATAAACAGCTCGATATTGCGCAGTTTGTTCTGTTCATATGTCCCATATTTCATGTGCTCTGATTCTCATCTATTCAGGTGCGCTGTCTTCTCACCACTTGAGTGAGGTTGGCCATGTTTCCATGGTGACAGGGTATCTGACGTGAGCTTATTGAAGAGTAAACGAGGGCAGAGAGCAGCTGTGACATTTTAGCAGATTCCCCTCTGTAGGCTAATAGCCTATTTATTACAAATATATTTAATAAGATTTTATTAACTTTTCCAGATTAATTTCAAACACATTTACAAATGTTTTATGGAATATTTTAATTTCTAAAGAAATTTCTGTTATGTTCTGTTATAACTTCATAGACCATTTGCATTTAAATTATGAGTGTGTATATATTTTTATATAGCCTACTGTATATATATATATATATTTATATTCGAATTCATTCAAATAACAGAAATGTCAATAAAAATGCCAATGTTTCATGACATTGTAAGATTATTAATTTACAACTATTTTTGTAACTTTAAGAATGTTCTGTAGTAAAGAGATGGTTCACCTAAATGAAAACTGAACTGAACTCAACTGAAGTTTTTTTCTTTTTAATACAACATTAATAAATTAACACTACATTTAAATATTTAACATTCCTTTCCTCCCCAAAAATATTTCAATAAATTCAACATTTTGGGTCACACCAGACCGCATTGCGAGCTAGCAGTATCTCAGACCGACAGGGGGCGACAACATGCCCGAACTCAATTATAGCAGCTGACAAACAATCACGAAGAAGTGTTTTGTTGTCATGGCGGTGTTTTAAACTGCCAGACACTTCCTATAAACAAATATTGAGTTTAGTGGCTGTTTAACAACTGTCTGTCATGTTAAAACATATCGCCACTGATTTACTCGTCCATTTACTGTGTTTTCGTGTGATAAACCAATCTCTCTTTTTTTTTGTTATCGATCGGAACAGTCAGTAGATTATTAGTTGCTCTGTAAAGGATTACTCAAGCGGGATTGATTTAATTTATTATTTCCATCAAGACAGCTCATAAATAAGATTTTATCAGGATGATTTCTGATTTCCAAAGGGGATATGCCATGACCATTGGTGAACTGGGTCCTGTGAACCGTGAATGGATTAAAAAAGGCTCCCCTGTGTCTCAAATGGCTGGTCTGCAAACACAGGTAGTGTACTGATGTAAGAACATATATATATATATATATATATATATATGTGTGTGTGTGTGTGTGTGTGTGTGTGTGTGTGTGTGTGTGTGTGTGTGTGTGTGTGTGTGTGTGATGCTGCATGCTGTATTCTTATGCAAACTTGATTTTGATGTTGATGAACAAGCTTCTCCTTGATTCTCATTGGTTCTGATTCTTCTGATCACAGCTTCAGTTCAATAACATAATGGCACCCAGTGTTCTTAACCGAGCCACCGGTGTGGGACCCCCTTCTCCCATCGTGATAGAGAAACTTATACCCCGTCTAGAGAGGCAGGATGATATGGAGAGCTGCAGCAGCTCCTTACGCCTCTCAGTCCTCTCAGAAGAGCGCCTGCAGGCTGCCGTCAGACTCGCCAGGAGAGATCTGCGCAGGAAACGACAGGAATCCATCAGCCGTTCCTCACTTGAACCAGCGGAGAGATCCCAGATTATCAGCCCTGAAAGAAGCAACACAGATTACAGTCCTCATGTGGTCTACCCAAAGATATCAGGTCCAAAGAAGCAAATAAAAAACAGGGATCAGGTGCTTGTTTATACTCCTCAGAATACCAACAGGCAACTTAAACAGGGCCCGACACCCACCAAAGACTTTGATCTGAGAGTCAACAGCAGTGAACCTCAGCTCAGCCAGGAGATCCGTAAATTACAGAAGGAACTGAGCACATATGTTCAAAGGATAGAGCAGTTGGTTAATAAAGGTATTCTTATTATTCCTAGTCACCCAAATAATATATTTTTCGCTTTTAAAGAGGCTTGCATGTGGGTTTTCTGCAGAATGTGTGGTGGAGGTTCTGGAGCCCGATGAGAAGCACAGGATGGAGATCCGGCGGCAGGAGCAGGCAGCCCGTTCCGCACGTATCATCTATGTGTTACAACAGCAGGTCTGTAAGCACTGCAGTTCATATACACAATGGCGGCACAGTAATGTGAAGTATTTAAGAGTACTAAAGAGGAACTTAAGCTGTCTTTTCACTATCTCTGATATTTGCGTATGATTGTCGCATTTCACCCTCAAGTGACAGTCGCACAGAACTTTCAAATTGGGCATGAAGCATTCGTTACTCTGCTTATTAACCATGGTAAAATAAATAAATAATGAATGTATGAATAAATATATTCACACAAACCAAAAGACCGCCAATACGTTTGAAAGAGAAGCAAAGTAGAATTTTTTAGAGCGAATTAATGCAATTACCTGTAATTTAAAATAATGATAAAATAATTATTTCTGACATAATTATTCCCATTTCTGCTTATTCAGCATTTTTATATTAATGAATAATGAATGTATAGAAATATCCACACAAAAAATTATGACCGTCAATACATTTCAAAGAAAAGCAAAGTAGGTTTTCTACTGCTAATTAATGTAAATAATTGTGTAATAATTATAAAATAATTATTTTAGACATAATTATTCATAACCACTCATTTCACAGAAATAGTTTTTAAGTCATTTTAACCTCAAACGTTTATATCCACACAAAAACCTCACACGTTTATAATTTTGATCAGAATACATCACATCCGTCACATACAGTTTAATGGCAAAATTCAAATATTTCTAAGCACCTGACGCTCAAGTTGCATCTGAAAATTCTGCAATACGTGTATCGACGACAAACCACGCAGCTCCTGTGCTACTCTCCTTTGGAAATGAATGACTTCTGGTCTGTCATTTGTCAGAGATGAAAAGGAGGTTTTAGAGATTCACAACGGGACTGTTTTGTTTCTCTTTTCAAGATTAAAGAGGTACAGGAGGATCTAGACAAGCTGCGTTCCCAGAATGTCAAACACACCCAAAAGGTACCAAAGTTTATTTTACCCAACAAATCAATATCAAAAAGGTTTAATTTTAATTTTGAAGTGCGTGAATGAGACATGCAGGGGCTTTAAATGTTTCTGTGGTTGTCTTCTCAGTCCAAGGCATTGGACAGACTGGCTGCTGCTCACCGGGGAGCTGTAAGAGCCATGCAGGTTTTTATCAACCAGCTGTCGGACCCTACAGAGAGCAGAGTGCCCACCCACTGCAAAGAGCTGGGTCAGCTGATTCGCCAGCTCTCTCTCTGCTCAGCCAAAGTACAGGCGGGACAAGGATCTACCGTACCAGAGACAGCCCTCGACATCCTGCAGAAATTAGAGGTGATTAATTAAATACACACTATGTATTAATGCAAAAATGTATAAAAAAAAACGTATTTAATGCTTTTTTGTGTTTGATTCCTCAGACGCTTGACTCGGCACTGAGTAAGCAGAAGGCACCCAGGAAAAGAGACGTAGATTTGCAGATTGTCAACCCAGTGGAAAACACTTCTAGCCGGGTCAGGGCCCGCAGCATGTCCCCTCCTCGTCCTGCCAGAGACCCAGCTGAGAGGACCTCACGAAGACCCCGAAAGTCAGCTGCTGCAAAAAAGCCTGGTGGTGAGTCATGACGACCAATGGTGATGTTAATTTTTCAGAAATCTTTTTGGTGTCTTATCTGTTAAGGGTTGCACAGACTAGTAGACTAGTCGACTTTAATGCTCTTCCATGAGACTTTAAGCTTGACATCGACTAGTCGCTGATCATGGCCTATAGAGGGCGCAACAGGATAAGAAATCTTTGAAGTCCACTTTAAAATGACAAATAAATGCATACTCCGAGAGCGCTCCACAAGATATGTTTGATTATGCTCAAATTTGATCTGGAGAATGCACGTGTTAAACAGCTTATTGTACACATAAGTTAATGGCCGTTCCAAACTAATGCACTGCTGCATTGTAACACGCATACAGACAGTAGCTCGTCCATTATGAGTAGATCGCGTGCACAGAGAAACATTCAGTAGCGCAGAAATGTATTGTCAACACTGTTCTGTGATTTATCAATAAAATAGCTTAGAAACTGAAAAGTTCTAGCATATATTTCCTAGTAACTAAAATCCACAATTGTTCCCACCAATCGCAATCGCTCTCTCACTAATCTTTACTGTGCTTCTTTATCCGTATCTGATTTAGATCGAGCAGATATCTGTGAGAAATATAATGACCTGAAGACAAAAGAACTAATACAAATAAGCTGTTATGTAGCAGCGATAGTCTTGTGGGCAGTGCTGTTTTTTTGCCATAGCTGTGCACAAGGCAACCCTCGTTCGAGTCTCAGCTCAAGGTTCAGGCTTATTTGTTAATGACGTCATCAGCAACTAGTCCACGTTGACTCGACTTTCATCACATAAATGATGAAAAAAGTAATTCACCCTAATCTGTATATAAAGTGCAAAAATTATTTGGACACTTGAGCCGCACTTAAACTATAACAAATTTATTTTTGTTTACACGCACTTAAAATTATTAAAAAAAAACATCAAAACAAGTGGCATTTATTTTTATTTATTTTAAAGCACAAACACACTTCGTCTTAGAAAAGCTCTAGCAGCATTTATTTGCAGATGCAACTTGTTTTGATATTTTGTGAAAGGGTCTTTTTTTATGTGACTAAACCATCTAAAATTAGGGGTGGGAATCTTTTACCATCTCACGATTCAATTCGATTCCGATTCTTGAGGCCACGATTCGATTCAAAATCGATTTTCGATTCAAAAAGATTTTCGATTTAAAACGATTCGATTTTATCCATAATGATTTCTAATCGGGTTTCTGATCATGATCTACTCTCATCTGCTTTGCTATACAGAATGACAAACGGAGACCAGTGTTTTAGGATTTTTTCCAGCTGTTGTGGCAGGCCCATTTCGCCAGGGGGAGGGGGCGTGGCCCATGAGTGATATTCCCATTGGCCACGCCCCCTTACCCCAGGTGTTTAAACCTCCCCTAAGCATTATAACATTATAACATGAAAGGCTCGAATAAGAGCGGCAAAGCGATTATGCGCATCCCGTGCGCAGAATGATGCACTTGAAGCAGCGCGAAGTCACAGCGCGCAGCGCTCCGGATTGAAAAGTTCAAAGCACAAAACGAAGAGATTATATCTGTCTATCTATGCTTAATGTATTATATATATGCAACAGTTTATTGAGCATTTTCTTTTAACAGTTTTAAATTTCAGTAACAGTGCGCATGAAGAACAATTCATAGCGCTCTCCAGTGCTGTAATCTAACAGACACCCGGGAGAAAGGATTATGATTTAGAGAACGCTATAACGCGACGCGCTGTGTGAATGCTGAATGGAGAATGACTGAGGAGAGATGAGTTTCTATTAACTTTAACTAACGACTTAAATATTCATTTTTACCTCACATTATGCTATTGAATGACTTTAGAAGTCTTGGAATATAGTGCGAACACTTTATGGTGCTTTACAATGTTTTTTATGCCTTTAGCTTAACAATAACACAATATGCACATTAATATCGGACCTCACTGAGAAGCTGCAGCCGTGGCGGGATTATTTTAGGTGTGGCGGCCGGCCACGGCAGATGAATGTAGAAGCGTCATATTTAGAAGCATCAGAAGCTTCATAGAAGCATCCATATTTGCTTCCTTTGATTTGCCGCTCACGTTCAAAAACCGACTGCGTGCATGACGTCCGGACGTCCCGTATAGGCTATAGTTACAAAAATGGAGGCGAACAGCCAGCTGATTTTATTTATTTATTAAATCGATTCTTGGACATTTCAGATCGATTCTGAATCGTTGCAAATGAGAATCTAGATTCTTCTGTGAATCGATTTTTTGGCACACCCCTATCTAAAATGTACAAATACTTTTCTGCGCCCCTGTATTTTGAAATAAAATCAATATTGAGTTATTTATTTAATGCGAAAATGATTTGAAGAATGAGTTTGGTTTCAGGGTATTGCAAAAAAAAATCTGATATTTTTGTTAATGAATGCAGGCAGCAGACTGGCAGGGAAATCCCACAAGACCTCACAGGCTTTGGTGAAGGAGCGCAATGAAGTTTTAAAGGCAGGGCTAGAGAGCCTCATACATCATCAAAAACTACGAGAGGCAGACGCACAGAAACCCAACAAAACTACCAGTGCCATCAACCCAGACCATGTTAAGGTTTTTTTTATTTATTATTAATTCAGTGATGTTAGTTTTAGTTATAGTAGTATTTTACTACTATAGTAATTTAGTACTTTTTTTTACTTTGATGTGATACACTAACGTTCAAAAGTTTGGGGTTTGTATGTTTAAAAAAAAAAAAAAAAAACGTTTATAAGGAGGCATTAAATTGGTCAAAAGTAGCAGTTAAACATTTCAATTGTTACAAAAGCTTTATCTCAAATAAACGCTGAACATCAAATAATCCTGACATTTTTATTATCATGGTTTCCACAAAAATATTAAGCAGAACAGCTGTTTTAAACATTGATAATAATAATAATAAATGATTCTTAAACGCATCAAATCAGCATATTAGAATGATTTCTGAAGGGTCATGTGGCACTGAAGACTGGAGTAATGATGCTGAAAATTCAGCTTTGCCATCACGGGAATAAATTGCATTTTAAAAAATATTAAAATAGAAAAGAGTTACTTAATAATTACCAATATTTCATAATATTACCGTTTTTACTGTATTTTTGATTAAATAAATGCAGCCTCGATGAGCATAAGAGACTTTTTTCATAAACATTACAAAATGACCAACCCCAAACTTTTTAATGATAGTGTATGATTGTGGATATCTTGTTTTGGGTGATTTTAGATGACAGTTTTCCAAAAAAATCTCGTAAAACTGATAAAAGACACACTATGCCTCAAAATTAAGCAGGCGGCTCATCTTCGTGATGCCAGCTTCCAGCAGCCCACTGTCTCATCCCGACTAAGAGAAAACCAGGTACCCCAGAAAGAGCCCACTGTGCCTTGGATGCCAACTTCTCCTCACTCTCCTCCTCGCCCACGGTCAGAACATCCAACCCTCTTATTCATTACTTATTCAGACTTGACATGGTTGCACCTTTGTGTTCTACTCAAATGTATGTATATATATACACAGGTGTAGTGCTGTGTCCAGCCGGCCAGAGCCCAGATGTCTGTTCTCACCTCAAAAGAGCCCTATAAAGCAGAAGCCACAGACCAATTCCAGTACACAGCTCTTATCACATGATAGGAAACAAGCCCAAAATGAAGCCCTCAGGTATATATTGAACCCTCTCTTCCAGATATTTAAGAAATTTATCTGGAGTTTCCAAAGAAAATAAATTATTACCTGGCTCAGTTTATATAAACAATCATCACTCCTCAATTGTGAGATGCTCATGTTCGCTGTTGAGTACGTGACCGCTGTTGATGTTCATTGCTGTGCATTTTTAATTTGCAATAGGCAAGCCTGGTTGGACCGGGTGACTGCAGACAGACTGAGAGAGCTGAATCGTCTGAGTAAAGAAGAGGCTGACCGCATTAACAAACTCCGGTACAACAGCAGCTGCTTCATTATTATACTTAACCTGCGGTTCAAAAACTGAATTCTTGTGCTTGTTTAATTTAGTTCATTAAAAAGAGCTCATGCAATGCATTTCTTGAACATTTTGTCGCTAAATTTAACTAAGTGCAATCAAAATACAAGTTGACAATCAATTTACGTTGGGGCTACTTGAATAATGATGTTTGAAAATACAGATCTAGACAAACAAGCTGGAAATTAAATATTTTTTTGTCTCAAATCATCCGTCTCTATGGAAGCTTGTTTCCGCCACAGAAGAAAACATTTGAAAAGATAATTCTGACCTTTTTTCTCTGAATTGTGAGTTTATATCTCACAATTCTGAAATTATAACATGCAATTTTGAGGTTTTAGAGATTTAAACGCACAATTGTGAGATATAAAGTAAGAATTGCATGTTAGAAATTCAGAATTGTGAGATATAACTTGCAAAATTACCTCTTTTAATTTTTATTTTGTGGCGGAAACAAGCTTACATACATCTGTGTAGTTAATTTAACTTAATAAATATACCACTAAGTTTTAGTATGCTAGAAAAAAATTTAAGTATGTATTAAAAATTCTGCTCAGTCCTTTGCATGTAGTAGGCATAACTAAATTTAGTTAGTCAAACAATTTTTTCGAAAATTCTTAATTTAATTGCTTTGTAAAGTTTTCCTAAGTTTAATTGTTCATTGAACTTTAAATTTTTTGAGTGTATGTTATCATTGATGTGTATTAATATGTGGGCATTGTAGGACCACAGTAGGCTCCCCGACACAATGGGCCGAAAAAGCTGAGCGGGCCATTAAAGTGAGAATTCAGCCTTTGTTGGATCGAGCACAGGTAAATGGATACATCTGATGACCCCCCCAAATAATGTCTGATATAGTGAGTCTATCTGCAGGAGATTTAATCTCTTGCAAGACTGAGTGTACCATTGGACTGTTTTTCTACAATATTTGTGTGTTCTTCCCCTCGGACAGCCCAGCTGTTGTGCATGTATGTTGGCATTGATATGAATAGACAGACATTTCTTTTTGTTCATTTCTTTTTTTTCTCATACTTGTACGGCAGGTGGTTGAAGCAGGAAGTGACACTCTCAGAGCGCAGCTGAAGGTTGTAGATAAGGTGAGAAACTCATTACTTTTCTAAAACTACTTACTTTCGTATTCCTGGATGAGCACTGAGACTTTTCAATCCATTTTCAATTTACAAAAGTTCACATAAAAAAAGAAAATGTGAGAATGTGACTACGCTGTGCTGTGTTGTAAATGCTGGCAGCCCGGGGCCAGGGCGGATGTCCTGAGCGACGCTCTTCTGGACGATCTTCTGGAGGACGCAGCTCAAGCTCTGTGGGTGACGGAGAGGCAGCAGGTGGCCGAGACTGATGCTGAGAGGAAGCTGCAGGACCCCACATTAGAGAGCATGTTGCTGAGGATGGAGGAGATGGAGGTCAGTGTGTGGGAGATAAAGACATAGATTATAAGATTTGTGAGTTTGGAGTTATGCCAATGTTCAGTCCATGATGTAATGTAATGGACTGAACTTGATATGTTTATTTTTTGTCATTATTATTATTTATTTTTTGTCATTATTATTATAAAAATGGTTAAAAATAAAAAATACAAAAATACTATTGTTATTAATTGATTATTATTATAATTATTAAAAAGCTATTAAATTTTTTATTATAACAATTATAATATGAAATTATTATAATTATTATATAAAAAAGAAATTATTAAAAACTTTTAGAAATAGTATTTATTTAATTTAATTTATATTAGGTAATTGTTTTTAATTATGTTTGTAATAGTAAAAACCATTTTTTTTTCTGGGGAAAAAACTTCTTTGCATCATTTTGATTGGGTCAAAAAATAAACTGAAGTATTAAATCACCTGACACATAAAGCTCTATTTTGTGACTCAGAGAGACCAGGAAGATGTACGTCGACGCTTTGCTATGATCTCATACTCAGACCCTCTCATTTGGGAAAAAGGCACAGGTGAGACACAGTACCCACACAGGCCATTCACATTCATCCCTGACAAAAGTAGTTATCAGTTGTCCTTTTGGGAGCATTAGAAGGTCAGTCTTTGCGTCTCCCCACTTTGTCCCCAGAGAGACAGACAAGTATGAGCTCTGCATTTTGTTTGGCTGATATGACAGTGATATCCACCAGATGGCAGCAGTGTAACACGTCTTGTGTGTTGCAGACGATCCAAGGAATATTTCTAGCTCCAGGCCAGCCTCTCCTCAACCAATCCGACTGACGAAACCAGTCCTGAATGCACCCAGCTCGGCCGACATCCTCCTGCAAAAGCCAGTTGAGACTGGGTGAGTGAATGTCAGCTGGTTTTAGAGTGTATTGACTGCGTATATGCCAGGCACATTTGGATCAGTCACAATTTAATCAGTCTTTACTTGAATTTGCAGAAGAACAGCACATTGACCAGAGTGTTTTTTTTGCACTGTAATCTGCATCTGTCTGTTTAGGGAGAATTCAATAACAGCCACAAGGAAATCAAAATCTAAAATATCTGCTGGTAAAAACTCTCTCTCCCACCACCTCCTCCTTCTGTAGTTCTGCCAAGAGAGAGCGGGAGCCTCGCTTCTTTCTGCCCAAAGCTTTGGCAGCAGCTGTGGCTCAGTAAATGAATGAGGAAAATAAAAGAATAAATAGGGACAGTCTTGAGAGTGTGAGAGTTGTCTAAAGCGAGAGAGATGGGAAATTTAGTGGAACAGGTTCAATAGATACATTAGAAGATTAGAATGCTTTCTCCTCTTCGGCTTCAGCTCACAGCGAGGCCCTTCAGCTCTGTGAACGCAGTGTAAACATTCAGCCTCCACTTTCTTTTTCTCTCTCAACATAGGAGCACAATGTCTAAACAAACTTCAAAGCATCATCTCATGTCTAATCTCAGGGTATTACTGCAGTGTCTACAAGCCTTCCAAGTGTGTATTCTGTCTGCTACATTCTGACAGCAGATAGTATATACACTGTATTTCATGTGCTGCTTTTCACTGCTTTTCACAAAATGTCACATTTCTGTCACTGAATGACTATTGAATATTTATTGGTAGATGTAATGTGTTTATTGGTATGTGGTAGGACTAATAAGTAGTCTTTTATCTATCGACTTTGGTGAAATGACAATCCAATAAGCTAAATAAAACCTCTACACTTTCATTGGGTGGACATTTTTTTCCACAGCAAATTATTATAAAATCTAGAGCTTCTACATGTGAATATTTTATACAAAATATATTACATTTTATAATTTATAATATATATTACATGGAAGTGTACAAGTAGAAATAATACCTGAAATGTACAGCTGACACCATAAAATATTCACAAAAAAGAATGCGCTAAAACATACACTAAGAAACGAAAGGCTTGAACAATAATACTTGATACACAATAAGCATGCACACACACACACACACACACACACAAAACTAAAAGTGGCATCCCGTCGCGGACGTCAATCGAAATGTGGAGTTTTAAAAACAATTTTTTTTGGATTATTATTGACAATCAGACTCTAGAGAATCTTTCTGCGCTGATTTGGTTCCGATCCAGCGAAAACCCTAGGACTAGTTATTGAACTTTTGTTCCATAGGTTTTTCAAAAAAACTTTTTGTTTGTCTTGAGCCAAGGATTCTAACGATATAAAACACTTGAGTCTACTACAAACTGTTTAGGGGTTATGAGCCATTGCGTACTTTTGATCGCTGTAGTGCCACCATCAGGCCGATTGGGGCGAGCCTTGGTGACGTTGTAGACGGGGTGGGCACTACCATCCCTCAAAGTTTCAAGTCTCTACGACTTACTTTTAGGGGAGAATGCTAATCCTTGGAAATGCTAACAATTACAATAGGAGATAGATAGATAGATAGATAGATAGATAGATAGATAGATAGATAGATAGATAGATAGATAGATAGATAGATAGATAGATAGATAGATAGATAGATAGATAGATAGATAGATAATAGATATGGCTGCCTACTGTTGCTGCCTCTCTGTTATCATACAGTGATGCAGTGTTGGGCATTTGTTCACTTGTCTCAGATCAGTGAGCATCATGCTTCACTGACTATCTTTGTCCCCCCCCCCCCCCCCCCAAAAAGCACCAACTTCAATCTGGAACCGGTACAGATAGAGGACAAGGCACTGTAGTCCTTTTATAGTAATATTTGTGTTACCATACCTCTGTATGTAAACAGCCAATTAACATCCCAGACGGTAACCATAAGGACTGATGAGGCCCACTTGGAGATTTGTTTATTCTCCCCATATTCCAGTGCACTCACTGCGTGGGCCATGGGTACTCTCCACTGCCCTGATCTGAACCTTTGTTTGGATTTATTTATCCTTAGCTAGTCACTTTATGCTGTCAGAAAACACTGGCTCTGAAATGTCACTGCACTAGGAGGCTATTCTTCAGTCTCTCTTTTGTCTGTGTTGAAACATGAGCAATGACTGTGACCACGATTAAGATCCCTCTGGAGAAATCCAGTGAGCTGCAGTGACTGAAAGGGATGCAGGGATCAAGGGTCTATCAGTTATACTGGCAGTTGTCCAGTAGAGAAATCACATTAGATTATTATTTTTGGGGTCAGTAACATTTTTTTTTATGTTTTTGAAAGAAGGCTGCATTTATTTGATAAAATAAACAGTAATTTTGTGAAATATGTTATTGCAATTTTATATGTAATTTATTCCTTGTGATTGTAAAGCTGAATTTTCAGCATCATTACCCCAGTCTTCAGTGTCACATGATCCTTCAGAAATCATTCTAATATGCAAAATAATTCATACACTACATGAAAGTGTTTTTTACATACTGGATTTTAATTTCACCAATGTAAATAGATAAAAAGCACTATAATTTGACAAATGACACTTGGAATTTAAATTTTGTAGTGATTTGCATAACAGAAATGCCAAATTTCTTCTATGGAAAAAGTTAGTACATCTTTTTCTTTTATCAATTAGATAAAATGAAGTGCAAATTAGTTGAACCACATTAAAGAGTAAGGCCTACACTTTGTTTTCTTAATGGGGTGCACTAACTTTTACCCATGCACAGCACTGTAGTTAGTAAGTAATAATAGCAGTTGCTTGTATCCAAAGCAACTTACTTGCTATCACCTTACTTTAAAGGACAAAATCTTGACATCACTTCAGGATCCTTGTCTAGTTGCCAGCTGGAAATGGAATATTTTATTTCTTTGACTTAGGAAATGGCTGTCATCAAAAGCTTTTTGCAACTTATTCTTGACTAATCCATCCAAAAGAAGTGTCCATATCTGCCTTCATCCTGCTTGCACAGTTTAATGACTACTCGTTTAAAAGCCACACAAATGGACATCACACTCTTGATCAGAAAGTTAGTCAATCTACTCATCAGCTCGTCTCTTAATGTCATTTATTCTTCTGGCCTCCGTCGTTAATTCTCTCCTGATGTTACAGTTTTATATATTAGAATCAACCTAATGGTTCAATCAAACTCTCATTGAGCATTTTATATCCTTTTTGCAGCTTATTTACATCAGAATGGACGATTATTGGGCGGATGTGGCCGAGAAAGATAAAACTCGTGGAAAATGAATTATGCAAAGCATTATGGTAATTACTCGGCTTTTAGTACAGCAACTAAAGGCCAAGGCGGAACAGAGGATTTATGATGGGAAACCAGTAAAATGTTATTTGCGTATGAAATGTGCCACTAGAGGGGGCAACCTTTTTGGCGGTGTAGCACATGCTCATGGGAGGTAATTTAAAGAGCGGATATTGGGCCTTGATGTTGATTAGCACAAAGAGCTTATTATTTGTTGTATAATCTCTGATTACCTGTGAAGGCAACACACTGTTTGAAACGGAAACACTGTAAAGTTTGTAAATGGCACACACAAACTGATTGGGGATTTATACTCGGATTCAGAAGGCTGCACACGATTCATTTGTCACTGCTAGACTGGTTGCAAAGAAGCAATGTGTGTCCTTATAGAGAGCTGTCAGTGTGGCTTTGCTTTTTAGCTTTAGTTTTTATTATTATGATTATTCAGAGAACCACTTTGGCTTGAGAAAAGGAATGTTAGGGGACCCAGGGGAGAAGCTAAAAAGCTCTGCTAGAGCATAATCAATCATCGTGCCCGATTTATAATGAAACTCAAAAAACGTGTTTGCGTCTCGTTTTTTTCTCCCTCTGTGATTTGTTTGGATTTTTCTCTCAGTGGATTGTAGAGTCAAGTGTCATTTGATGTAGCAGTAAAAGCATCAAACAGACCAATCTGTGCACTGAAATCACCAGCCACTCCTCTTCCATTCTAGTTTAGTGCGCTTTTTCAACGTCAATATTTCTCACAATACACAGACAGAGAGGAAGTCTCCAATGTGGATTCTCTTTCTGCTCCATTTTTTCTGAATGGCTAGGTTGATATTTCAATTTGACAAAATGGCATTTGAAACATTTTGCTCTGGATTTGATTTTATCTTATCCATGAGTAAAAGTGGGCGGCACATACAAGTGTTACAGGTGGTTGTAGAGGAGAGGAGAATATCAGAGATGTAGCGAGTTACTACATTTTGGAAAATTACTTTTATTAAATTACTAAAATGGCTTTTATTATTTTATACTTTTATTCAGACAGTAAGGATGCATTAAATTGTTCAAAAGTGGCAATAAATACATGTATGTTACAAAATATTTCTATTTCAAATAAATGCTGTTCTTTTAAACTTTATTCATCAAAGAACCATGAAAAAACTGCATCAGGTTTTCCACAAAAATATAAAGCAGCACAACTGTTTTCAACAATAATAATAAATGTTTCTTGAGCACCAAATCGGAATGATTTCTGAAGGATCATGTGACACTGAAGACTGCAGTGATGATGCTGAAAATTCAGCTTTGCCAGCACAGGAATAAATTACAATTTAAAATATATTGAAATAGAAAATAGTTCTACAAGCGTAATTCAGGATCAGTTCTTTGAAAACAAGTCTTATAATCTTAAACAATTTTGCTGCTCAAGTACATTTGTCTTGTTTTAATTGATCTTGTTTGTTTTGCAGTAGAGTGCTATTAAATCTTACACTCTGCAACAGACTCTCACTGAATGAGGTTTTCTAATGCAGAAGTGTCAGGAACAGAGTCATAAAGGAGTGATATAAGTGGTGATATCTTATAATGTCCTGTGTCTGCATCCGCTTAAATAAGTTATGGGTGTTGGAGGTCTCAACAATAGAGTGACCAACACATCTAAGAGAGTGTCTGATCCCCCACTTCTCATTCAAAGCTCAAAGAGATCAATGCAGAGCTCATGGTGAGGCTGCCTCTTTCGGTTTGATCTTCATTCTCTGTTCTCTAACCTTTTAATTCATACCGCCATCTCTCTTTCTTTTCCTCCATCTCTTTCTCCATCTAACCTTGTCTGGCTAATCTCCCTCTCCGGCTCCTTGACGGTAACCTTGCTTTTGGTTATGGCCCTCTCACTGGATGAAAACCGAAAAACTGGAGCCCTTTAGCTTTATTGGTTTTGATCTCTGGCTTCTGAATATTGATAGAGCATTGGTCGTCCAGAATCTCATCCACTGACTTTTACAAGTCTTATTTCTGTTTGCACAACCTTATTACAGCTGCCTTTCACCATTATATCACTCCCGTCTGTTCAGGTCAAAACGCTGTTCGTCTATGGTCTGCTGCTTTTCTGGTCCATTCTGTATTCCTTACAAGAACTTCAAAACTATGTTTCGATCTTGAAACCTTTGTCGGCCATTTAAAAGCACAGAACGACACACCTGCAATGTTATGTATGTAAAATGTATATATACTATATAAATGTTATATAATATAAAAATATAATTTATTATTAACATTTATTTATGTATGAGGTATTTATTTATTTAGAATAATTTATTACACAAATGTGTTTCCTTAACTACACATTTGCATATGAACAACTATTCTGTATTTATTTTGATTCTGTGATTTCGTTTGTCAAAAGTGGTGAATTTTTCATTGAAAGAACTGGATCACAAAAGTCATTTACTTGTGAAGCAATTTACACTGGTTGCACTCTTATAGAATAGAAATAGAAAATATACATTGCTCTAAATGTGTTTTTATTCACAATCTCTGTGAAGAGGTTCACTAGATGGTGCTTCACCCACCTTTTAACCCTCTGGGGTTGTTCGGCCCAAATGGACCCGAAGCATTTAAATAATTTTTTTTTTTAAATCATAGCTTTATCGGAATGGTCCGAAATTTGGTGACTTTGTTGGTACTTGGTATATGAACACCCAAACAAATTGGGGACAGAATTTGAATAGTCTAAGTGGTTGTAAAAAAAATAGTCACACTCAGAACCAAATGGACCCGCATAGGAAATGAATGGGAAATTGGCAAAAATGTGAAAATACAGAGTTTTTTTGTGCGTACAATCTACAAATCAGCCACGATCCAGAAAAAAGCATACAACAGTGAAGGGGTGAATCTATAAAACATCAAGAGTGCAAAACAGACACATCCACCCACACACACACACACACACACACACTTTTATACACATACACACTAATAAATTCAGATTACATATGGGTTTTGAATTTTTAAAATGCTCAGTTTGTCCACCAGATGGCATCCATCTCATTTCAAAAATTGCTTTCATGAGGCCTAGGCTTGACTCTAAAATTAAATATAGCTTTAAAAAAAAAAAAAGGGTCATAATTATAGCATTAATATTAATTATAAATCATTTTTATTTTTGAAATTATCTCAAAACACCAAAAAAGAAAAGAAAAAATATTCTAAAAAAAAAGTAAAAAAAAAAGAAAAAGATGATTTTTAAAAAATAAATATTAATCCCACCCTTCCGGCCCATTTGGACCTGAAGGTCCTGAATGTGACTCTGAAATGAAGGACCCCAGAGGGTTAACCTGCTAATTGGCCTTAAGGCATGCTGTGGCACTCTGGAGAAGTGTAAAATTCACTATAGTTATTGTTTTATAGGTGTTAACTTCTACCAATTTGTTATTGGCTTCCTCATTGTTTATTAAGCTTCCCTAAGAAAAAGTTCTCCTAACATCTCCCTTGCCTCGTGCTATCGGCCAAACACACTGGAACGTGTTCACAAGTCAGCCCAGCATTGTGTCTGCTCGTATAAATCACATGTGGAGCTCTGACAGTGTTTTTTCTTCTGATTTTGACTGCTGAAGCATGTGTTGAACAGAGGAAAGGGAGAAATTTTGGTCATTATTTTTGGCTCTCCACCGTGCCTTGCCAGGCTTGTTTTGACAGAAGAAGCCTGGAAAGCCTTTGCCCGTTTCACTGTGCATGTGCATGCTTGTTTTTACATCTTACAGAACTGCATGTGCGTTCAGAACCTCGTATGACCTTTCTTGCTTGCATAACTTCAGAGCCAAATTAACACAAGGGACGCCTTCTAATTTGAATCCCTAAATTAAGCGCTTACCTTGACCATCCTTTCACCCGTTTTTGTTCGCACTGTGCAACTGCTCAAAGTTTGCCATTATTCTCCCAGCCGCAGTGAATTCCTCACTTTTCTAGAGTACCACAGCACGCTCGAAACGTTTGAGGTAGCTGTTAGCCAGAGCGGTATTCTATTAGCCGCACAAAGAGGCGCCTTGTGGGAACGGTAAAGGGGAAGTGATTGTACAATAGCAGCGCCGGCCCCCATAATATTCCATTTGAAAATAAATGGCCCTTGTGAGCTTTTGGAGGCCTTGCGATTTAAGTGTCTAGACTGAGCTTGCGTCCAATATTTTTATTAAAGGCAACCTGGAATAGGAGTTGTTTCTTACTTCTGCTGCTAAATATGAAGGTGGAAAGTGTGCTTCAGAGGGTCTGATTAACACTAAGTGTACCCAGTGTGGTCCAGATGAGACGGCTGGTGCGCTGAGCTCACATGGAAGTGATCTGAGGGAGGGGTAGAGATGTTTACACGAGTGCTTTTGATTCTAGATTTAGCACCACTTAAATCAAAATTGAATATTCATTTAGAGTATTAATTTGTTGTGATTGTGTTTGTATCGCTCTTTAATTCCCTTAACAGTATGATGGTCTGAAGCATGAATAGATCTTACTTATGTTTCTATTTAGACATGATGATTTGATTGGAAATGTTTCTGTTTAACCACATTTCGAATAATTAAGATTTTTTTAATGTCCCTTATCAGCATATTAGTATAATTTCTGAAGGATCATGTGAAAGTGAAATGCCATCACAGTAATGCATTATATTTTACAATATATTAAAATGGAAAATCGATATTTATAATTGTAACAATATTTTACAATAATACTGTTTTTACTGTATTTTTGATCAAAAATGCAGCCTTGGTGAGCATAAAATAATATATATATATATATATATATATTCTGTCGAGTACTGTAATCGGATTGTTTAATACAGAATAAAAATGACAAACTTTGCTGTAGCCTTTAGCTATGCATATAAAAGACAAGAACAAGTAAACCTGAAAATAATTTCTATGGCCTTTAGATGCACACATTTGAAATGATATGACCTTTATGAAAGAGTGAGCAAAATGCATGAGGATTTCTTCTTCTGTTTACAGGGCTGCATCAGACACGTCGATGCTAGATGAGGAGTGTTTAACTCTAAATGACCCCAGGAATCCAGTCTCAGCTGGAGGGGAAAGCACACGAGGGACGTACCTTACTGTGCCGCCCAGCATGCAGAGGAGTATCCAGAAATACAGGGAGAACCATGATGCCTTCCTATGCCTGGTCTCACATGAGGCTCTGGGGAGCTTCAATCCCTGGGCAATAGCAGACAGGTTTGAATCTAATCATTTCTTTATTAATAACACATATCAATTAACAGTAAAATGTGGAAAGAACTCAAATGAAAATGCATGATTCGTTAAGGATATTAGTAACATTAGTGACTGGAGAACATGTATATGCACTGTGGAAGTAAAACACTGACCATTTCTTTTCTTTTTCACACATTACAGGGGCAGATTATTGATTAATAATTAGTTGCATAGCACGGTACTATTTTATAACCTCAAAACACTTTTTGCCATAGTGCATGGTTTCTAAACAAATACAATTTGACATATTTATGGCTTTCCCGACATAGTAAACTTGCTCGGTAGCACGCCTGGTACATTATTGCACTTAGCTGCAATAAAAGAGCTAGAAGCAAGCTAAAATGGTATGGTTACTTCAGAAAATGAATTTTCATCTCACGTTTGCTTTTGTTAACTCTATGGAATACTGATTACTGGACATTTCATTTTTTAGTGTTGTGAAATCTGCAAGAAATGTAATATTTTTCAGAAATTACACCACAGGCAGGTTTTTCAATGAGCCTGGGTTGGAAAGGAATCTTGCATTTGCCATTATCTGAATTTTAATGCCGTGACTTCAGTAAACAACTGAACAAATGTGTGTATGGAAGCTGAAGTGTGCATGTGTCCCATAGACATATAACCTAAATTAGCTCTTAATCATTCAGCACTGATATCTGCAATTTCCTGACATATTTTGTTTGTGCTTAAGACATGTTCCTGGATGTATAAACAGTAAAAGCTCAGCTCTTCTATTTGCACTCAGAGCAACAGCAGATTAATCATAAGCCTCAGCGTGTTTCCCACAGTGACACCGCTAGTAGGAGTTGAGATTGTTTACAGCCTCTCGGCTATAATGATCCTCGCACACGATGCTATTTTAAATGTAAATATTAGCTCTGTTTTTTGATGGGTGCTAATGTAGAGCGTGCTCCTGTGCAAATGAGCTTCTTTGTTGTTCCACTAGTGCTCCTGCACGCCCACCTCACCATTAGCATACTTAACAGAATTTTTAAGTTGGTGCAATGCGGTGGATATTTATCAAGTCCTTCTAGTCCACAGAGAGCACACTTTTAACAGCGGTGGGAAGAGGAACACAAAAACCAGAATCTGATCCTAGAGCTGAGGTCTCATTTGTCAGCCATGGGCTGTGTGGGTGGCGAGAAGAATTGTTGCAAAAAATAATTTACGGAAGCAAGAAAGTGAGGAATCGAAAAGTGAAAATATTTACCTGTGTGCTGCGGCTTGAAAAAAAGCTGAGTTATTGCACGGATACAAAATAAAATTGAGGGTTTATTTTTGTTTTGCAGAGGTCAGTGTTGCACCGTAGAGACTCTGAATGGTTATTATTCTAGAGAAATAGAGAAGATGTGAAATGTCACGGCAATTAGTGCTGCTGCTGGGAATGGGTGCGGGCACTTGTCAGTCTGCAGTGCATTGTGGGTAATAAGAGCCTTGAAGGCAGGCAAGGCCTTGAGTGAGCACAGACTGACTGGACTCTCTGGTTAGCTCTGCTCTTTACGCCGAGGAATATTTGCCTCAAAGGAGGAATTTAGATGATCTTATCACTGTCCTAAAGACATAGACAGAAGTATTTTCTTTTTTTGTTCCTGACACACTCTAAGGAAGGTTGAAGGCCGAAATGCATCAATATGCAGTTAAAAAAAAAAAACTGTGACTAGGCATTATGTGAATAAAAGCTTTTTAACTCTTTTTGTACTGGAAGAAGTGCCTTGGACTCTTTTCTAAAAGTATAGAAAGAAGTAACCGTTATTTTCTTAACGTTGGGAGATCACAGAAAAGTTTTATTTTATTATTTCTATACTAGTATTGTATTTATTAATATTTAGAATTTTAATACCTTTTATTTTTAGATTTTCTTTTGTTTAAGGTTTTGTAATTTTATGTGCTTTTGTCATGTTTATTATTATTATTATTATTATTAATATTTAATTATTTAATTAAATTATAATATTTCTATATCTTAAAAGTCGCGATAAAACCGAAGTAGTGACACATCTTTTCCTAATTCCTATGTATTGTGATGTACTTCTGATTGAAGCAGATTTTCAAAAATTAAAATTGTAGGTCAGGGACTTGGATCTATGCTTCAGTTGTTGATTGGATTTTGAGATATGGTGAATTAAATGATTGGAGAAGTTTGGATACCTCATCCGAGACAAGTTGTTTTATACCCGAAGGTCCAGTTTAGTCATTTTGATTAAACATTATGAGGTCAAACCATTTAATAAATGAAGCCATTTATAACACACATTTATTCAATAGTAGATCATTAACAACACTGACTAAATGAGGCAATTATAATAACTAAGATTAAAGGGGAAGTACGTACTATTTGTTATGTTAAAATACATTATCTTAACCTACCGTAGTTTATTGTTCATTGACTACTATTAGTATCACATTAATTGGTTTATATCCCCCGAGAGTATAAACACTGAGTCCAGAGGCACCATTAAAACATTGAGAGCGGTCTGCTCAGATCTTTCAATCTCTTTGCAGCTCAACCTACTGTATAGACCTATGTGGCAGAGAAACAAGCATGAAGCCTTTTTTAGAATTTTGTGTTTGAACTTCCGTTTTTGTGGTTGCTCTGTATATTTCTATGGCATTGCTGTCAAAGAGTAATTAGCTGGTGATGTGGATTTACTTATTGTAGAGTTAACAAAAGTTGTCATGAGCATTGTAATGTTAGAAGCAGATGTCATAACAATTGTAGGTTGACCTGGAAGATTTGATAAATCTGTAAGATCTTACCTTCATGCTGTGGAAATACAAACAGGAAGACAGAATATAACAAGCTCAGTGCTGAAAAGGGGAGTGGCTACTGTATCAGGCGGAGCCAGAGGGTGTTCAGCCAATGTGGGACCGTGACTGATACCCATGACTTAAGAAAAGACATTCAGCTTCGGTTACAGAAGAACAAGCCAAAATTCACTGCATTTAGATCTTTAAAGACTAAACAGGTCATGAACACGCCAAAGCAAACTAGGTATTGTGATGCAACAGCCTCAAACAGAGTGTTAACCCACTCAGCTGCTTGCTTATGACACATAGCAATACAGCTAAAAATATTCTTAATATCTGGGACCTTTCATTGAAAGTAGCCTAGTTTTACCCATTGAGACATGCCTTCACGTAGCACCCGTAAGAGCTGTGTTTGTGATGTTTGGGTTGGGGAGGCACGGCGCGGGAAAGGGCCGTTTGCAAAATAAACTGTATTTTTGTGATTCGGCTAGGTGCTACTAGTGTCGCAGAAACTACAAAATTTGGGTGACCTATCCATTTAAAGTAAACTGAGCAGCAAGCGCTGTGAGATTGTAACTCTCTTTTCCCTTGTTTCCCTCAGTCTGGCGGATGAGCTAATGGCCGAGGCACTGGCTGATGTGGCGGCAGAGTTCCAGGATGTTTGTGAAGAGTATGCGGAAGCTGTTTTCACGTCAGAGTTCCTCCAGCCTGTGCAGTCTCCCACTACATCAGTGTCATAGAAGCTCCTCATAAACAACTTACAAGCAATGACATTTTGATATGTTTTTGGAATTGAAAATGGTAATATCCAGGTTTATATATTTGTATGTTTTTTTCCATGAATTACGTTTCCATGCTTTAAATATAGAACTTACCGGTTAGAGCTCAGTATTTACTCAGACCGGCATTTTTGCTGTAATGCGAAACCTTAGTGGGCGGTCTGACTTCTAAATGCAAACAGATGCTTTATAGCACACGGCTAACAAATGTCACATCAATGTGTCATAATGCATGCAACCTTTGTGCATTAGTCAATGCTGTAGTTAGTGGCTATTCAGCATAGAGAAAAGCTTTAAAAAACCTTCTACATTATTAATGCATTGGGAATGATAAGATTTACACTGTTATCCATAAATACCTCACACTAGAGGATCACTCACTTCCTCTTGAATAAGCATTATTAGAGGCATTAATGCGATCCGCATCAGAACACAAACTTGTTGCTTTGTGGACTGATTTCACACACTCTAAAGCATATGTTATGTTCCTCTATGCTAATTGTCTTTTAATTCACTAAGCTCTCCATATGTTGGCTGTGATCCCTAGTGTGACTGGATAGGTGAGGTATTTAGAGAATGTGTATAGTTTATGTGTCAAGGCCTGAGGGGAGAATGGCCTCCAGTTGAGTCTAGATGTTGGGCAGGTACAGTATACTGGGAATGTCACCGGACAGGACACATAGTTACAAACATTTTGTCCATAGGGGCCGTGTGCAGAAATTCTACACGCCTACAGCTCTTATATAACCAAGGCTATAAAAATCAGAAAGTGTGTAGTTTCGTCATCTAAAATGAGGGTCTGCGTCTTTGTGTGATTTTAAAAGTATCGGTTGTCCTTTTACTGTTTAATTCTAATGTAGTGAGCTGATTTTAGGGGACGTTTCTTAACCTGTCAAGCTGCAGTTTAAACCCCCCAGATGTGAGTCACAGGTTTCTTCCATTTCTGTTCAGCAACCTACTTATTTGTGAAAAGTGCCAAAAGCAAACTAATAGCACAACATAACTGCATTTGCCAGTAAATTCTAGGCTTTGTGCCATGAATTATTATGATGCTGTGACTCTACAGGGAAATAGTCACCAGTTTGGCATGAACTTGTTCTTGTGTTTGTATTGCTTGTGAAAGACAACTGTTGAATTGTATTGTATTTATAATCACGATTTAATTTATAATGGAAATAAAGGTTTCTTTTAAGCATCTCCCTGGCCTTGTACCCTGGATGAAACTGCTTTTAAAAGAAAAAGTTGAAATTAATTAAATTATAATTTTAGTCGGCGTAATCAGTGTTATCTGTCTTTCTGCTTGTCGGGCCTGCAGGCTGTTTCTCTTCTGCTGCTTTTACCAGAGAAACTCAAAGCAATGTTTGGAGTCAAAGTATTTTGTCATTGGGTTTTCCTGCCTGCTGCAAATAGGCCAAGTCCTTTAAGGAGTGTGCTAATGCAACATGGGAAGTTTGGCCTGGAATTGAAAAACCCCAGACTTCACCTCTATCAATAGTCATTTAGAGCTACTCCAGAACAGTTAATGTAGGATCCCTGATATGCAGCAATGCCTTACATTAGACTAGGATGAGCTGGGGTTATTTTATATACATGGCAACACAAAACACTCTTTTCATACAGACAATGAGCTGTTAAACATGTTTATGGAAAATGCACCACACTTGGCCTTGGTTTTGCCACTTTTTCTTTCAATTACTGTTTGACAGCTAGCACAAGACTCATATTTTATAGTCATTACACCCCAACATTAATCAGCCGAACTGATGTTAATGTACTGTGACCGAGTTGGTTATTTAAAGGCCTGAGGAGGAATCGCAACATCATGATTTATGAACAAGCTAACATTTTGCACAGTCATCTTACTATAGGACAACAGAGATATAGTGCCATTGGCAGGCTGAAGATATTTACTTCAGTTTTCTACTGCACACTCCCTTTTGCACTTCTGATTTCACAATGCATTTACTCAGTTTGCCAGCAGGCATGGACAGCACCTGTGGTCCCTCAGCTATGCAACTGTTTGTATCGGCTGAGTGAAAGTTATACTGTAGGCCAAATTTTGAAGCACCTAGGGGATTTTTAAGGTAACTGTCTGTCAATGTTGCAAGGCCCTTGTTGAAAGTTTCCCTGTGGTTTCGTTTTTGCAACAGTTTTAACAATGATCTCAGAGGAGTTTTGAGTCATTCAATTGTAGTGACAGATTCTGTCATGTCACTCACTTTCAGATGCTAAAAACAACAACCTGCAACATACACAACTGCTAACCATATATTTTTAACATGCATAACTAAGTGTAATAAACTGTATACTCAGCAAAAAAAGCTTTTTTCCCAGTATTTTTTTAACGTGTAAATATAGAAACATAAACCGAATATAAACTGAACAAATTTTACAGACATTTGACGAACATAAATGGAATAATGAGTCGGCCTGAACGTCAGCCTCGTTTTTATTACAATATGGCTCATTGCTTGAAATAAACAGATCAGTAGTTAATTTAGACTAGTTTATTTTTGTGATGTTTTGTGGTATTAGTTGGCTTGTCTGACTTTAAAAAATACACTCTGTTGGATACAATTACAGAAAATATTATATTTAAGCGATATTCGCTTAAATACTGATATAGGCAAATTATCAGTACTGGTACTACTCGACCACAGTGCTGCATTTGACACTGTCGATCACGACATACTTCTTGACAGGCTGGAAAACTGGGTAGGGCTTTCTGGGATAGTCCTAAAATGGTTCAGGTCATACTTAGAAGGGAGAGGTTATTATGTGAGTATAGTAGACCATAAGTCTGAGTGGACATCCATGACTTGCGGAGTCCTTCAAGGCTCAATTCTTGCGCCACTCCTGTTCAACCTGTATGCTCCCAATGAGCCAAATAATGAGAAAGAACCAAATTGCTTACCACAGCTATGCAGACGACACACAGCTCTACTTAGCCCTATCGCCTAAGGACTACAGCCCCATTGACTCCCTGTGCCAATGCATTGATGAAGTCAACAGTTGGATGTGCCAAAACTTTCTTCAGTTAAACAAAGACAAAACTGAAGTCATTGCGTTTGGAAACAAAGATGAAGTTCTCAAGGTGAACGCATACCTTGACGCTTAAGGGGTCTAACAACTAAAAATCAAGTCAGGAATCTTGGTGTGTCTCTAGAGTCAGACCTTAGTTTCAGTAGTCATGTCAAAACAATAACTAAATCAGCATACTATCATCTGAAAAATATTGCAAGAATTAGATGCTTTGTTTCCAGTCAAGACTTAGAGAAACTTGTGCATGCTTTTATCACCAGCAGGGTGGATTATTGTAATGGACTCCTCACTGGCCTTCCTAAAAAGACCATAAGACAGTTGCAGCTCATACAGAACACAGCTGCCAGGATCCTGAGCAGAACCAGAAAATATGACCATATCACACCAGTCCTCAGGTCTTTACACTGGCTCCCAGTTACATTTAGGATTGATTTTAAAGTATTATTACTGGTATAAATCGTTCAATGGCCTAGGACCTCAATATATTGCAGATATGCTCACTGAATATAAACCTAACAGATCACTCAGATCATTAGGATCACATCAGCTAGAAATACCAAGGGTTCACTCTAAGCATGGTGAGTCCACTTTTAGCTACTATGCCAGCCGCAGCTGGAACCAGCTTCCAGAGGAGATCAGATGTGCTGCTACAGTAGTCACATTCAAATCCAGACTCAAAACACTTCTGATTAGCTGTGCATTTACTGAATGAGCACTATGCCACTGTTCGTCCCACTGTTTTTACTGTACTGTACTTTATTTTATTTTTTATTCTAAACTGTTTTAATTATTTTTTGTTTTGATTATTTTAATTTCTTCTATGTAAAGCACTTTGAATTGCCATCGTTTATGAAATGTGCTATATAAATAAACTTGCCTTGCCTATATTTAAAGTTTAAAAAATGGCTAAAAATATTAAAGCTATCTTTTGATGGCCCATTTAAGCTGTAAATCAGTTTTCATTACATTTTTATTATACCGTTTTATAGGGATACATATATGCATTTCAGCATTAACATTTATTTTAAGTTACAAAGCTCAATTAATTTATTATTTATCAGTGTTTATTTAATGGCATTTACAGTACTATAAGTCAAAAGTTTAGAAACTACTATTCTAGTCTCTTATGCTCATCAAGCCTGCATTTATTTGATTTATATTTTAAAGTTTATTCAAATAGAAAAAAACATTATTTTAAATTGCAATAACATTACTGTTATTACTGTTTTTTCTGTATTTTTTTATCAAATAAATGCAGGCTTGATGAGTATGACACTTTTTTTTTTCAAAAACATTGGCCTGATGTTTCCAAACGTTTGACCTGTATTTATATATGGCTAACTGTGACACATCCTTAAGGATGCGCTAGACTAATATTTTTTTTATCTAAATACGTACATGAATAAATAACTATCTAATGAAGGAGGGTGGTCTGAAGCCTGCATTAATGCGCTTGGCGGTTTCCAAGTGGACTGCAGTTCGCGCAGAGCCACCGGAGGCAGTCGAACATCACACCTCGAGCTCAACAGGAGGAGAGGAGGACAACAGCAAAGTCTGCACACATGCAAACAGCCCCAAGTCCGCGCTTACTTCAACACAAGGATTTCTCTCAGCGTTAATGGATACTCTCACCTTCACATGTCATTTCCACTGCATCTTAAAACATGAAACGCGCATAGACTTTAAATCGCTTGTTCCGCGCGCAGACAAGGACAGAGGGAAGAGACGTGCGTACTGTCCAAACTAACTGCAAAGACGCAGGATGGCTAAGGAGACCAGAGGGAAAGGTGAGAGATGTCTGTGTGATGCATGTATGTGATGTGACATCTCCGGGATTGACGTGCAGCTGCGGTATTACAGCAGAAAGAGTGGACAGTCAGTTTGCTCTCTTCACTTTCCGCGTCAATCTGTTGGAATGTGTGAGATGATCTAGGGCTGTGTCTCAAAATCTAGTGAGCTGCTGCCTACCTAGACAGCGTTTTTTGGGCGTCATGGGCTCATTTCACTGCTTATGGTTTTGAGAACCAGTCCAAACGTTGGCTTTTTCTTATTTTCATCTTGGCATGTTCTCTCAACAAATTTGCCTTTTTCTGAAATGTAGAATGTTTTTAGGATCTAGGGCAGGAGTTGCCATCCATATCTAAGCCAGGGACCCTTACCCAGACTTTCAGGCAATCCAGGGAGCCCTAATACGATATAGATTCTAGGTTGTATTGGTAACACTGAATAATAACTTTTAGAAACCGATTTATATTTTCATGACTGATATAAGCCTACTAATATCACTGTTCTAATTAGGTTTTGGTTGCTCTTTTACTTAATAATAACACCATAAATTATTAAATAACATTCATTTACATATTATTATTATTATTATTATTATTGTATTATTATTATTATTATTAACAATAATAGAGTTATCATTATATTGATAAAGAATTAAGTTAAGCTGAAAATGCTGGGGGGGTTTTCTGACTTGAAAATGAATAGCTTTGAAATGAACATTTCATTCAAGCAAAAGTTATTTACCTGTGAACAACACTGTTTCATGTTAAAGGCACAGAGGTGTTATATTATGTTGGGGCCTAAAGAGACACACTGATTTATCAGTAGACCTGTTACGCTTTATGCCCCTTTTTACAAGATGTAATATAAGTCTCAGGTGTTCCCAGAATGTGTCTGTGAATTCATTTTTGAGTGGAAGGAAAAACATGCTGTTTTTGTGCATGTATCTTTAAATGCAAATGAGGTGCTGCTCCCACCCCACTTTCCAGAAGAGGACGGAGCCTGTACGGATACTCTGCCAAAAACTAAAACATCTGTTTGGTTTTGATTATCATATCTATTGCGGTCACGACCGGCACGCTCACGTGACATTGCAGTTCTCCATCTTCATGAAAGTTTTTTATCTGCATGCATTTTAAAGCCATATAAGTCTAAATTTCTGATATATGGTTTTATAAACGCACACATCCGAAGCATACGGTGCGTTCTAGAGTATTAAACTAAGTTCTCTTTCACATCTTATTGCGCTTAAACTTTCAAATACACTGAAGGTTATGTCAAAAACACACGAAGAACTCATAAACACAGTCGGTTAGGTCTGTGAACGTAAACAGCAAGTAAAGAAATCCCATGTGTATATGAGATCTGTGTATTAAAGTAAAAGCAGCGTGTGTACCTACCTACCTAGTGCTATATGCTGTTAATATGATTCAAACAACAAAAGAAAAACAGAAAATCACTCACTGCTCTTAATTGAACAACTTTAGTAGCTGAATACATTTCTTACTTGAATGATGCTGTTAAATGCTCTGGCGAGGAGATAAACATGGCGGACTGTGTACAGCTCACTCAGGGCGGGGTCTATGCTTTAACAAACATCAAGTTTAAAGTTTCTTTGTTTTGTATTTCAGTTTACAGACCCCTACAGTAACTTTATGGATCCCCAGTAGATCTAGCAAATAATATATTTGGGTTTTTATGAATAGTGTCGTAAAATAGTAAAATAGTGTAATGAACAAAAATAGGCTTACAAGGAAATGTGTCTCCAGACATTTAAAAAAAAAAAATGTGTTTGTTTGTTTTATCACAATTTTTTTCTTCAGGTTTCTTGACAATATGGTGTGGTTAATAATTCTATCTATAAATCTCATCTGAATGTTTGTTTCTTCCAGACGTTGGTAGAATATAACTGTACATTTGATTAATCTCACTCAGCCCAGCTGAGTGATGAGAGTGATGATCCATTGGTCAGCCTTTTTCCTACTCCAATATGCTGTAATCAGGGTCATTTAATAAAAACACTGTTGCACTGAACTTCTCAACATACACATCCAATGGCAGCACATTGAGTCCAGCATGTCAGAGCAATTATTGATCTGGAAGAAAACTTACCCTTTGCATTTTATGATTCTAAATTATTCTAAATGTCAGGTAATGTGGTGCTTTGCATTTCTATAAATTTATTGATTATGTGATTCACATTGGCTGCTGAGGTATATGCAAGCAGAGATTTGTTTTGAGGAATCTAACGATTGTATTCTTTTTAAATACTAATTTTTCCCCCAAAGCAGCCTAGCTTAAAGAGATAGATGAAGATCACCCAAAAATGAAAAATGTTGTCATTTACTCTCCCTCATGTTGTTCCAAAATTGTATGACTTCTATGATGACTTCTGTGAAAACATAAAAGAAGATTTTTTGAAAAAAATATATTCTTTTGTGTTCATCAGAAGAACGTAAGGCGTACACAGGTTTGGATTGGAATGACTTGAGGGCGAGTAAATCATGGCAGAGTTTTTTATTTTTGGTAGAACTATACTTTTAATATGCAGAGACAACTATAAGTATCATCAACAAATGGTGTGATGTTTGGGGCGGGACTATCTGTTTTATGACCAATGGCAGTTGAGGGGAGTGTTCAAGAAAACCTGTTTAAAAACAAAATTGCAAAAAAAAAATTGTGAAGCTGGTGGTCCAAAATGACACACTTCTGCTTTTATTCAAAATCACTTTTACAAGGGAAAATAAAAAGAAGCAATTTTTTTTAAACAAGATTATGTAGATCATTGATCAGTATCTAGGGATCAGGAAACCAGTGGAGAGAACGTCAGTTCTTAGCCTCGAGTTATCCTGTCAATATGTTTTGTAGCTAATGATCATAAGCTCATAGCATGATGTGAAGCTCATAGCATGTGTCATCTGTTTTTTGAATTTGAAGCTCTATGAATCTCTCTGGGATATTGATGTGACAGCCTGTCATCCATGTTGTATTTCATTTAAGTAGAAGAGTTTCCATTTTAAGTTGGATAGCGGTAACGACTAGACTGCTAAAGCTGCCATAGGCATTTTATTACTCCTCAGGCATGTTTCTAAATCAGCCAAGAAGTTCTCTCTCTGTCATATAGGTAGTCAAGGTATATTTGGTTTTGGATGTTATTTTACAGACTCCTTTGGTTTGGTTACAAAATTTATCACCACGTTTCAAGATTCTAGTTACTGAATCAGTGTTGTTGGCAGTGTGACGGCTGGTGGGAAAGTCGACTACATCTTATTGCCAATGCCATTGCATCAAAGTGCTCACTGTATTTGAACAAGCAGAAATTCCTCACTGGAGCAAAATTAGTTCCTTTACATTTGTCAGAACTGGTAGCCAATCAGCAAACACTTGGCACTATTTGGTTGGCTTCATAAATAGCAAGGATTCTTCATGGATGCCTTAATGGGTTAGTTCACCAAAAAATGAAAATTATGTCATTAATGACTCACCCTCATGTCGTTCCAAGCCCGTAAGACCTCCGTTCATCTTCGGAACACAGTTTAAGATATTTTAGATTTAGTCCGAGAGCTTTCTGTCCCTCCATTGAAGATGTATGTACGGTATACTGTCCTTGTCCAGAAAGGAAATAGAGACATCAAAGTAGTCCGTGTGACATCAGTGGGTTAGTTAGAATTTTTTGAAGCATCGAAAATACATTTTGGTCCAAAAATAACAAAAACTACAAATTAATTCAGCATTGTATTGTCTTCCGGTTCTGTTGTCAATCCGCGTTCACGAGTCCGCAGTGACGCTGATGAAGTAAGACGCTGCTGACGTGTATCTGGTGCGTCCGTGTATTCGGTTCAAATAAATATGGCTGGGCAAAAAATGCAAGTCTTCCTCTGTGTCGAAATCCTTAGACATGTTTGCGAAGATTGTTTTGTTTACAGCGTGCGTCTCCCTCAGACTGTAAACGAAGCTTGGGCGCACCAGATACACGTCAGCAGCGTCACTGAACGCGGATTGACAACAGAACCGGAAGACAATACAATGCTGAATAAAGTCGTAGTTTTTGTTATTTTTGGACCATAATGTATTTTCGATGCTTCAAAAAATTCGAACTAACCCACTGATGTCACATGGACTACTTTGATGATGATTCTATTTCCTTTCTGGACAAGGACAGTATACCGTACATACATTTTCAATGGAGGGACAGAAAACTCTTGGACTAAATCTAAAATATCTTAAACTATGTTCCGAAGATGAACGGAGGTCTTACGGGCTTGGAACGACATGAGGGTGAGTCATTAATGACATAATTTTCATTTTTGGGTAAACTAAACCTTTAAGAATAAAAAAATTTTTCTTCAAGATTTTTATATGAATATTTTTAATATATTTTTCCAAAGTCAAAACTCATTAACAGATCAATCAGTTAATATGTTATGTACTATACTGTAGATCAAAGATCACAAATTAGTCACCAGTTAGCATCCAAATGTAAAAACAAACAAAAATGGTAACATATACCACAAAAAAAAAACATGCCACAATGTATACACTGTAATCTTAATCTAAGAAACAGTGATTCGGTTCTGTCGATGGCTTATTCTCATTCACAGCGGAGAGAAAACATGCTGAATGTCATGACAGCTACACAGTGCAGAGACCTTTAGAGATATTTACTTTAGTTTCTCATATTGATCAGACTCACTTATAAACAGGAGTGTACATAACTGGTGTGCATGCATTGGTAAAAATTTGGGTACCAACATTTTTGGCATTTTGGGGGACAGGGACTCGTTTACTTACTGGAGTAGGATTTTTCTCCATCTTTGGTAAGATAGCAATCATGATGATAAGTGTGTTCATTAATTATTTGTGGTGCAACCATGAGGCGTGATTTTTCCCCCCAAACCACTTCAGTGGAAATCCCGCCCTGCAGCCGATTCTAAAGTTTTCATTGGTCATGTCAATCACTGTACTGATTGCCTACACCAAACACTGATCCCTAAACCTACCCCTCACTGTAACCTAAACCAATGAAATCGGCTGCAGGGCGGGATTCCCGCTGAAGTGGTTTGGGGGAAAAAAAAAAATCACGCAACCATGAGCATAGGAAGCAAAAAAAAAAAAGTTGGTTGGTCCTCCCCTAGAAAATATTTATTGGAGTAGATTTCCTGTATTCTGGTGCCTTTTACTGACCTTTTACTTGACACTCTGAAAAGTGAACAGACATATGGTGTCACGGTTGGGTCCAAATTGAAGCGAGGATACAAGTGCGGAGAATGAGAATGTTTATTAGGTAACTACAAAAATAAATCCAGATAATAAGCAAAACAAAAGCAGGCAACAAGATAACCTGGGGGCTGTTCCATAAACCAAGATTAGAGTATAAGCCAGGCTTATTTCGGTTAGTCAGGCTTATTTTTGGTAGATTCGGTTTCATAAATCAAACTTAAAAAAGTTCAAACTCAGTTACCCTGGCAACTTATGCTGGGAAACTAGCCTGGTCCAGGGCAGGCTAACTGTCAGGCTAAGCCTCAGTTGTTACACAGATCCTCAACACTGACCGACAAGAACACAATGATATTACCACTGACAGTCTCTAATACCATTATTGGACTTTATAAATACACAGTATACAGAAAATCAACTTAAATAAGGCTACAATATAGACACATATATAAGGCGTTTTAAAGTTGTCCGTTTAGGACATGTCATTTTTGTAATAAAGACATTTTAATTAAGGAATGCCTCGGTTATCAGAGAATTCTTTCTCTACACTGTCTCTTTTATATATATATATATATATATATATATATATACTTTATTATGTCTTTCAATTTCAAACACATTTAACACAATTATACAAATGGACAGTTCCTTTAAAGACATCATATTTTCCCCCAATAAATATTCCTTATTTCTCCTTCTACTTTTTTTTCTTTTGTGATAATACCAACACATACATATAAATAAAACAATAAATAAATATTAATAAAAATATAACATTCACATATATCAAATTCTTAATGAATGACACATAATTCCTAATAGTTATTTAAGTAATATTATTTAAATATTAAATATTAAATAAGTAAATAAATAAAATAACAAATAACTAGAAATAAAAGGGAAGGTTACATAAAAATGTAGTTAATGTAGGCCAATATATATTCCTTTATTTTATGGAATATTCTTTTATTTTAGAGTTGCACATATCTTTTCAAAATGTATACATTTGTTCTTAATTTAATGTTATCCTCTCCATAATGTACTTTAGAAACTAAATCTAACCACTCATTTAAAACTGGGGATTCTTGCTTTCTCAAAAAAATTATTGCATTAAAAGCTGTAATTCTCAGCATTCTAAATAAGTATATATCATCTTCATAGATAGGTCCTATACCCAAAACTATATTTTGTATCTTTATATATTTAGTTTCTTAAAAAAAAATCTTCCCTGAATTAGGCTACTTCTGTTCAATTTCTTTTTTTTATTAGAAGTATAAAATATATGAGTGTAATGAGCTAGAAGTTCACTGCAACTTATCCAACATCCTAAAGAGAAATTACTATAATTAGAAGATATTTCTAGTGTTATAAAATATCGCATATTAATTTTCCAAGCAAAATGTATATTTTAGTCAGAATTATTGCGCTCCTATTTGGCGCATGCGCGCAGCAGCGCTCGTTCAATATGAAGATTAGCAGCAAAATGGATACATTTGAACGACTTTCTAACATTTACAGATGGAGAATATAACTGTAAAATGTAATTTTTGCACTGAGGGGGGAAAAAAACATGTCACAAACACATAAAACAGCACAAAATATACGCTGTTTGATGGTGGATCGATTTGATCCACGATCGATCTCTGGGGCTGCTTCAGAAACGCGTGCACACGCAATTATCTAGACTAGATAAACCTGGATCAAAATAGTGAGATTGCGTGAACTTCAATTACCTTTTATGGAACCACTTTAGCCCCAATTTATTTGTTAGGCTCATTCAAGTCCGGTTTTGGAGTTTAATCCCCGCTTTTCTAAGCTTCATTTATGGAACAGCCCCCAGGTCTTAAGACAGGAAACATAATATAACAAACCAGCACAGGACTACAAACACAGGGAGACTAAATAGGGAACAAACAAAAGAGTGTAACGAGAAAGGCAGGTGGAACAAATTAAACTATCAGATAACAAGATGGGAGGGGCTAGACAATAGACAGGAGAGCACATGGCACAGAGAAACACATGACAAGCCAACTGCTCACAACAAACAGGACTAGAACACAAGAACATGACAAACCGGGAATGTCAGAGCTCTGTCACCAACTAAGATTAAAACCAGACAGAAGTGACAGAACCCTGACATATGGGCTGAATTAGAGACGGTAAAAGTGAGTGGGTCCAATATCATTGGTCCTAAAAAGTGGGTGGGTCTTGTCCCACCCACATACAATGGTTCCGACGCCCGGTTCACAGTTGATCCGTGATCCGTATGGACCAGGCCCCACTGTCCATAGTCAACATTAACTCCTAAAACAGCTTTGTACTTTATTTTGGCATCTTTGATTGTTCAAACCTTTGTTGGGAAGAACGTTTGGAGGTTGGACCTTTTCCAACATTGTGTACCATACCGTTATATATTTTGTAGTTGATGCTCTTTTACTATCAGCCAGGATACAGACCACCAAATGAATTATTAGCAATAGCATTTATTCTGTTATTTAAAAGTCACAGTGATATTCCCTCAGCAAAAGAGCCCCAGTATGCATCAAAGGCGGTTTCAGTGAGTCAAACCATCATGACATGTTTGTCTTTAAGTCTAGCTCTGCATGATCTCAAAGCTTCAAAAGGGTTCGATTTCCCTCTGCACAAAATTCATTTCATTGTGTGCACAATCCATCTATGTTGCCTTTCTTGGAAAAAAAAGGCGGCTTTCTGGAAAAAGAGATCTAAGAACTCATCGCTACTAGGAATTCTGGTCTCGAAATACACTTTCAGATATAACAGGTAGATGTTTCTTTAATGTGTTGTTGCATCATGTTTCATATGTACATATGGGGGTCATAGTGGGTGCTCCAGTGATATTGTATATATATAATCGTGGCCACTCAGGAAGTGACCTTTTAGTGGCAGATAAGCAAGTAGTATTTCTGTGTTTGTTCTCAAAAATGAATTTGGCTTGACTTTTGTTGAGAATAAAAACAGGGAATACTGATTGTGTTCTTCACAGCACCAAGATTGAATTGCAAAGTTGGTTTGTTTTTGCCAAACCAATTAACATGCACCTCAGTCTGAGTTTTTCTGTGGCGTCCTGTGATGTACATTCAAATGAGAAACATTTTGCTTCCATTTGTTTTGTTTTTCCTGTTTTGTTTAGTTTTGTTTCCCGTTGAACTGTTTTTATACTGGTTTTTTTATTGAAGGCATTGTGACACTATATCTGTGTATTGGCATTTCAGTCAATAGCAGTTTCTATATCTGTGGCTTTCAGACCGCTAGACTCAGATGATCTAGTATTATCTCTCAGCAAACAGCATGTACTGCGGTTTCACGTTTATTTTGTTTCTTGCTTGTTTTTTGTCACTGAGAAAATGAAATTCTATTTTTATCCACACCCAATAATTCAGCACTTGCTGCGCCCACGCAGTATAGTGCGAAATGACTGTTATTCCCGTTAAATACATCAAGGACGTTTATACTTGATGAAAACTCGTGAATTTATGTAACCGTGAAAAGCATAATAGATCATCAAGCATCTTGTAGATCAGTGGATACGATTTCATTAAAAATTTAGTTTATATCTCTCTTATTTCCTTTACTGTTCAGATTTTTTAGATGCAGCTCTTAAAAGGTTCCTTCAGATCTGCAAGGGACTGATATAGGGTTGTCATGCTGTACTATATTCTACTATATGCTTTACTATACTGTGCTACAATTACTAAAATACACTTAGCTCACAAGACGATGCATGATATTGGGTTCACGAGAATGAGACGAGACAGACAATATTTTAACACTATTTTTAAGAAATCTTCAATGACGAAATATATGACTGGAAAAGTAGTCTTTTAATCGACTGAAAGTCACAAAATACAAAACTATGCACTATGCAGGACAGGTACATTTGGAAAAATTTTAATCATCTTTTAATGAATAACTAGTTTCTACTTTCTGAGTATGAATCATCAAATGCAGTAATAGACAGAACAATGTAATGCAAGCACTGTAAATGCCACAAACTACTCAAAATAAAATTTTCACCTTGACGAGAAATCACGTCACGTTTTAATATCACGAGACCTCATGACATCCCAAACAACTACCATTCAACTACCAATATGATCAAAGATGGCTGTAAAAATGAATCTGCATCGTTTATCCTTTTGAAAAAAAAAAACACGTAAAAATCGAACCTTTCATTGAAGTAAAAGACTTGAAGGGGGGGAGGGGGGGTCACATTATTAGATAAATGTTTTTCCTCCAAAACATCAATGGCCACAATTATTGGCACCCCTAGAATTTTTTATGAGTAAAATATATATTAAATATATTCCCATTAATATTTCCTTTTTTTAGCACACCAGGGTGACTAGGAACATGATATTTTCTATATGACTTCTTTCACAGGAGTATACAAATGAGGAAACACTAAGGCCAAATCCCCTTAATCATCCATCACAATGAGTAAAACCAAAGAATATAGTTCTGATGTGCAGCAAAAGATTGTTGAGCTTCACAAAATAGAAAGTGGCTTTAAGAAAATTAAAAATGCTAATTGTCCCTGGGGGGCGTACGTTCACACCGGTGTGATCAGTCTTGGCTGGTCCCTGGGGGCGTACGATCAAACCGGTGTGATCAGTCTTGGCTGGTCCCTGGGGCGTACGATCACACCGGTGTGATCAGTCTTGGCTGGTCCCTGGGGGCGTACGATCAAACTGGTGTGATCAGTCTTGGCTGATCCCTGGGGGTGTACGATCACACCGGTGTGATCAGTCTTGGCTGGTCCCTGGGGGTTTATGATCACACCGGTGTGATCAGTCTTGGCTGGTCCCTGGGGGTGTACGATCACACCGGTGTGATCAGTCTTGGCTGATCCCTGGGGGTGTACGATCACACCGGTGTGATCAGTCTTGGCTGGTCCCTGGGGGTGTACGATCACACCGGTGTGATCAGTCTTGGCTGGTCCCTGGGGGTGTACGATCACACCGGTGTGATCAGTCTTGGCTGGTCCCTGGGGCGTACGATCACACCGGTGTGATCAGTCTTGGCTGATCCCTGGGGGTGTATGATCACACCGGTGTGATCGGTCTTGGCTGATCCCTGGGGGTGTACGATCACACCGGTGTGATCAGTCTTGGCTGGTCCCTGGGGCGTACGATCAAACCGGTGTGATCAGTCTTGGCTGATCCCTGGGGGTGTACAATCACACCAGTGTGATCAGTCTTGGCTGGTCCCTGGGGCGTACGATCAAACCGGTGTGATCAGTTTTGGCTGGTCCCTTACTTGTGCAGCCACTTACTTTCATGTATTTCGGTAGAAGGGAATCAATTGACGTTTTGTAAATCCAACAAATCCGATTCTCTGACCTGTGGCACAAACTAAAATGGCGGCGCCCATCGCGCATACAACTCAACTAATACGATCGTTATAAAGGTGTTTAAACAACAAAACGCATCCACTTGCACATATTTGACAATCGGAATATCAGATATTTCATGCGATAGCTAATACATTTGTGAATATTTGGAATAAAAAAGGAAAAATTACATAAACAATAAAGTGACCGGTTCTAAATAACGGTTGCCTTGAAAAACTCAGCCAGAATAAACTTACATGAGAAAAGGTTAAGTTCCAATCAACTAAAGATGTTACGAATCTGCCTGGAAGAGGATGTGTCTATTGTCTTAATGCATGATGAGGAGGAGAGTTCAAGTTGCAAAGACTCTCCAAGGATCACAGATGGAGATTTGCAGAGATTAGTTGAGTCTTGGGGTCAGAAAGTCTATAAAAAAAAAACTATAAAAAAAAACAATCAAACAACCCCTATCACCACATGTTGTTTGTTTCAAGAAAACATCTCCGGTTACTATCGAAACCTCGGTTCCCTGAGAGGCGGGAACGAGACATTGCATAGCAACGCTGCGGGAACTCCTCCCTTCTCCACTTTTGTTGAAATCTTATGGGCTAAGGCCAGCTTGGAACAGCTGGCCAATTTTCGTGAAGTATGAAAATACTGACAGGCTCGCGATTAGTATAAAATGCACGGACACGACAATTGCGTCAGAATCACGACTGAATGCTTGCATAGCTGATCAAACAGTGAACACGGCGGCTAATGCAATGTCTCGTTCCCGCCTATCAGGGAACCCAGGTTACGATAGTAACTAGAGACGTTCTCTTTCGAGAGAGGTAACTCTGCATTGCATAGCAACGCTGCAGGGAACTGTATTAAATCCCGCCGTGAGAGTAGTAAAGATAAGCCCTGAGAAACAGGGTCAAGCTACACCAGCCCCACGGAAAAGACAGACAGTCAGCCAATAGCCGCGCCACTTCCTATGCTCGCATCTCCTTCCTATGCTCGCATCTGATAGGCGGAACTAGACCAATGAGACATCAGCTCCGACCCTATCCAAATTTGCAAATCCAAACGCAATGAAAGCGAAGGCTGCACTGATCCAGAGAGAGTCCTCAAAACTAGAGCTAGATCCCACGGTGGCACAGATGGCGGCCGTGAAGGACACAATCTCCTCGCTCCACTGAGAAATCTGGTCACAAGAGTGTGCTTACCGATCCATTGCCCGTCAACCGGGGAACGAAACGAAGCAATAGCAGCCACATGCACCTTCAGCGTGGATGGCAAACTCTGCTATCCAGTCTGTGCTGTAGGAAGCACAAAACAGATCACCGGGTCGATAACGATATCCTGGCACCATTTTGCAAAAACTCCTCATTTTAGAGCGTAAAGGCGCCTAGTAGAAGGCAAGCGCGCCTCTACGAGTGTGCCCAACACTCTTGAATGCAGAGTGTATCGCTCATTTAAGATCCCTGAAGCGGCCACACATGAAGGTTCCACAGCTCGGGGCTGGGGTGCCATATCATGGTGTTCGCCTGATACAGCAGGTCCTTCCTGAGGGGGATTTGCTATCTCTCTCAGGTCCGCAAACC
The DNA here is from genome assembly GCF_029890125.1 of Rhinichthys klamathensis goyatoka. NCBI lineage: Eukaryota > Metazoa > Chordata > Actinopteri > Cypriniformes > Leuciscidae > Rhinichthys > Rhinichthys klamathensis. The sequence continues at coordinate 2,523,384 of NW_026606829.1, forward strand.
AGGGCTGGTTCGGCCAGTTCGGGGACACGAGGATCACTGAGGATCACATCTCCAGTCAGTGGAGATAGCGAGAAGAATGTCTGACATTGTGTGTTCTCGCTTGTGGCAAACAGATCCACGTCCGCCCTCCCGAATTGATCCCAAATCATTCGCATCGATCCGGGGTGAAGCCTCCACTCTCCTTGAGGAATCCCGTTCCTCGAAAGGGGATATGTACCGCTCTGATGGAGAGAAAGTGTCGATCCGCACAGAACAGGAGATTCGCTGCCTGTTTGAAAAGAGCTCTGGAGCGCACGCCGCCCTGGCGATTTATGTACGAAACCACAGACATGTTGCCGGTTCGAATCAGTACATGCTGCTGCTCCAACCTCGACTGAAAAGCTTCCAGGGCTAAGGACACGGCCTTTAATTCCAAACGGTTTATGTGCCACTCTCTCTGTGACTCTGACCACAGACCTGAGGCAGGCATGCCCAAGCACACTGCTCCCCAGCCTGAGGTCGATGCATCCATCGAGGCCACGGTGCGTTGCGTTACTATTCCTAAAGGCACTCCTGGGCTGAACATATCCGGGTTGCGCCACAGTCTCAGAGCGCTGATGCAACTACTACAAAGCTGTTATCTTGGCGGGTGACAACGATTATGACCAACATGTTTTGGAGAAAAGCATGTATTTCATAATGTGATCCCCCTACCCCCACCCCCCACCCCCCTTCAGTGAAAGGTTAGATTTTTGCCATGGTGTGCATGTTCTCTTCATTGGAAGTTGTGAAACTGTGGCATTGGCAAGTGATGGCAGGTTTATCTTGGGTGTGTCAGTCAAAAGATTCTGGGCCTTCTAGAACATGTGTATCAACAAGTAGAAACCTTAAACCTGCCTGATATCTGCAAAAATTGTTTCCCTTGCTGAAATGAGAAAAACGAAATGTCTCAGTCCCATTTTTCTAATAAAACGCTTAGGGACCTGATACCTCATTATTAACGGAACAGTTCAAGGGCAGATTCAAGTTTCCTTAGTAATAATTGTGTTCTAGCGAACTTGCACAATGATTAGGTTGAGCACGGTACTAAAAATAGCCTTGCACGAGAGGCAGTGACAGACTCACTGCTACCCTGTGGTCCTGTGAGAGAAAGAGAGAGTGACAGCCTTTCATGACCGTCTGTATTACTGCAGTCTGGCTTTTGTGTGTTTACTGGCAATTCAGGTCTCTATTTTTTCATTGTTATATTGATGCAATGATTTTATAAGATGTGAGACTAGTTTACAGTATAGATTGGATTCATTAACCAAGGGCTATAGGTTTAAAATGAGATAAAACTATGTCATCATAGTTCAACTATAGATGTTTTAACTAGATGAGTTTGGTTGTAGTAGATAGATAGTTCTTCTAAAACATCTGCTTTAAAGCTGCAGTCCGTAGCTTTTTTGGGTTAAAAATGATCCAAAATACATATTTGAGAAAATACATAACCAGCCAGTGTTCAAAACTATCTGCTTGCCTTAACTTGATTCAAAACGGTAAGCTTGTAATAATGTTTTTAATTCCAGTGGTACTGGTGGATTTCCGTGGGAGATTCGAGCATGTCTTTGCGTCATTACGTCACATCTGTACACATAAAGAAGGAGTCTCGGCTAGTAGGCTATATTGCGAGTGAGGATGCTGGAGGTGGAGATTTATAGCCTTTTCTCACAGCACTTGATGTAATTAAACTTATCAATTTGATGGCGAATCCAGAAAGGTTCAAACGACAATCACCAGTGACAACAGATTCACCCGTTGTAAAATGCAAAAGACTTCGTTCGGAGTGGCTACAGAAAAAAAGAGACTACAACCGGACCCATGCGAAAACAAGGATAATATCGGAAGGACATTACATGTAGTCACGCAATGCTTGCTTACGTTGTTAACATTAACAATTTGAGAACAAAGTATAATTTGCGCGTTTTTGCGTGATATGATAACTTATAAGCGTTTGTTAGATTTAATCAGCGCGATTTACTGTAATGTCAGAACCAGAACAAAGGTGGATGTTTCTTACTTGTTCAGATGACATTTTCCGGTGAAAATTCTTATGTTGGTCATACTTCCAAAAAGAATAATCTGTGATTCTGAATGACAGTCTCCACACCGGCGCGGCGACTGACAGCCTCACAGTCTCCTCAAACATTGTGTTCATCCGCGCTGTGCTGTGTCGAAGGTGTTGAAGTACAACTCACATAAAGTTGATAATTCCGCAAATGACTGCAATTGCAGATTTCGAACAGAGATGGCGACAAAGAGGAAAAACGCCGGACTGCAGCTTTAATAAAATTAAAGAAATAAATATCTTTGTCATTTAATTCATTATCAAACAGTGTTGCTTTTGGGAGCGGATTATAATAGCATGTTTTTTTATTACAGGAGGATTTAATGGGAAAAGATAAGAAAGAAAATTTCCATTTTCATTTAAAAAAATGAAAGTCTTATGCATGTACAGTACAAATAACAAGGAAGTTTGAGTGGAATTTTTTTTCTCCACATATAGTATGACTCAAGTAAACAAAGGCATTTTTTTATTTTGGGGTCCACTGTGATATTGCTCCTGCAAAGCGCTATTGTAAATTATTGATTTATTTTTGGATGTGTTGTATTACTCTTTATAATTAAAAAAGTACTTTATTACATATTTTTCAACCAAGAAGAAAGCATTATATATTTAATAAATAGTAGAAAAAATGATTGAAGAATCTAACTTTTTATTCATCATTCAACAGTACAGTAAAAAATTGCCATTGTTGTGGTTCAAAAGAGGGTGTTAACAAAAACAAATTATCATTCTTAATTATGTTTTTTTATTTATGCATGCCATTGATGCCATTGAGTTGTTGGTGGTACATTCATGGAATACAACAACATGATCAAAAAGGAATAAGATGATGACTGTCTTCATAATTTGATCTTTATTCCTAACATTTCAGAGAGCACATTTACACATAATACCATGTCAAACAAACACTTAATTTCGCTGTGTGCAGATGTGCTTTATTGAACAGCCTCACCTCAGTAGAAATGAGGTGACAAAAACTGATCACAAATTGGAAGCGATACGACAGCACTGTCTTGTTAACAGTGTCTCGATTTTGTGTTTGTATACATAACCGGGTTATGTAAAGGCACAATTAACGTCCATCAGAGCGAGCTTCAGTCTTCAGCTGAGCTTTGGCAGGCGGAGGAGGCGGCTCTCGTGTAACCCAGTCAAGTGGCTCTGTTCCCTGCAGTTTACTCACAATCCCCTCTTGATGTTGTGACCCTGATGAGATTTGCCCACTGTATCTCCCCTGCTGCAAAGATTTTACACTCACCTTTGCGTGCTGTTGTCTGCATGTCCAATTTCCAATTTCAAACCCTTTCCAATTAGTCTGAAGGTGTCTTCTCTGAGCCTAGAACACGATACAATTTTGGCCATGATTTTGCCGTCTAAGGACAGTCAGCATTGTAAATCATGTCCTAAGATCATTGATGTTGCATAGTCTCCCTTGGCTTTTACCCAAGATGTGACGAGCAGCAATCGTAAAGAACGGAAAAGATCGCGCAGTGGGATTTAACCTGAACTGCCTGGAAAGAAATACATTCCTTTGTCAGTATTTGCAAGCATCATCTGGCAGCATCAGCTTTTGCGTTCGTGGTCTTTTAGGCTTGCAGTATCACAGTTCTGGTTCGTTATTTATCACACTAGTGTTTTTTTTTGTGGCATATGTGCCGTTTCACAGCATGTGCGGTGCGGCTTTGAGCTGCCAAACGGTGTTTACAAGCTGCATGGCACATATGCTGCAAGCGCACACTTTCTTTGGTAGTGCAGGCTTAAAGATGAGAGTATTCCTCTGGGTAATTAATGCAACAACTGATTGAGAACTTATTTTGTGCTGTTTCTCTAAAAGTATAAACGTCTCTAAGGTTTAAGTGTTCAAGTGTGCAACGGAGAAGAATAACATCAATTCCAGACAATACTGCTGGCATAATTTACCTCTTACCTTTATAATTGACCCCATTTATTTTCTTTAAAATAAATAAATTGGACTGATGGTAAAATTATATAAAATGTATTATTTTTTATCAATTTATAATGGATAATTTATAAAAAAATAAAATTTGTGAGTATGTATATAATGTTAAGCAGCAAAGACTCTTTTCAACATTGATAGTAATAATCAGCAAATCAGCATATTATAATGATTTCTGAAGGATCATGTGACACTGAAGACTGGAATAATGATGCTGAAAATTAAGCTTTGCCGTCACTGGAACAAATTATATTTTAAAGTATGTTGAAATTGAAAACAGTTTTTAATAATATTATAATTTTTAATAATATAATGAAAATATAATTGTTTTATAATATTTTGCAATATTACTGTTTTTTTTTTATTATTAAATAAATGCAGCCTTGGTGAGCATAAGATACTTCTTTCAAAAATATTTAAAAAAAATCAAGTTTGCAAACTTTTGACAGGTATTATATATATATATATATATATATATTGTTACGACCAGCTCGTTTCAAGCCGCAACACAAAAGAGGGAATAGGCAGAAACGTTTGAATCAATACAAGTTTTATTAAATTAAACATATACCACAACCAAAAATAATAATATTAAACAGAAGTCTAGGGATAAGGGAAAACAAAGAAATAACAAAAAACTATAACAAAATCTTGATGCTACAGGTGTAAGAAAACATAAGAAAGAGCCACTCCTGAGGATAGCTTCCCCCGAGAGTGCCTGTCCCAAATAAGGCACAGCACTCTCATATACTCTAACTAATTAGCAATTAGCATGTGGAAAACCAATAGAATCAAACCCACGATCTGCACCAATAGAATCAGGGTCGTCACAATATACATAATTATTATTAAAATAATTTGATTCACATTTATGTATTTGTCAGATGCTTTTATCCAAGGTGACTGATGTTGCAAGGTACACTTTTTATCATTTCATGCATTCTCTGAGACTTCTCATTTTACATAAATAAAAAAGCTGTTTGATGTTAACCATCACTTGAAAACAGCTTTTTGATTTTCATAAGGGAGTGATCCATGCCAGCCCCTCTAATCAAACATCTAGACCTTGCAACCACAAAATAATGTTATTTTCCAACAAGTTTGCCATTATGGCCTTTGTTTATTTTCTTGTTCCTTTAAACAACAACAACAAAAAGAAAAACATACACAAACAACCTTAAAACCACTGCTGTGTGAGCCTATGTAATTCTTCTGATGTCATGGCCTTTACCTCAGCACATTTCTCTAGTGCTGGGGGCTTTAACATGAGGCAGATGAGCAAATTAGTAGAAATGGTGGAGGAGCTTTTTGAGTGCGCGGGTGATAGGGTGAGGCTGAAGAGGGGAAGGAGAGAAAGAGGGAAAAAGTGCAAAAGGGAGGTTGAGGAAAGCAGCTGCTATCTAGCAGTTATTATGTTTTTGATTAAGAGCGAGGCTCTCAGTGAGTCGTATCATGAGTGCTCAGGAGAAAATGCCATTTTTGTACTGTGCTGTCTTCCAACCCAGATATCGACTCTAATCACGATCCCTAACCCAGAACTCATAACAAACTCTAAAATTAGACATATAGTTATATTAGTTATGGAGCATGCATACTGAAAAATCAGTTTGAATGGGTTTTATACAACAGTTCAATAAACAAGAAGTTAATGTTGAGTAAATTTAAAATTGACAGTTTTTGTTCCACATGTGAAAATAGTTTCAAACGAAGCCACAGCATAATTAACTGTTGAAAGTTTCCAAGCAACACACAGTGAACGAAATGGTTGAGTGAATGATTCAGTTATGTTTTCAGTTTGGAGGGCTTTATTGGATTGACAAATATCTTTACATTCATAAAGCTAAAGCTTTTGCAGCAGTGCCTGCGTGCAATTCAACGCATGGTGAGAGATGTTGTAGTGGCTTAAAGGTTGTTAATTCTGTCCTGTATGGGACCAGTATCAGTTTGATAAATATTAGAAACTCCTTGTATAAGAAATCTTAGGATACATACATATACAATACACCCATGAGTTTACTAGTGCAGATGTCTGAAGGTAAAGTTAAAGTATGAATTGTCCTCAGACCACAAAGTCATCTTTCCTTAAGAGCTTTTAGTTGAATTTTAGTTTAAACTCAATTTTAAAGTTTTTAAAGGAAGGCTTTTTCAGCATGCATTCAATTTCATTTAATTCCCTTGTATGATGACACAATTAAACAGCACATGATATCCTGACCTTGAGGAAGCTGGCCAAATTATTTGTTATTGTATTTGGTTTTCTTTAAATGTATTATTCATGAGACCATTCCAATTTCATGGCTGAAGTAAATCCTCTTCTCAGCCAGATTTATTGTGTTGCTGTTTTAGTGCAAAAGCATCACCTGCACGACTTGCTAGACTGAAGCCATGCAGGCAAACGATGCCACTTGTAATGAAATTCATCTCGGTTCAGCTATGCAGTGGTTTATAATATTACTTTGATTATAGCTTGCGAAACCATGACCATCTCTGTTACTGGTTGAAAACATTCATGTTTTTTAATGCGGTTTTCCTTTGCCAAAAAAAGTAAACGTTTCCCTTTCATCCCAGGTTGAATTATGGACGAATGTGATTAGAAATGTGAAATGTGAACGCTGAATAGACTCAATTAGAGATGTTTTAGTGCAGGAGCTGAGGTTATATCCACCCTCATGTCTTTGAAGACAGCCCTCACTGGACTCCCTCATTCAAACTAATCTGCACCTCTTTATCTCCTCTGTAAATCTATTTACCAAGCTTTAAAAGCCATTTCTCAATGTTTAGACTGCATTAATGAAACAGTCCCCCCTGCCCTCCTGCGTCCCAATGGAAAAAGCATTTAATCTCCATCAAAGTATTTAAAAGAAAATACTGAATGTGTCTTTGTTCACTCTACGATTAACCATAACTTATGTAAGATAGTTAGTTGAGTATTTAACGGTTACTGTATGATTGCAAAGCGGAATTTTAGGACCAATTTTTAATTTTTAATTTTAGGACCATCTCTTTCATCTTAAATCTTAATGAGATATTATAAATCTTATATATGTAGTTGGATCAAGAATGTGGACACTTAATTTGGACATCATATTTTAAAATGTTATTGCATAAGAAAATATTTGTTTGAAATGTTTGGTTTTAAATGATAAAAAAACCATAATGCTTCATAATGATAAGTAAATGCTACAAAAAGTAAAGATGCCACTCGTTTTGATATTGTAAGCCATTTGTTATCTATAGACATTGTCTGGCGGGATTTGGAAGGTGATACGGTCTCAGTAGGGTTCAGACAAAGGCCCCAGAATGAAAAGGCTGATTGCTGTTGATGCTGTTGTCAAATGCGTTGTGTGTGTTAATAGTGCACAACTTTTGACCTACTGGCATTGTGGGAGAGATGAAAAGCTCATTAATTCCTGCATGGTGATGTTCAGCAGCCACAGGAAGACAATGAAAACCTTGGCACTACACCGAGCACCAGTAATGGAAGGTGAGACGTTATTATTGAGCAGGATCATGAGGAGGTCCAGACACAAGACAGCAGGGGGAAGAAAACTTGACAGCTTAGGTGACACTTTTTGAGTAATGCCAACCAAATTGGCAAAATCATTTACTGTTGCCCTGCTGATAATAGCTCTCCATTATTGATCCCTTGTGCTTGTATTTTTCTTAATTTGTAATGCTTATCTGCTAACAGAATCAATATAAATGAAATTCTCTCAGTGATTACAGTTGGTTTTCTTTGTTGTGTTTGTTTCAGTGTGCTTTGATTTTAAGCCATATGAATGCAGCCGTGATCTTGCTAAGCCTGGCTGGGTGAATTACTGGATTTAAATTACTTATAATACAAAATGTTTTAATGCTTTGAGTAAAGAGGCAATTTGCTGAGCTATAAAGCGTCAAAAATCCCCATCGCTATATGTTCTCTCACAATGACGCAGATCTATAATTATTAAATCATGGCCCACTTAATATGATTTGGAGAGGATAACTTTCGTTTGACTTGCACTGATTTGTAATTTGCATTATTGCCGCTATCTGTCATTAGATTAGAAAGTTATTAACTTTAGATTTAAACAGCCCATGGCTCCAATGATTATTAGAACGTGTTGTTCCAAAAGGCCCGGATTATCGTGACTGTGGTTTGTGAGCATGTCATTAGTTGGAAATAATTTGTTGAAGATGAATTTTTATGCTGTCTCTCTACTAATGAGTTGTGCAAAGTTGGGATATGTAGTTGCTGTCATAACTGCTTGGTAGAATCATCTTGTGTTTAAGAGAGAATATAATTCAGATCTTTGCCATTTTCTTCGTAATGTCATCTTAATAGCAACAAAAATAAGTCATATCACATACCAACATAACACAGAGTTGACAAGTACTAGTGTATGTCTTCAGCCATCGAATGGAGGAATTTTCTAGAAAGAGTTTTTGTATCTATAGATTTTGAAGATCAGGGATGATATACCTCAATGTGCCTTTCAACAGCATAATGCCCATCATTCTTTGTCTATAATCATTGTAATACTCTTTGCCAAATTTTAGTCATCAAAACTATGTCCTCTTCAACACAAATACATTTTTATTTTATTGTATATTTTTATCTAATGTATATATATATATGTGGTTATATACACACACACACACATGTGCATATGTATGTTTGTAAATAAATTAAAGTATTAAGTATAAGTTTATTCATTTGTTGAAAATATGAAACTATAAATAAAATAGAATTTGATGTATATATTTACACAATTTATATTTGTCTTACTACTTACAAGCATTTAAGCATAAACTTTTAAATAAAGAGGTTTTTAAGATAATTAGAAACAACCTTTTGACAAGTCGTCTTAAGCATGTTCTGCACTCTCATTTAGATTCCCTGCATCTCGAATTTTACACTTTGATTTTTACGTTAGCCAGTCATCCTTTCAATTAATTCCCGACCGCTCCGTTCCTTTGAACGTCTTCACTTCGTAATATTAAATAACACTATCATCATGCATGTCTAATTAATATGTAGTCAGACAATGCTCAGTAATTGCATGCAGAACTTGTGACCTTTGGTTTGATCGTATCTTTTTCATGTTCTCTCCCCTTAGCGACCCTGCGCAAGCACAGCGCTTCTCACTGGCGCATGCAGAACATCACACAGGAATCTGTTGACAGCTCGGATGATGAGTTTTTTGATGCTCGAGGTAAGTGTCACTTATTTTCTACCCTTTGTAATAACCTGATGGCTTCAGCTCTTCAGCATCTGTGCCCTACTCTCTTTCTCTTTTTTATGTCCATTATATATTCTGTATATAACAGGTATCTCCTCACATTATGGATGTATTCTTCTCAAGTATGCACTAAAACAGCTGTAAATTTGTATAAAGTAGATTTGTAGGCCTTTTTCATTCTGAACACAAATGCTAAGCTGTGGCATTCTGTTATTGTGATGTGACATGGTGGAACAGTGTAGTGTTTCCTCCAAATTAGCACGTACCAATCCTTGATATAACATTAGCGTACTTTTTTTTATAATGGGGTCCAAATAACAAGCCTTTATAATCAGAATGATGAAAACTGGAAAAACTGCTTGTCAGCTCATAAGTGTCCCTGCACCAGCGAGCCAGTCGAGGCCCATACAATAAATAGCTATAAATAGCAATAAAAAAGATTTGCGTCTTCAGCAAAATGCCATGATTAAACAAAATCCTCTATCTAAATGGACTGGGCTTCAATTAGACTTTGTCAGCATTGCACCTCCATTATCTTTTTCCAAAATTTACATTTAGCTGACTCTTATATCCAAAGCAACTTACCGTCCAGGGACAGCAACATGAGGATATGTTTCATGCTCAAGCAACCCATTGCTCCCCTTTTTTTTTCCTTTTGTAACTTATTTCCATACTGGATGTTTAACAAAACAAATGTATAGCAGGATGTTTTTCTTTGGAATAACATGCACCGTTAAGTTAACTCATTATGTTGAGGAACGTGTAATAGGCACATAAATAGGGTCAACATCGATGGAGCATGTAAATAAGCAGATGAATAGATACAGGGAGTTTCCTGCTAGTTTATTGCACAATACTGTGTGCTTTTCAAATCTGTAGCAGTCGAGTTCTAGAAGAGTCACTTACATTTGGTCAGTGAAGACATAGATGTATTTACATAGATTCTATTGGCCACGATACGCATGTCATCCGCCATATTGGAATGGTCAAACACATATAAAAACACAAACCAACACATTCTCACCTGTGACAGATTATCCCAATTCTTTGGGAATTTAAATCTCTGAAACTGCGCAATGTTGTGGCACCAATGATTCTTACTGTGAGTGACGACACGTTGGCAGTTGACGTGACTGGAGGGGTCAAATGTGGCATCTATAAGTAAAGAAAGGTGAATAAAACGGGTGATTCTCCATTAGAGATGCGAACAAGATCACATTGTCTCTTGAGTCGCATCTCCAAATTAGTTACTTTGATTGTTTTTGGTGTTCAAAATGAAATTAGCTTTATTTAGCGCTATAATTCATTCAGATTGTCTATATGAGCTGTTGTGTCGCCCACACATTAGTAAAAAATTAGTTAAAGAATGGGTTAAAGCAGTGTATAATGCAATTGGTAACCTGCATGTTTCCACATCTGTCTTTCATGAGACACATTTCTCATTCATTCTTAATGAGCCCCCCGCTTTGCTACACCGCATAGAACCTCAATTAAAGTCCAGATGTTACAGTGGCATGGATTGGAGAACATGCCAAATAGCTCCTTAATATGTTTTTGGCTGTTTTTTTTATTATATTTTTGTTTAGACAAACAGCATTTGTGTTATACACTACTGTTCAAAAGTTTGGAATCAGTAATTTTTTATGTATAGAAATTCATTCTGCAAGAATGCATTAAATGGATCAAATGTGGCAGTAACATTTTAATGTTACAAAAGATTTCTTTCTTTCTTTCTTTCTTTCTTTCTTTCTTTCTTTCTTTCTTTCTTTCTTTCTTTCTTTCTTTCTTTCTTTCTTTCTTTCTTTCTTTCTTTCTTTCTTTCTTTCTTTCTTTCTTTCTTTCTTTCTTTCTTTATTATTTGTCTCAAACAATCAACATAGATACACAACAACAAAACAATAATTAAAACCACAAATTAAAACACAACCATCAAAAAATAAATATATATATATAAATAATAGTAATAATAATAATAAAACCAAAACAACAACAACAAAAAAATAATAAAAATAAAAATGTGTTTGAGAAGGAGCAGGCAGAAGCAATTAGCTTATTTAAACCTGCCCATATTTAACAAAAATAATAATATTAAAAAGCAAATAAATACGCAGTTACAGCATACATTTTTCTCAGATCTTACATAACTCACAACACTACCTTAACCACAATACTTTCACATTGCAGATTTAGTCCTGTGTTTCAGTCTATACTTATCTATATTGGTCCAATAATGATTTCTTTAATCTATTTTTGAACCAAATGATATTATGGCTCTGTTTGATGTCATTATCCATTCCATTCCATATAGTTACCCCACAAACTGATATACACATGTTTTTAATAGCAAATAAATTTAAAATACATGCAGTTATTTTTCTTTTCATCAAAGAATATGAAACAGCACAACTGTTTTCAACTTCAACTGCTTTTCCACCATCGGGCTGAACAGTTCTAAGAACTGTAAGGAACGGTTCCAGTTATATTTCCATTCGAGGTTGGTTCGGCACAACGCGATTACAAACCATTCTCAGCTCCGAATTCTCAGCAAGGTTGGCTAACTAGTAACATCGCCACTCAGGATTGGTCACTTGTACGCTATATGAGTGAAGTAAACACAAGTTAATAATAAAATTAAAAGAAATATATGATCATTATTCACCATAACATGGTCGCTATTTACATCTCATAAATCGTTTAACTCTTGTGTGACTGGGCAAGGACTGAGACATACAGTATCTCACAAAAGTGAGTACACCCCTCACATTTTAGAACACATTTTAGTATATATACTCAAGGGACAATACTATAGAAATGAAACTTGGATATATTTTAGAGTAGTCAATGTGCTGCATGTATAACAGTATATATTTACTGTCCTCTGAAAATAAAAATCAACATACAGCTATTATTGTCAAAATAGCTGGCAACAAAAGTGAGTACACCCTACGTGATAATAGCTGTACGTCGTTTAACCATGCAAAGCCACATGTCCTATTCATAATTTTTTTTTATCTGCTTGACAGGACCATACAAATTGTTGTATCTTGTATAAGAGCAGTTAAAATTTGTGCTTTGAGTACAATTCTCTCATACTGACCACTGGATGTTCAACATGGCCCCTCATGGCAAAGAACTCTCTAAGGATTTGAGAATTAGAATTGTTGCTCTCAACAAAGTTGACCTAGGCTATAAGAAGATTGGTAACACCCTGAAACCGAGTTACAGTACAGTGGCCAGGGTCATACAGAGGTTTTCCATGACGGGTTCCACTCGGAAGAGGCCTCGCAAGGGTCAATCAAAGAAGTTGAGTCCTCGTGCTGTGCGTCAGGTGCAGAAGCTGGCTTCAAAAAACAGACGCATAAGTGCTGCCAGCATTGCTTTAGAGGTTGCAGAAGCAGAAGGTCAGCTTGTCAGTGCTCAGACCATACACCGCACACTGCAACAAGTCGGTTTGCATGGACGTCGTCCCAGAAGGAAGCCTCCTCTGAAGCTGGCTCACAAGAAAGCCTGCAAACAGTGTGCTGAAAGCAACCTGTCCAAGAGCATGAATTACTGGAACCATGTCCTGTGGCCTGATGAGAATAAGATTAACTTGTTTGGCTCAGATGGTGTCCAGCATGTGTGGCGATGACTTTTGGCAAGACACAATTCTCTTGGTACTCCTCACCAGGGCAAGCATGGTGGTGGTAGCATCATGGTCTTGAGCTGCACGAGTGCTGCTGGTACTGGGGAGCTGAGCTTCATTGAGGAAAAATGGATTCCAACATGTACTGTGACATTCTGAAGCAGAACATGATGCCCTCCCTTCAGAAACTGTGCCGAGCAGCATGATGACGAACCCAAACACACCGGCAAAGATGACAACTGCCTTGCTGAGGAAGCTGAAGGTGAAGGTGATGGAGTGGCCAAGTATGTCTCCAGACCTGAACCCTATTGAGCACCTGTGGGGCGTCCTCAAGCGGAAGGTGGAGGCTCCATGTGTCTAACATCCAGCGGCTCCGTGATGTCATTATGGAGGAGTGGAAGAGGATCCCAGCAACAACCTGTGCAGCTCTGGTGAATTCCATGGCCAGGAGGGTTAAGGCAGGGCTAGATAACAATGGTGCTCACACAAAATATTGACACTTTGGACACAGTTTTGACATGTTCACTTAGGGTGTACTCACTTTTGTTGCCAGCTATTTTGACAATAATAGCTGTATGTTGAGTTATTTTCAGAGGACTGTAAATATATACTGCTATACAAGCAGCACAGGGACTACTCTAAAATATATCTAAGTTTAATTTCTGTAGTATTGTCCCTTGAGAAGATATACTAAAATGTTTGCTGAAATGAGGGGTGTACTCACTTTCGTGAGATACTGTATGTATTACAATCCAAAGAGCTGTGTTATCAGTCCCACAGTGGGAAATGAATACCCGTCGGCACAGAATGGAATGGTTAGTTAATGGTTTGGCCCGGCGGTGGAAAAGCGGCTTTTGATAATAATAAGAAATGTTTCTTGAGCACCAAATCAGCATATTAGAATGATTTCTGAAGGATCATGTGACACTGAAGACTAGAGTAATGATGCTGAAAATTCAGATTCACAGGACAGGCCAAACAGGGCAAATTAGCGTAAGAGCGCAATACTAATAAGTGTCGATGAGAGTGGAAAGTTCTGCGTGTGATTACTGACAATGCACAAATTAAAGAACGCAGATTGGATCATTTCCAAAATACCAACACAATCTACCAAGAGCAACGCAAATTAACGTCTGGTTTAAGACATGCTTTTTTTGGATGGTAAATAATGACGCTAATACCAGTAAATTGACCAGCGTAAACCTAAACCTAAATCACCTTGCGTGATTCATTTAAATACTCTCTTCCCATAAATTTTGCGTCTTAAAGGGAAACTCCTACAAATGCATGCAATAGGGTTTGCACTGGCGCAATCTGTTAGTAAATCTGGCCCTAAAATAGAAAAAAGTACTTTAAATAATATTTTACAATAATATTTTACAATATTACTGTTTTTACTTTTTTTTTTTTTTTTTTTTTATCAACTAAATGCAGCCTTTTTAAATAAAAAACCTTACCAACCCCAAACTTTTGAACAGTAATATATATATATATATATATGAGCTTGATTGATGTTAACGGTTTTCTTACTATAGCAATTTAAGAAAAGAGTTAGCATGAAACATTAGCATTACTCTTGAATGATCATGGGAGAGTTTGTTTACTCTAAACACTGTAGTGACATTATTGCCTACATAAAAAATAACTGCCTGGGTACATTACCAAGATGACTGCTGACTGATATGACTTTCCCTAAAGGGACTTTGAAGAAATGTATTATGGATGGGTCCATTTTTATTCAACTTTGAAATACATGCCTAGAAGTTACACTTGGCTCAGTATTTTAGTAACTTGTTTTTGCAAGAAATTCTTTTTTTTTTTAAGTTGATCAAAAGTGACAGTAAAGATTTTTTACATTGTTACAGTACAAAATATGTTTATTTCTTGTTTTTATTTATAAAATAATCCCAAAAAGTGTTCAACATGGATCATAATAATAAATGTTTCTTGAGCACCAAATAAGCATATTAGAATGATTTCTGAAGGATCGTGTGACACTGAAGACTGGAGTAATGATCACAGGAATAAATTGTATTATAAAATGGCAAACGGTTATTTTAAATTATATTAATATTTCACAATACTCCTGTTTTTACTGTATTTTTGATTACATAAATGCAGCCTTAGTAAGCATAAGAGACTTCTTTCAAAAACATTAAAAACATCTTACCGACCGGTAGTTTAAACAGTAGTGTAGTTGGACCAATGAGAATCCACTCTGGGTAGGCCATCCAAAGCAAAGCATGAAACTTAGCATGCAGTTTTATAGTTTTATAGTGCTTCTTTAATGCTGAGATGGTTTCTACTCTTAGAAAATTTAGTTTTCTAAAGAATTAAACTAGTCAGTTTCATGATTCAAAGCATTGCAGATAATTGTCTCCACTGAGTGTTATTTTCAGACTTGTTTTGACCTGTGAGAACTCTTTCAGAAACGACAAAAGAAATATGCACACTTAAATGTTGTTTTCTTGTGGCTGAGTGTTTGTTTAGCAACCGGTCTTGTCAGGAGAGCCACAGTCAAGTGTTTTGGCTCAGACTTGGAGTGCAAACTTAATTGCTTTTTGTGTGAGTGACACCACAAAGGTGTCTTTGTGAAAACACAGAGGTTGTGTCGTGTGTCTCTATGGGTCTGTGTAGATACTCTCTGTGACTGGCTGTTGTTGACTCCTCTTCTCTGACCTGTGAGATTGACCCCTGTCAGTCAGTGTGTGCTACAGATGATGTGAGCAGCAGATAAATTGAGGCTCATCACGGTTCCAGCTTTGTCAGCCTGCCTTCACCTCCATGACACATGAGCCCCTTTCACGCATGTCAGACTCTCACTTGCCCTATTCATGGCTCTCATATCCGCTGGGTTGATCTCCTTCAAGCCGCATCATGGAGTGTCTCTCTATAGGATACAGGGATTTTTTTCTGTATTTATCCCGTATTTATTTATGTCATCACAGGAAAACAAGTAAGAAAATACAAAAAAGTTATTTTTAATTGTATTAATATTTTACTATTGTCACAAACTGCTCTGAGACACAAAGGTTGAGGATCCAAATGCAGTTTGAGTAATCCAGAATCGTAATCAAACACAGGCAAAGGGTCAAGCGAAGAAAGGCAGTCAAAACAAACAAACAAACAAGGGTCAGAGGCAAAAATCCAAGAACCAAGAGACAATGAAACCATGCTCAGAAATTCAGTATAAACACTAAACAAGACTTTGCAGGGAATGAATACATGGTTTAAATAGGCTGAGACTGACAAGGTAATGAGACACAGGTGGATGCAATCAGGGATGATGAGACCGGGCAGTGAGTTATGGGAAATGTAGTTTATGAGGGAATGACAATAGTCTGATGTTGAGTGCCCTCTGGTGGCTCTCAAGGACACTCCAGCTGGTGACCGTTACAACTAGATTACTGATTTTATTGAATTTTTAATCAAATAAATGCAGCCTTGATTAGCATAAGACTAAAAATCTTAGATCAAAAAAATCCTACTGACCAAATACATTTTTGAATGTAATGTATTTGAATTTTAAAGTTTTGAATTTTTAGTTTTGTCTAAACTTCATGTTTTTTTTTCAAACTTGAAGTATTTTATACACACACACACACACACACACACACACACACACACACACACACACACACACACACACACACACACACACACACACACACACACACACACACACACACACACGTATGTTTATATACATTCATTTATATATATATACACAGTATACTGTATATACACACACAAAGATGCTCTATTGGGTCGAGATCTGGTGACTGTGGGGGCCATTTTAGTACAGTGAACTCATTGTCATGTTCAAGAAACCAATTTGAAATGATTAAGGGGCCTAAAGTGTGCCAAGAAAACATCCCCCACACCATTACACCACCACCACCAGCCTGCACAGTGGTAACAAGGCATGATGGATCCATGTTCTCATTCTGTTTACGCCAAATTCTGACTCTACCATCTGAACGTCTCAACAGAAATCGAGACTCATCAGACCAGGCAACATTTTTCCAGTCTTCAACTGTCCAATTTTGGTGAGCTCTTGCAAATTGTAGCCTCTTTTTCCTATTTGTAGTGGAGATGAGTGGTACCCAGTGGGGTCTTCTGCTGTTGTAGCCCATCCGCCTCAAGGTTGTGCGTGTTGTGGCTTCACAAATGCTTTGCTGCATACCTCGGTTGTAACGAGTGTTTATTTCAGTCAAAGTTGCTCTTCTATCAGCTTGAATCAGTCGGCCCATTCTCCTCTGACCTCTAGCATCAACAAGGCATTTTCGCCCACAGGACTGCCTCATACTGGATGTTTTTCCCTTTTCACACCATTCTTTGTAAACCCTAGAAATGGTTGTGCATGAAAATCCCAGTAACTGAGCAGATTGTGAAATACTCAGACCGGCCCGTCTGGCACCAACAATCATGCCACGCTCCAAATTGCTTAAATCACCTTTCTTTCCCATTCTGACATTCAGTTTGGAGTTCAGGAGATTGTCTTGACCCGGACCACACCGCTAAATGCATTGAAGGTTGATTAGATAATTGCATTAATGAGAAATTGAACAGGTGTTCCTAATAATCCTTTAGGTGAGTGTATATACACACGCATATACACTCACCTAAAGGATTATTAGGAACACCATACTAATACCCTTTCACCTTCAGAACTGCCTTAATTCTACATGGCATTGATTCAACAAGGTGCTGAAAGCGTTCTTTAGAAATGTTGGCCCATATTGATAGGATAGCATCTTGCAGTTGATTGAGATTTGTGGGATGCACATCCAGGGCACAAAGCTCCCGTTCCACCACATCCCAAAGATGCTCTATTGGGTTGAGATCTGGTGACTGTGGGGGCCATTTTAGTACAGTGAACTCAATGTCATGTTCAAGAAACCAATTTGAAATGATTCGAGCTTTGTGACATGGTGCATTATCCTGCTGGAAGTAGCCATCAGAGGATGGGTACATGGTGGCCATAAAGGGATGGACATGGTCAGAAACAATGCTCAGGTAGGCCGTGGCATTTAAACGATGCTCAATTGGCACTAAGGGGCCTAAAGTGTGCCAAGAAAACATCCCCCACATCATTACACCACCACCACCACCAGCCTGCACAGTGGTAACAAGGCATGATGGATCCATGTTCTCATTCTGTTTACGCCAAATTCTGACTCTACCATCTGAATGTCTCAACAGAAATCGAGACTCATCAGACCAGGCAACATTTTTCCAGTCTTCAACTGTCCAATTTTGGTGAGCTCTTGCAAATTGCAGCCTCTTTTTCCTATTTGTAGTGGAGATGAGTGGTACCCGGTGGGGTCTTCTGCTGTTGTAGCCCATCCCCCTCAAGGTTGTGCGTGTTGTGGCTTCACAAATGCTTTGCTGCATACCTCGGTTGTAACGAGTATTTCAGTCAAAGTTGCTCTTCTATCAGCTTGAATCAGTCGGCCCATTCTCCTCTGACCTCTAGCATCAACAAGGCATTTTCGCCCACAGGACTGCCGCATACTGAATGTTTTTCCCTTTTCACACCATGCTTTGTAAACCCTAGAAATGGTTGTGCGTGAAAATCCCAGCAACTGAGCAGATTGTGAAATACTCAGACCGGCCCGTCTGGCACCAACAACCATACCACGCTCAAAATTGCTTAAATCACCTTTCTTTCCCATTCTGACATTCAGTTTGGAGTTCAGGAGATTGTCTTGACCAGGACCACACCCCTAAATGCATTGAAGCAACTGCCATGTGATTGGTTGATTAGATAATTGCATTAATGAGAAATTGAACAGGTGTTCCTAATAATCCTTTAGGTGAGTGTATATATTAGTGCTGCACGATTAATCCTATCGCAATCGTAATCGCGATGTCAAACCTATGCGATTATATAACGCAAAATGCCGCGATTTTATATGAAATAAACAAATTAGGGCTATTAACACCGCATCTCTTCTTTTTTATCATCCTTTAGTGTTACATGATCCCGCTCTTATTCGTGCAAATGCTTAAAAAACATTTTGCACGACAAGAAGTCAAAAGAGAGCGCGCTGCCTGTGAATGTCCTGAATGTGACTCACAGAATCACGCGCGCCAGTATAATGCGCATGCACAGACCGCGTGCCAGAATACAGTTCTCTTTCGAGCTTGAACGAACAATAACACACACAATTATGCCAAAATGTTGTTTTGTCGATTATCTTCATAACATAAGAGCAGTCTTATGATGGACGAAAAGAGTTGTGCTTGTGAGAGAATGAGGCGCGTGTGAGATCCGTGTCTCAGCAACGGCTGCTCTCAAGGGCCAGCATCGAATAAAGCGTTCCGTCAGTAAAGTTAATCAAAGAACAAAGGGAACAGAAAATTACTCACTGCTCTTGACTAAAGCAGTTTTGTAGCTTTAATAAGGATTAGTCTATATATAATTTATAATTCATGCAGCGCAGACTGTTTGATAACTTTATTCAATTTCTGTATATAAATCTGTATATAAATCCTCAATCCTACTTGTTAAGACAGGAAGGGCACAGGTAAATATGGCATTTATTATGGGTTTATGTGAGGATTGTTTGAAGTTCACTTAATTTAAAAGCTGTTATTTTTTTAAGCCTAATACATATTTTAAAAGTTGATAGCTTTCAATTATATTGATGGAATCACTGTAATGTTGGATGGCTATAATTAACGTTTAAAATGTGGGGGGTGTCGTCATTTTTACATCAATGGCTTATTGATCATTATAGGTGTTATCAATCATTTAGTTGTTGTTGCTAGTTTGAGTTGAGAAATACACATTAATACACAGAATGATAACTAATCTGTGTGTGCATTTTACTTTAGAACCAAGCAAGTTGACTCATGAAACCATTTGTTTATTATATCGCAATCTCATATCGCAATCGCAATATTGACCTCATTAATCGCAATATGACATTTTCCCCAAATCGTGCAGCCCTAATATATATATATATATATATATATATATATATATATATGGCCTTTTTTGTCTTTATTGAATGGAACAGTGTAGAGGAGACAGGAAGCAATGGGAGGAGAGAGGAGAACAGGATCGGGAAAGGACCTCGAGCCAGGCTCGAACTCTGGTCGCCCAAAGCTGTACTGCGCTATATTTTGGTCTGACCAAACTTCATTTTTTAATAGGAAATATGTCAACACAACAGAGCAAACTGTGCTTGTTAAGTGATGTCATGGGGTCTTTAAGAATAAGGCACTTGATTATAAATGAGGGTATTTAGGATAATTTTTAACTGACATGTTGGCAAATGTCTAAGGAGGTTAATTCAGGTCTTTTATTGGAGTGAGTGTGGGCATTTGAGTAATGAGATTTGTCAGAGTGTGCCTAAACAGAACCCAATTTTACAACATGAAATAAGATCGGACCCTCATTTAAAACTGTGTAAATTTGAGCTGGAGACAGATTGCTGTATGTATTCGCATTCATTCATTGTGACTCTTAATGCTAATTGATTTGTATTAGGCTTTGCTTTTTGAGCTGAAGTGTTTTTCTGTTGCATTGATTGTTCTCTGCAGTCGGGTAGCCCTGGGCCCTTCGCACACAAGATTTATCTGCACTGACAAAACAAGTAGGATATTTATAACTTCTATCAGATTAAAATGCATCTCTTAAATCTTGTTGCCTTAGATTTTTAATATAAAGACCCTGTTACTTTGTAAATACTGGCATCTTAGCATCAGTACTGGTTACATGATTTGCCTAAACAGATTGTATGAATATCATAAGCCATCTAAGAGCTTGTCTTTCATTTTAATTTAGGCAATTTAAATTCATAATACATTAATTGTCTTTTAAATGTTAAATTGTTACACAAAAACATGTCCCAAGTTTTTTTTTTCATTAATAAAGACTGTCACGGCCAATCACATAAGGCAAATCCATTTCTTCTTGTTGAAGTTTTAAATCCCAGTGTTTCAACTCTGTGTTAAGAAGGTCAAGACGTGTGATTTTCATAACCAAATATGGGCCTTCATTTGGAAGATTTTCCATGAAAAGCCTTTTTTCCTGAAACTGTGTCAGACAGACAATGCAGTCTTATGTTCTTTGGCTCTAAACAGCCACAGGCATCTATGGTCATATTCTGGTCATGGACAAAATATTAGTCTAAATAAGTGCAAAATGACGTCTGTGCAGTAAATGCTGCTGGTTTTCCCTTTGACTTTTAATGAAGCTGACTATAGTGTTACACCTTTTTCCATACAGTGAAAGTGAATTGGGACTGAGGTGGTTATTGTGTGTTCCACTGAAGAAAGAAAGTCACATGGGTTGGGTGTGAAACAACATGATCTTGCTTTGACTAGTATACATAAATCTAGGCATAGAGACAAAGAAAATATGATCTTGGTAAGTTTGTGTTGCAAATTTGGTTCATATGCTGAAGGTATTCTTTCAGCCCACATGGACATGTCCTTTGACTAATCTCTGTCTGTATGCCCTCTCTATTTAAGAGTAAAGATGAGTTGAAGGTTCAGGAAATTTTTCATTCACTATCATTAGGGATGGGACAGGACGTTTGATTAGTAAGGTCAACTAATTTATGTGGATTTCTTTAGATGGATAGGGTGCTAAGCCTTTTAGGAGTGACTGATCATAGTTCCCCAGGATTTTTTTATATGTGTAATTTATATATAAAGGCTTACCCCCTATCCATCTATCCATGAATCTCTAGTGACATCTCTGCTAAATACACCCTACTTCATTAGAGAAAAACAACAAATGAGTGCAAAAGAAATGTAATCATAATCTTTGACAAAAATATTATAAACTAAAGTAAGTTTATAAAATCTAAACATTTAGCGAAAAACATTTAGTGATGAAAAAAATAAAAGTCAATGTAAGTGTAGTGCTAAGTATGTTAATAAAAAACTAATTATATGTAACTAAAATTTTAGTATTAAAACTAAAATACATTCATGAAAAACAATTTGTAGAGGAATGCTATAAAATAAGAAGACGCTAATTTAAAATGAATTGCGCAGCTTTTTAGTGGGCCAACAAGATATGATAGATATGACAAAACAAGGTTATAATCTTTCAGTGCGCAAAACTATCATAATATGAAAGGCTCCAATACAGAGCGAGAGCGGTATACATTGCTTATGCGCATCGTGGCGTGGGTGCAGAATGAAATTCTTAAAGCAACATCACAGCGCGCAGTGCTCTGTGTTGAAAAGTTTAGGGCACAAAGAGAAGAGATATTGTGCGCACAACTCATAGTGTATCACTGTATGTTTGTTCAAAAGTTTATTGAGCCTTATTTCTTCAGTTTTGAATTCCAGTCACTGTGTGCGTGATCCCAATTCATGGTCCTCTCTACTCCAGTGTTGTGATCTAACAGACACCTGGTGTAGCGAATATCACATCCTTTAGAAACAGCAATAAACTCTGGCAAGATAAAGCCTTTTTTTGCAAATCCACAGACTTTTGTCTACAGATCGAGTATAATAATGGGAATATTGAATCATCTCGGAGATAGCTTTACTGAAGCCAACACCAATACTGAATATGGGATTGATGCATCCCTATTGGTACAGGAGTGCAAGCCAAATTTTGCTGCATTTAGACCTTCAAAGATTAAACAGGTCATTAACACTTTAAAGGTGCCCTAGAATGTTTTTTTTAATTATTTTATAATGTTTCCTGGGTTACCCTTATAATGTTAGTATGTTTTTTTAGATAAAAAATAATCATAATTTAGAAATAAATGGCATTTTTCCTAGCCTGCTTTTAGCCTCTGATTTGAACACTCTGTTTGAAGGGGCGTGTCTGCTGTGGGATTCAGTGTAACCGCGGCCACTGCTGTGATTGGCTGACATGCTTGCATATGAAATAGCAACGCATTACATGTGAAACTCTCTCCCGAATACTTTTACTACTGCTATTATACGTTTTTACTATAACAGCTATCGAGATTAACGAATCGTGAGATGTTTTTAAAGTATTTAGATCTATTCCCATCACATAAAATGTTGCCGTGATGAGCATTGAGCAGATGACAGTGTGTTGATCGCGAGAATGAAGATCTTATCATTGCAAAGCAGTTTCTGCACTCTCTCTGCTTTCACCAATGCAGTAAGAGCTTCGTTGTGCAGTAACGTGCGTCATTGATTTCATAACGAGTTTGGCAAGTGTCCAGATAAACTCGCGCTGTGTGGAAAGATTGTTCTTTGATCGCTTTCTGTATATAATTTGTTCACAATTTAAATACGATTATTTTCATCCTACTAAAAGAAACGATGTGAAGCTGATATTTTAGTCACTGGCTTGACTTACTGATGCATAAACAGTATTGAACGATTTTGAGAGAAAGATTACCTGTCTGAACTTGAACAATTACACATCAGAAAGTGTTGCTTGGTAGCTCGATCCGAGGCCAGCTCTGTATTGGCCCAAGTTGAGGAAACAGTCGTCAGTGAAATTTCCAGAGAAAATAAAATTAACCCATTGTTTCTTCAGAGGCTCAGATGAAGGAACTAAAAAATACTTTTGTGTTCTTGTGTACATCCACACTGAGCAACTGCCATGCTTCGGCTGCGCAGTTCCGCCTGGCATTGAGGGCTGGCATTATGCAAATATTTGGAGGCGTACATATTAATGATCCCGACTATTGCGTCACAGTCGGTATTGTGTGGAGAACCGACCGTTTTTCAGGGGTGTTTTTCATAAACGTGAATTAAATGAGAACGCGAAAACAGTCCAGTTTGAGATTCACTCTATGTCATGTCCATGCACTGAACTCTTGTTATTTGACTATACCAAGGTAAATTCAATTTTGAATTATAGGTCACCTTTAAAGCAAACGTGGCATTGCGATGAAATGGGCTACAATAGACGATTAAATACCATAAAACATCCTGATACACCCAGTACAGATACGTTGGATTGGTTTATTATAAACGAGGCAGTTGCCTTCACTCTGGACAGAGTGTTGGCCTACTCGCGTACTCATGACACACAGCAACACAGCTAAAAGTATTCCTAATACGTCAGACCTTTTATTGAAATTAGCTTACATGTTTCGACATGCCTTTACAAGCACCTGTAAGAGCTGTATAGAGTGGTGCAGGTATGACATCACTTTGTAGGCCAAAACGTGGAAATGAGTTAGCATTTTAGCACTTCTGGTTCCATCGTCCCGAAGTCAGTGGGTTTTTTGAATGGGGTTTTGGTTGAATGTCTGAAATAAGGTCCATGGTGAACATAAGCTCAAGACTTCATCTGACTCCATAAATGAAAAAGGTTTTTAATGATATCTGTGCATCATTAAATGTGAGCGAATGTTTCAAAATTCTTTTTAACCCTTTACTGAAAATAATGTCGATTAGAATAAAATCAGATGTTTACAATTTATTATGTCACGTAAATGTATCATGGTAATTACATAATCAGTTCAAAGATAATCAGTACAAAACATCATATGCTCTGGAATAAAGAGAAGAGATGCGAACCCGACATTAGTCTTTGCGACTCTCAGCATTCACGGCCGGATCTGAGGTACAGAATTGCCTTGAGCCCGTTGCTGCATTTCATTATATAGACAGAAACCTCTTTCACATGGAAACATTTGCTAACAATGGAAATTTGCATTCAGAAGTTACACCTTTTGAGAGCAGAAGAACATTTTCCTGAAAGTCACACCCTTCTGTGTGCAAGATATTCCTAAACTCTTAAGAACTTTATTACCTTTTGGTTTACTTCTTTGGGAATGAGACATTTTTACCAGTCACACTGAGACATTTCAAATGATGCCAAACATGTATAAAACTGTATGATAATTGTTTACATTAAAACCATATAGATTTTGGGTGAGTTTCAGGTGATCTCAGCATGAGGGAGAAGGAGTGGCGGGAGAGAGAAAGAGATGTATTCTGAGGTGAGACTTTTCGTCTCAAATGGTGATGCTAACTTCACAAGAGTGATTTCAAATGATAATTTCCTTTGTTCCCTCAGAGAGTAGCTCTCTCTTCCAGTTTTTCCAGTTTTTCCAGTCTTACAATGCGAACTGCCAGTTGGCCTACAAAGTGACGTCATTCCTGCACCACTCTATTTGTGATCTGTGTTGTGGCAGGTGCAACACACGAAAGGGGCGTTTACAAGGTTGTTTAAACATTTGCTTTATTTGTGTTTTTCCGCGAAGTGCCTCTAGTGTCGCAGAAATTACATACTTCACCTTTAAGTGAATGTTACTTTGATGGCCCTAAAAATACATTTAGCAAAGTCTTCGTTTTCCCTTTAAATTGTACGCAAACCCTTGTTTAGGCAATCCACTGACTAGTCGGTCATAAAAAAAATGTTTTTAGCTTTGCACATTCCTGACTTCCATATGAACTAATATACAGTCTAATTCAATATAGATTGCATTAGAGTTTTTCATTATGGTGCAGCTTACACTGAATACTTTCAAATTAATTCTTCTGCTAAGCTCATCCACTCAGAGCATGTTCCAACATTTTTACATTGTTCATTTTCTCTCTTCTTCTCCTTTTAACTCCCACTTTTTGCTGTCATTCTTTCGCAGTGTGCCTTGCCGACAGACCCTTGTGCGTTAGCAGTTTGTTTCTTTTATTTACTGAAATAGGTGGTTGTCTCTCCTTCAGGAGCCGAGTTGCTGTCGTTGCTCTTCTTTGTGCTAAGCACATTTCACACTTCAGAAGATCTATGTTCTTCCTGCTCTCTCCAAGCGCCGTTCCATTTGACACGACTCAGTAACTGCCAGTATTTGGATTATGATTTAAAACCCTTCGTCTCTCAACTCTGAGCTTCCCTCGCATTGTTTCTGTGAGCATGCACATGTTTGTTTGTCTACCCTTGTGTGAACCAAGTCAAAAAACAGTTCAATTGACAGTCTGGCAAATAGCATGCGACAAACGGCGACCGATCGGCTCGAGTGGGTGATGCAGACGAGCAGGCCTGACGAAGTCCTGTCACAACCTCTCCTCCACACTGAAATATCGCCCGGCGAGATCCGACACGGCACTGGGCTTGCAGCTCACTGTCACACGCTGTGAAGCGCGCAGCTGAGTCCTCCATCAAACACTAGGGCTGTCTCACAAGGACCAGCGGAGTGGCTGATCGCTCACTCTGTGCTCATTAGTCGGACATCACTTTATGGCTTGAGCTGTATTTAAAGATAATTCGATGAATCCTAATAGTCTTTGATGTACTGCTGCATTCCATGTGATTTTTCTGAGCTGAAATGAACATAACATTATCTGTATTATCTTGATGATGAGCTAAATTATTGTCTCATCCTGAACAAATTCTAATCTCACTGAGTGTATGTTTGTGTGTGATGTCTTTCAGAGGTGCTGGAGGGGAAGACGGCCATGCTTTTGGGGATGAGTCAGTGGAACTCTAATGATCTGGTTGAACAGATAGAAACCCTGGGCCACATAGACCAGACGCAGGGTAAGAGCTCATAAATGTAAATGTTATGCTTCCAATCAGCAATCGTATGAATATGATATGTGAAGATACTACAAATGTTTTGCGATAGTAAAAAGTTGTTTACATGGACTGCTGAGTGCACGTGTGCCTGAGACTGATGGCATGGATCTAATATGAGTTTTGGACCAAATAATGAAAATTGCAGTGTTGCGTTGTTTCTACATTTTATGTTTGTTGGTGCATGTGTTTTTGTGCTTTAAACTGAAACATTTGGGTTTCTGTGATGGATTTAGGATTGTTGTTGCACAATCTGCTGATTTAAATATAGCACAGAGGTAGCATTGTCTAGCTGGCTTACACAGATGAAATGACTAGTTACTACAGATTTTCTGAATAATCATCATTTAAATGAGCTCCGTTAATGATGATTAAAATCCCAGGATCGTTTATACTCTTTTACTCCTTACTCTATTTTTAGTGGAAGCGTGACAACTCGGTCAACTCCATTTTGAGTTGCGTTAATACTTTTAATTAATATGTTCATTATATGGAATGTGATGCAATAAAAATCCAGTCTACTGTAAACAAATATATATTCTATTGAGGTGTCCTTGCATGCGAGAAAAACAAACTAGACTTGACTAGCATATTTAGATTCATGAATAAATGACTCTTAATAACCCGTCCTTTTTTGGCTACAAAAAGTATAAAAATATACGCTACAAATGACAAATGAATCGTGTGAGTTGGTTCTTTCAATAAATTGTTCAGAATGACGAGTTACTGTATGTTTTGAAACACTGCCCTGTATTTTTGCACCATTAGCTGGGAGGATTTCTTTCATATTAATTTGAATCAAAAGCTTGTGAATCAAAGTTGATTCAGGAAACCTATGGACACCCAACCCTAATAGCAAGTATAAATTTCATGTGGTATAAAATCAGTAATGTTTTGCATCGGATACCACAGATTCCCGCAGAAGTATTTAGGGTATTTATTTGGGTAAAGAAATCCCCCTCTTGTCAAAATCAACATTCGAAGGGCCCCCAATATATATGGTGACTTAAAAACAAACTTAAAAACAAAACAAAAAATAAGACAACTTATGAGTGGAAGAAATAAAGTAGTTATACATGTTTGGAGCAGCATAGGGGTCAGTAAATGATGATAGAATTTACATTTTTGGGTGCACTGTCACTTTAAAGAAAGAATACTAGAATAAAAATACTTGCTAAAAGTATCTGTATCATATTTGTGGTGGGGTCAGTGAAAATAAAAGCAGGGCGAATAAACATCTGAATAATATAAAACAATTTTGAACTTGATATATTTGAAAATGCATCGTTCATGGTGTGAGACATTGACAAAAATACAGTGAGACATGATGCAATGACCAAAGACAAAGTCTGACACATTTGAACATAGTCAGCTACGGCTACCCATCAACCTCACCCGAGTCCTCAAGCAATGAAAATGACCCAAATGCACATCACTAGCTCATTTCCTCGAAAACAAAGGAGACTGTAATCTGAAATGGAATTTTATAACACATCTCATTATGTTTTACATTAACCACCCATGTCACAAAAATTGTTCAACAGCTGCTTGCCAAACAAATCTGTAATTTTTCATTTCACCATGAAAACAGAGGAAACAGACGTCAGGCTTCATTAAGAAGCATCATGTCTCAGCTGTCTCCATTGATTTTTCTGACTCTTTGTCCTTATCTGGTCTATTCTTGTAATAATAAGAGTTAGCTAGCATGAGTCATTAGCGAAGTAAACATCGGGATACTTCGCTTTCTCAGAATTCTCTTTTTGAAGTTGCTTTCAGGCTTCGATTTTCATAGCTGATTTACTAATATCTCGTGTTTGTGTAAAGGTCAATACATATGTGAAACTTAGAGGCTCTTAGCTTCACGCTAATTCTGCTCACTCAGATGTATTCAGTTTTGCTTGTGTTATATTTAGTTTCTGAAAGCTCTGCTAGCATTTAGCATTGTTCAGTGTAACGTGGAAGGAGGATAGTGTACATTTCTGCTGGGATTGCTTGTGAAGTAGCTGATACGTCTAAATCGAATTTATGTATAAAATATTTCTCTCCCTCGTGATTTATTGCCTGTGGCATATGCAATTACACAGCAATTACATATCGATTTACTTGCCCATATTGAGTGATACCAGTGATGTAAAGCCACCGTATAAAAACCCCTCACACACATCCAGATGCCAATTTCCATAAAAAACATGACATTCCCATATATTATTGAGTTCTCTGAGCTGTTTGTTGTCCTGTATTCCACATATTTTTTGGCACCGGTTATGCAAAATGCGGTTTTACCTCAGATTGTGCATCAAGATAATTCACCCTTCTTCGCCTCAATAATTCAAGTGACCTTTTCTCACATTTTTGTTTGCCTCCTGTGTGAAATATGATTGGTCTATTGGATGGCTCTCAGGGGGATGGAGACTTGAGCTGATGCAGCAGAGCGATAAATGAGCTAAGTGAGAGGCAGGCGTTGACCCCGCCAAGCCCCTATCAGCTTAGTTTTCAAGTGTCTTGTACCAGAATGCTTCTTCCTGCAAGATGAAAGTGATGTTAGCTTTAGGCGGTCCCTTTAGTGAAATTGCTCACCATGCATAAATTCTCCTCTCAAGACCATGTGTTGTGATTAATGACTATGACTTATTCTAAAAGAAATTCACTCATTATGCCGAAAAATATAATATATATATTTGAAATGCAGGTTCATGCCTTCAGGATATTAGAATAAGTTTGTTAATGCTCAGTCTATTGAATATTCTTTATTCCTGTATAATCTGAATTTTGAATTGTGTTGCCCTTAGTACTAAACTGATGCATACTAGAGCTGGGTGAAATTTCGAATATTCACTATATTTTTGACTGTTTTGTTGGCAGTACAACTTTAAGCAACATTGTAATGATTTTTTTATGTGTTTTATTTGGCCATTTTCTGAAAGATCATGTCATTAGACTAGTTTTGAAAATAACTCAAATCCACCATTAAATCTTTTTTTTTCTTTTATTAAAATGTTTTAGTAAAAATTTATGTGGGGGAAATAGTAAAAATAGTACATATAAACATAAGTATATAAACATTGAGATTGTATTAAAATGTATGATGAAATTGTACAAATATAGTTAGAGGAAGCTGAAATGTTATATTTTTACTTTTGGCTTTAATGACTGTTTGAATCTGGTTCACACTTATAATTATATAATATATTTCACATCAAATTCATACTACTTCATACTGATTCTGTGTTCAAAAAACATTTCTTATCATCCCAGTTAAAATGGTAATACTGCTAAACATTTTTTGTGGAAACTGATAATTTTTCAGAACTTTTTGATGAAGAAAGTTCAAAAGAATAGTATTTATTTGAATAGATTGAAATCTTTTGTAGCATTATTGTCTTTACTGTCATTTTTTATTTTAATGCATTCTTGCTGAATAAAAGTATTAAATTCTATTAAAAAAAAATCGTATTGGCCACAAACTTTTGAATGGTATTCTATATATATATTAGATAGATAGATTGATCCATCAAAATAACATTGACATTATTTAACTATAACATTCAGCCTTATGAATCTCTTCATCAAGTGGGAATTTTCTGTTTCTAAACTTAATGTTAAATATATTGAATCCCAGTTATTTCCCTATAGTCCATTACAGTTGTGCCCCTACAGTAGTCACATTCAAATCCAGACTCAAAACACATCTGTTTAGCCACACTGAATCAGCACTGTGCACTGTTCGTGTTTTTACTGTATTTTTTTTTTTTTTTTTTTTTTTAATTAATCTTATTTCTTTTGATTATTTTAATTTCTTCTATGTAAAGCACTTTGAATTACCATTGTGTATGAAATGTGCTATATGAATAAACTTGCCTTGCCTTGCCTACAGTTGAGATATTTTATTGAAAGGATTAAGTGTTGGAGTACCCTGACAACTATAGACACTTAAAGGTACAATATGTAAGTATATATTTTTTTTGTAATAAAATATCCAAAAATCACTTGCACAGTGTGATACATTTCCTGCAGTTGTGTACTTATAATATCCCCAAAGTTTTTTTTATTTCAGAGAAATTCCAATTTTAAATAATGTGAACTAAAATGAGGATCAATATCGGCGTGGTGTATTCGAAATGCCGAGAACTTCACGTCCGCGACTAACTTCGACAGATTATGATCAGTATGTTATTCTAATGTTGATCTAGCTTACTTGCTAGTCTCATACAGCCAACAAACTAACACATAGAATAACATTATAACTTTCAACACACTCAAATGCAGTTTAGTGTGATAGTGTAGACCAAGTGATATAGCGCTGCGTTACCTCACAAGTTTCATTCGTCTAATAAACTGACATGTGTGAATAGTAATTCTGCACTTGCGGGTAGTTCGGTATGAAATGATTGGGTATTATTCCTTTATATCCGCGGGACTCGCGTGTGGCACTGATATCTGTCTCTCATTAGCGATCGCGCCCTGCTTCATACCACAGTCATGTTAAAAACATGAATGTTTTCACTCATCCATAAACATTATTAGATCCATCAGCATGACGACAAGTTCCATAATTCCACTTATGCGTCATCAACCTACGCCTTTGTTATTGTAAGAGGTTAGCGACTCGTAGCGGCGAAAAAAATTGCATATTGTAGCTTTAAGGTTTCAGATGAATTAGCCTGTCAAATAGGGGGCTTTCTACCTGGTGTGCGAAAGACTGATGTTAATTAGAAAACCGTGCTGTATACTTTCAGATGCAGCTAGCGGGGGGTCCTCCCGTCCAGATTCCAGCCAGCTTGATCTCAGTGATGCTGTCTGAGCCTGTCGTGGAGTAAAATAGCGGGTTTCTTGATTGATCCGTGTACAATACTGAAACACTTGAGTGACAGCAGTAGGTTCCAGCCTGTAGCGTCCATCCTTCAAATATTACAATAACCTGTCAGAGCATTTGTCTAACCTTTCTATGTAGGCAACATTTTGAGGCATCATGGATTCGCTCCATTCGTGAAAATTTTCACATTCTTAGACAGCATTACATTTTACTTCACGGGGAACACAATTCCAGAATGCATTGCGAAGAGCACAGTGAAAGGAGGTCTGAGAAATGTTGATTATAAGTAAACTTGTATTTCATTCATATTTTAATTGTTGCAGTTTAATGTAATTAAAATTGGATTATTAATTAATATAAATTTGATTTGTTTCTTATTTTTATTTATTTTATTTTCTATAAATATTTGTGCTATGCATATTTTATGCTTTTTAACATGCTTAGCAAACTTCTAATGTCAAATTTAATTTAAAACAATTGTGTCATGTCTCCCATGTGGAGCGCAATTTGTTTGGCATGAAAAGTCGTTGTCTGAGTAGAGCGTTCAATGTCTTTGACTAAATGATGGATATTTATTTTATCTTTCTTTGCATTAAAGGTAAGCTAGAGCTATTTTGATTGTCCTTTATATCATGTCCATTTATGTCAAATCTAGTAAAATCAGCGATACTGCTAGTTAGAAAAGCAGGAGACATGTTTCTTTTTTCTCTCTTGATAGTACCTGTTGCTTTTATTTTTTGTTTCTGAATACAGTCTGGCTTTTCATCAGTCAAGCTTTGTTTCCTTGCTGTACTTGACTGGGTTCTTAACTCATAGAGGTTGAGGGATTGCTTTTATAGGTACTTTTTAAAATCTGACTTATGCATTATCCATGCTACCATTTTTTACTTTTCATAGCAAGATGATAATGATTCTATAAATCAATTTAATGCGGGCTCATTAAGACTTTTAAAGCAGACACTCCAGTTAATTGCAGTTCCTCACAGGTAATTCTCATCAATCTTTGATCTAGAGGATCTGGATTACCTTCCCTAAGGGCTACCTGATTGACTATCTAATTGACGACCTGATTATTTAAGGAATTACATGCGTGACTGATAGCTGGCGCCACACCAGACAGTTTAGGGATTTGGAGACTTTTGTGACGCTCTCTCAATTTATAAACTTGCGTCTTGGGTACGTCCAGGTACGCCTGGGCTGTGGTTTTGTTTTTGCTCTTTTGCTATTTCAAGTAATTACTTTTCAGTCAGTGGCATTGCCTAATCATCTTGATTACATGTGTACTGTATTAGCGAGGTGAGGGCGTTGTGCAGGCAGTGATTGTTTATGTGAGCACAGATGGAAGTTGGCACAGAATCCCTGTGGAGCCAAGAGATTTGGGTGCCCATTGGCAGAGCCATTGAAACAGCCTGATGATGCCTCAAAGAGAAGCACCAGACAGAAGCCAGACACCTCCGGTCTCTGGATCTCCAATTTTCCCCCTGTACCTCTTTGTACCTTTTCTGTCCACTGTACATATGAT
This sequence comes from Rhinichthys klamathensis goyatoka, assembly GCF_029890125.1. Lineage (NCBI taxonomy): Eukaryota > Metazoa > Chordata > Actinopteri > Cypriniformes > Leuciscidae > Rhinichthys > Rhinichthys klamathensis. Next base: position 2,556,089 of record NW_026606829.1, read on the forward strand.
GTTGATTTAAAGATTGACCTTTTCTTCATTTATGCACTTTTATCATGATTATAAATCCGTGTATGCACATTTATGCTGCTTCTATGTAATTTGAAGCTTAGATGTGCCTATTACAGTGGCTCTCAACCAGGGGCCAAGGTCCACCTGGGGCCCACCTCACCAAACTTCCATCTACAATTATTTAAAATAAGACAAAACAATTAAAAATCTATATTTCTTATTTTAATTTGACCCCTTAACAACAGTTTTTTTTTTCTTTGAAGAACCAACAGTCTTGAAAAACCTGAAAAAAATGAGGATTCATTAATTAAACCTAGAAAACTCTAAATGAATAAAATCTTATTACAGCATGGTATTTTTATAATGAATATATTTTATTGGGTCAAAATTGTGAGTAAAAAATATTTCATAAAAAATCTTTATCTTTAATCTGTAAGGCCCGCCACAATCGGCCCAAAATACGGTTTCCAATAGAGCTGGTGAAGGTTTCCTGCATCTTTTCAGTATGTAAAGTATTTTTATTCCAATTAAATTAGATCTGTATACTTGAATTAAAGTAACACTATCTCTAGTCAGAGGTCACAGAGGTTACCACTACTACAGATATAAGCCGACCAACATTACTTTCTCTGATAGTAGCTTATGGTTTGATCGTGGCATGGTTTCCCATGTGACCTTAGCTACAGTAATATTATAATAAACGAGGTAAGGCTCATCCTATTTTAGTTGGTCGAGCAACATTGTCCTAAACGGAAATTACCTTTATTACCCTTACAGTCTAAGTACACTTGAATCAGTGCCAAGTGTTAGCCGGAACTAAAATATCAGTTGGCATGCCCTATATGCTCCACTCAAAACTGGACTTTAGTCCGTTACTAACCTGACGGAGATTTGCTGTAACAATGGATACAACGTAAACTACTGAAGTAAATCATTTCAGAGTAAGTCAGAATAAATTAAAATGCAACAATTTTGTCACGTTATGTGCCTGTCGTTACGTCTATTTTACAGATTTAATTTTACCGATTTGAAACGAACACATTTTTTCGCGCTGCCTGTGAATGTCCTGAATGTGACTCACAGAAAGACGCGCGCCAGTATAATGCGCATGCACAGACCGCGCGCCAGAAGTTCTCTTTCGCGCTTGAACGAACATCAACAACACACACAATTAAGCCAAAATGTCATTTGTCGAGTATCTTCATAACATAAGAACAGTCTTATGATGGACATAAAGAGTTGTGACTCGTGAGAGAATGAGGCGCGTGTGATATCCGCGTCTCTGTCCACAGGCTGCTCTTAAAGGGCCAGCTACCAATAAAGCGTTCTGTCAGTAAAGTTACTGAAAGAACAAAGGGAAGAGAGAAAATTACTCACTGCTCTTGACTAAAGAACTTGTGTAGCTTCAATAAGTAGTAGTCTATATATAATTTATAATTTATGCAGCCCAGACTGTTTGATAACGTTATTCAATTTCTGTATATATGTCCTACCTGTTAGACAGTTAATTTTTATCCAGACATCAATGGCTTATTGATCATTATAGGTGTTATCAATCATTTAGTTGTTATTGCTAATTTCAGAATTATCACTAATCTGTGTGTGCATTTGGTTTAGAACCAAACAAGTTGACTCATGAAACCATTTGTTTATTATATCGCAATCGCATATCACAACCGCAATATTGAACTCAATAATCGCAATATGACATTTTCCCCAAATCGTGCAGCCCTAGATAAAATTATAAATCTTTACCCGGACAAGTGACTTTTGTGCATGGACAAGAGAAACATAAATTTACTTGTCCGAAGGACAAGTGCCTCAAAAAGTTAATGTCAAGCCCTGTCAAATGCTCTGAAATAAATAGTAAAAGACCTGACCTCAGACAAATGCATTACAGGCTGATCTGACTACAGATCGCCCTGAGCCCATTTCTTTAAATACCAAACCAGTTTGTTCGCTGGCTTCCATGGTTGCAATACGCTGTGTTTTCTGCCAACTTGCAACTCAGGGTGTCGAAATACTATTGGGTAATTTGACAGTGGACGGGATCACACAGACCAAAACAAAAACAGACATTCCGACCCGGAACGCACATTTCAAAGTAGAATAACCGGCTTCAGTATATGAACTAGGGATGTCCCGATCAGGTTTTTTTGCCCTCGAGTCTGAGTCCGAGTCATTTGATTTTGAGTATCTACCGATACCGAGTCCCGATCCGATACTTATATAATACATAAAAAAAGAATAAAGAAGAGATAAAAAACAGATCCAGGATGTTCCTTATTTTTGATTTAATTCACCTTATTTTAACATTCAACAACTCTGTTAACAAACAGAGCACTTCTGTGAGGTAGCTTGAACAATCAAGTAATAAATAACATCAAATCTTCACTTTTGGACTTTAGTGCAACAGTAAATATAGAAAAAGTCTAATATAAAAAAACCAAATAGCACCTCACCTTAAAATACCGGCATGTAAACAAAAAATAAAAATGTTTTAAAAGTGTATACAAAAATAATGAGAATATATATATATATATATACATTAGGGGTGTAACAGTTCACAAAATTTGCGGTTCGGTTCGATACGATACAGCAAAAAGAAAGAAATGGCAGAGAAATTTCCTATTTATTAAAAGAAAAACTATTTTTAAATAAGTTTGAGTTTTCCTACATCTTGAAACTTTTGGGTTTATAAATGGGGGTAATCTTTGAAGGATGAACAAATAATGTTTTGGTAATCACATTAAAAATAACATTTAAATATATATTTATATAATATTTGAGTTTTGAAGTGCAACATTAAATCCATGTTTATTCACGGCACAATGTTTCTCCTGGTGTCCACGTCAGCGCTGTTTGATCTAATAGAGATCTACGGTAATAACGGAGAAATGTGAATGCTTCTCACTAGATCTCGAGGCGATGTTATTACTTCAGTGACGAATTCAAATGTTTTCTTCACTGGATCTCTTAGCACAGTGTCGCTTGATCTCGCGCTGCACAGATGTTGCTGGTCCGAACTGATATGGTCCGTTAAGCGCAATATAATGAGTAGCGAAGATTCGTTCCGCTTTCATTACGTTTGCCATTTGATGTTGTGCAGCGTTGTGGTGATCGCACCAGCGCGGATTTTGTCTGCAGGAAAAATGGTTCTAGGAATCGATCGGTTTGTATGCGTACCGAACCGGAAGCCTCGCACCGAAACGGTTCAATAATTACGAATACATCTACCGTTACACCCCTAATTTACCCGAGTCCTGATCGGGAGGTAACGTCGGATTCTGATCGAGTCTGAAACCACGTGATCGAGCCCGATTTCCGATCGCGTGATCGGATCGGGACATCCCTAATATGAACATTGAACATTGAACAAAACTGAAATATAGTATTGTTATGTTTTAGTACAGGCAAAAAAATTACATACAGCACCTTTAACGATAATAATCCTGAAGTAAGATAAGAAAAGTGGATAATTTAATATTGTTGTTAGCAGTTTCATGTGATCATTTTAGACCAATGCAATTTATTTACTGGCACTTTCCCATCTAGAATGTGTATTTTTTTATCAGAAAGAGAATGGATTGTTAAAGTATTATATAATATTATTAATTATTGTTAATGTAAAATAATATTTTTTGCTAGTTTTAAATTATTTTCCCCTCATATATCATCAGATCTTCCAAAGCCGTGGCAAGTTGTGCAGCCGTCAACAACAATATAGCCACCAGGGGAACCGATCTGCTCTTGAGCTTATTGATCTCAACTTTTTTGACTGTTGATTCAGCCAGCATCTCAGGGTCCCAGAGTGTTTGTCTGGCACTATAACAGAAATGTATCGTCTGTTTCTCTCCCCTTTTAACATTTTACTCAAGTTTCCAAATGTTAATCACCTAGTCGGCGCTATTGTGACAAGAGCAAAATCTGTGCAGTCCAGGTTCTGATTAGACCTCTAGCTCTGGCTGAATACATTTGAAAAGATTACTAATTAATGCAGAAAATAAGAGCCCTAGCCTCTGTTGGCTGATCGAATCACACACGTTATCTGCTCAGCTTATCTGACAGGCTCACATCACTTCTGTTTGCTCGCAGACACGGCCCCTCCGTGCCAGACACTCGAACATGCCTCATCTGTATTCTCCCCCTCGCGAGCCTCTGCCAAGTCGTTTTTTAAACATATGCCTCTTGTAGGCACAATCTCCCTAACTCGCTAATTCCCATTTAATTACTTTTTCTTTCCTTTTCTTTTGCCCATTTAACCACAGAATGCCCCAAGCAGGGAAAACTGAAGACACACAAAGCTAGGAACAATAAGATGACTCCACAGAGAGAAAAAAAGAATGAGAGAGAAGGGAGGAAAAGAACCACAATAAGGTGATGATGGAGCGTAATGGCACAGAAGGAGACCTCACGATTGTTGCATTGACTCGTATGTATCTGGCAGCACTGAAGGACACCGATTCCAGACTGTGACAGATTCTGCTGTTCAGAGAATGATGTGTTCGGGGTCCAAAATTAACACTTGCCAAGCGCTAAGTCCAAGTAAATATTGTCTTTGGCAAGTACAACTGCAACATTACATGGTTTAAAGTGAATGCAAAGAATGATGGCCCACCCTTATGTTAGTCATGCCTGCGATTCAAATGACTGTCTACCTAAGAAAATATGTCGCGGCTCAAGCGCATTTGTCTTTAGTACAAAATTTCCCCATCATAAGTTTATCTCTTAAGTTTCCTCTTTATTCAGAGCTCCATGTGATGACACACAGTAAGTGGATTATTTATTACAACAAAATGAAAATACTGAACAAAATCATATTTTCATGTTTTTACTAAATAAATTTGATTTGCTTCATCAAACACATTTTTTGAGTATTTGGTATGACCAAAGTCTTATATCACTCATCACATACATACAGTATTTTATAATACTTAAAATGAAAGGAATTTCATCCTTTTTTTTAATTTAATTTAATTTTTATTTTACTTTATTTTAAAACCCTACAGTAACACAATGCTTTGTTATTTTTTTTTTTTTTTTTTTTTTACCTACAGTCATTTTTTTATTTAAATTTTGTATTTTAAGTTAAAAACCTGAAGTACCATCCTGGACGATGGGTGTTGAAACTGATTCACTTCCATTATAATCAACAAAATTGTCTACACTTTAAAGTGAAGAGTAGTTGACCGAATAGACTGTAGTTTTGACAAATTTTTAAATCAAAATGTGAATGTACTTCAGTGCAAATGTTACAGCAGAATCTCTAGCGGCTGACACATTTCTATCCTACAATGGGAGATGAATGCTGTTGATGCATCTAGCCAAAATAAATGGGCTTGTTCAGTGTTAACATACACACCTGGGGGCTGTTCCATAAACCAAGATTAGAGTATAAGCCAGGCTTATTTCGGTTAGTCAGGCTTATTTTTGGTAGATTCGGTTTCATAAATCAAACTTAAAAAAGTTCAAACTCAGTTACCCTGGCAACTTATGCTGGGAAACTAGCCTGGTCCAGGGCAGGCTAACTGTCAGGCTAAGCCTCAGTTGTTACACAGATCCTCAACACTGACCGACAAGAACACAATGATATTACCACTGACAGTCTCTAATACCATTATTGGACTTTATAAATACACAGTATACAGAAAATCAACTTAAATAAGGCTACAATATAGACACATATATAAGGCGTTTTAAAGTTGTCCGTTTAGGACATGTCATTTTTGTAATAAAGACATTTTAATTAAGGAATGCCTCGGTTATCAGAGAATTCTTTTTTCTACACTGTCTCATATATATATATATATATATATATATATATATATATTATGTACTTTATTATGTCTTTCAATTCAAACACATTTAACACAATTATACAAATGGACAGTTCCTTTAAAGACATTATTTTCCCCCAATAAATATTCCTTATTTTTCCTTCTACTTTTTTTTCTTTTGTGATAATACCAACACATACAGTGGTGTGAATAAGTTATTACCCCCATGCTAAAGTTGCCTAAAAAGAGGAATAAAAAATCATCTTTTGGAAATTGATCTTAATGCCTTAATTAGAAAAATGAGGAAAAATCCAACCTTTAAGGACACCAATTTTCTTTGTGTATGAATAATGTATCATAAATAAATAAATGTTCTTCCTTAAAATACAGGGTGCATAAGTCAGGCCCCCCCTATGTTAAATTCCCATAGAGTCAGGCAGATTTTTATTTTTAAAGGCCAGTTATTTCATGGATCCAGGATAATATGCATCCTGATAAAGTTCCCTTGGCCTTTGGAATTAAAATATCCCACATCATCACATTCCCTTCACCATACCTAGAGATTGGCATGGGGTACTTTCCATAAGATCATCTTTCAATGCAAATCAAACCAGCTATTAGGCTAACTGAAATAACACCATGCCAATCTCTAGGTATGGTGAAGGGAATGTGATGATGTGGGATATTTTAATTCCAAAGGCCAAGGGAACTTTATCAGGATGCATATTATCCTGGATCCATGAAATAACTGGCCTTTAAAAATAAAAATCTGCCTGACTCTATGGGAATTTAACATAGGGGGGGCCTGACTTATGCACCCTGTATTTTAAGGAAGAACATTTATTTATTTATGATACATTATTCATACACAAAGAAAATTGGTGTCCTTAAAGGTTGGATTTTTCCTCATTTTTCTGATTAAGGCATTAAGATCAATTTCCAAAAGATGATTTTTTATTCCTCTTTTTAGGCAACTTTAGCATGGGGGTAATAACTTATTCACACCACTGTACATATAAATAAAACAATGAATAAATATTAATAAAAATATAACATTCACATATATCAAACTCTTATAATGAATGACACATAATTCCTAATAGTTATTCAAGTAATATTATTTAAATATCAAATATTCAATATTAAATAAGTAGATAAATAAAATTACAAATAACTAGAAATAAAAGGGAAGGTTACATAAAAATGTAGTAAATGTAGGCCAATATATATTCCTTTATTTTATGGAATATTCTTTGATTTTAGAGTTGCACATATCTTTTCAAAATGTATACATTTGTTCTTAATTTAATGTTATCCTCTCCATAATGTACTTTAGAAACTAAATCTAACCACTCATTTAAAACTGGGGATTCTTGCTTTCTCAAAAAAAAAATCATTGCATTAAAAGCTGCAATTCTCAGCATTCTAAATAAGTATAGGCCTATATCTTTATTAGCATAGGTCCTATACCCAAAACTATATTTTGTATCTTTATATATTTAGTTTCTTAAAAAAAAATCTTCCCTGAATTAGGCGAATTCTGTTCAATTTTTTTTATTTAGGCCTATTAGAAGTATAAAATGAGTGTAATGAGCTAGAAGTTCACTGCAACTTATCCAACATCCTAAAGAGAAATTATTATAATTAGAAGATATTTCTAGTGTTCTAAAATATCGCATTTTAATTTTCCAAGCAAAATGTATATTTTTTAATCAGAATTATTGCGCTCCTATTTGGCGCGCATGCGCGCAGCAGCGCTCGTTCAATATGAAGATTAGCAGCAAAATGGATACATTTGCACGACTTTCTAACATTTACAGATGGAGAATATAACTGTAAAATGTAATTTTTGCACTGAGGGGGGAAAAAAACATGTCACAAATGCATAAAACAGCACAAAAACTACGCTGTTTGATGATGGATCGATTTGATCCACGATCGACCTCTAGGGCTGCTTCAGAAACGCGTGCACACGCAATTATCTAGACTAGATAAACCTGGATCAAATTAGTGAGATTGTGTGAACTTCAATTACCTTTTATGGAACCACTTTAGCCCCAACTTATTTGTTAGGCTCATTCAAGTCCGGTGTTGGAGTTTAATCCCCGCTTTTCTAAGCTTCATTTATGGAACAGCCCCCTGTTGTGATGTGTCCTCCCAGGTTGATGTGTTTCTGTAGTGTGATGGTGGTGGACACAGGTGTTAGACCTGGACTCGTCACTTGTGCAACGAGGGTGCCCAGACTTGTCTACTCACAGAATGCCACACAGCATACACACATACAAACATACACACAGCAGAGAGTACAGATGCTCTGCTGCAGTAACTTCAATCACATGCTCACATACACAGACTTGAATTTGGGTGGAATTCAGCTTACCGGTATGTGCTCCTCACAGTGAATTTGTGGCGATAAATTTGTAAGTGCGTGAGTTTGTATTTTTCCTTCATATTTTCTTATTTTCTTATTGCTGGGGTCAGATTGTTGAATGTATTTCCACTGACCATATTGCTGTCCTTGACGAGAAGCTGGAATGTGTTATTTTTAACATTCTGCATCTGAGATTTGGTACAGCCAGGTGTGTTCCCTGTCAAGCAGATGGTCAGAAATGTCCTCTCTGCTCTTCCTGAAATCGCAACTTTTCCCATGTGGCTGTGGCCACAACTCATCGTTATACGTCTCAAAGTAAAGTGACAGTCTGTAACCGTTTCACAAAACATCAATCACACCATGCAGAAGCAATCAATTTAAAGGGGTCCTATTATGCACTTTTACGAAGTCTTAATTTTGTTTTTGGGGTGTACCAGGATATGATTTCACGCTTTATTGTTAAAAAAAAATTTTTTTACAGCACCTCTCTCCCCTATCTGTCTTGAATGAGTTGTTGGTTCATGTTTCAATGAAGCCCCTCCTTGCGAAATCACGAAATGTCCTGTGATTGGCTCCCCGTGTTCGGGAAATGTCACGTACCTTACCATAACCCCGAGTTTCATCTGCTCAGGTGTAAATATTAAGGATATTTAATATTTAAACCAATTCTGAAATTCGGCACAATACCTGTCTCGTATCTCTCACAGAGGAGCGGAGGCAGGGGCTGATTCTTCATTAGGGCGCGATTGGGGGACGCACTACTAAAATGCGAAAGGGACTTTTTCAATCACATTCGCATTCAACCACAGATTACGCTAGCCGTCATATATAGTCTCTATATAATCAATTTTAACCACTCAAGTTTCGTCAGGTCAAACCAAGGAGTTTTGGAAACGGGGTGGACAAAACAGCGTCTCTTTGACATAGCAACAACACTGTCTTCTCTAATGCAGCTCAACCAAGCCTTGCACCTTTTTTTGCATATTCCATGGGCGGAAATTATTTAAATGAGTAACATTGTGACTTCATAAAGCCCACAATAACACGTTGTAGGCCAAACAAGTTGTTTGTTGCGGTTCTTGGAAAGTAGACTCTGTTAAAATAAAATATCTCCCTTTGGAGTGGACTCTGAGCTTTGTAACCTTGCAGATCTTTTTTATGCTCGAACAGCAACATTACACACTAACTAAAGTTGAAAAGTGAAAAAGCATAATAGGAACCCTTTATTAGTGGCCAGAATGCCATTCATCACTGATTTGGGGTGTGTTTTAAAAAAAAATGTTTTTCAAAGGCCCCTGTTATCCAACACAATATTCAAAGCACAGTTTTTAACCAAAATTCAACATAAAAATATCATTTAAAAAAAGCCCTGCTACTGTAGCATTTTTAAATAAAATAAAAGCACTTTAATATTTTCAGTATTTCTAATATTTCTCCTGTAATTATGACAAAACGTTTTGCAGACTTTTTTTATTAACAGAAACTCGGAGTATTGATATATTCAATTAATAAATTGTAATTCCAGAAGTGCCAAGATCGGTGTGTTCTTCAATAAATATGCATATATATGCAGTTATATGCAAATATGCATATGTTAATAAATAATAACATTTAAAATCTGAATTAAATAATGTATTAAGTAGCCTACATGGTTTAAGCACTGTATCCACCATAAACTCCAGCATTATCAGCTAAGCGATTGGTATTTTTGCATCTAATCTGCATAAGTTCTGCATTTCCTAGTATTTTTGATACACTTACTGCTTGTTCCGCACCGTTGTCAATTCAGTTTTGGTATGTCTGTTTTTTGGTTCTCCACACTACAGCATGTGATCAGAGCAACATTTCATTGAGATCATCTCTAGCTCTCTTCAGTTGAGAGATACTCGTAACTTCTCTGTTGAGACTCTGCATGAGCTCAACCGATCACTGCCCTGCAGCCACTGTCAACCTCGTGATATTTTTGGCAACACGTTCATGTTTATCTCCATTATAAATGCATATCTGCACTCTGAACAGCCCTCTTTCTGTCTCTTTCAATCTTGATCTATTTCGTTTGTCACTTCTATTCTCTTGTTGCTCAGTCATTCTCTCTCTCCTTGATCCCTTTCTCTTTATATCTCTCTGTCTTGACATTCTACCGCTGTCACGTGTGGTGCAGAAGAAGAGGAGTCAGCAGTTCCAATACAAACTTTTACTTATAATATAAATCCTAAAGGTACAGACAAGCAGAAGGTTGACACACACTTACTATAACAGACAAAGTAGAACAGACAGAGAGTGACTGAACAGAAAGGAACTAAATACAAACACAGATGAACACTGGTTAACAGAAAACAGGTGAAGCAGATGATGGTGACGAGACAATGACAAACAGCTGTGATGGGTGATCAGGTGATGGCCGATAGTGTGCAGGTGGAAAACATGAGGGATGCTGGGAAGTGTAGTGCCGTAGAGGTGACAGAGCTAGTGACTGTGACAACCGCGTCATGCTTTAAAAACATTATAGACCAATCCTACCTTAGCAGCTGTTGCCTTCCATCAAATGATGAGTCTTTATCTTTATCTAAGCTTTTGCTCTTTCCTAATGAGAGTCTATTAGAGGTCATTTGTGTTTGAAAAGTTTTACACTAAATTTTCCTGAATTGATCAAAAATATTGTAAATGTTCTCATTGGTGAGCACTAGATAGTGATATTTTCTTCCTATACAAATATTTCCATCCGGAATTTTAATTAAAAAATTCCCGTCCCCTTTATTTATTTGAATATTCGTCTAAATAAGACCAAATATTTATGTGCAAAATAAGAATATTATTTTATTTCAGTATTATTTATTTCAATGACATTATGTTGTATATATGACGTTTTTATATGAAAGGTAAAGATTGATTTTAGTTTCATAGTTTTCAAGCTTACAAATGTGCATTTTAATGTTGCTGCTTGCAAAGATAACAAAAACCACACTGATGTTTTTTGATTAATTTTTAGTCAAAATAACTGATTTGGTCCATGATTCAGACTGTGCTTTTCAGGCTGGGTCTGTTTTGGCAGGCAGGAGGGATGTGTCCTCTCTGTAGTGTTATCTTGGCTCAGGTTTCCCTGGCAGAGATCCGTTTCGTTAAACTATATGATTGTGCAATCAAAAGGTGGAACGAGCTCAGTCAATACACATTTGACCCTGGTCCAACTTGTTGGAAGTATTTTCTTCCTTTCTCTTTCTTCTTCCGTTCTTCTTCCTTTCTCCATCGCATTCTTCACATACCCTCCCTGTCTGTATCTCTCTCTTTCTCTAATTGCTCGGTCTCTCTCCCTGTCCATTGATTCTGTATTTCTCTACAGGATGCTATAAATCTGCAGGGGTAGAGCTGGGTGTCTGTAGGAAACATAGGACATGAGCTAAAGCAACTCCAGAGCAGAGTGAATAAGAACAAAATGTCCCCATTGTCCCCCACTTTGTCATTTCGTTCTCCTATCCTTATTGCTTGTTATTATTTTCTCTCCATCTCTTTGCCATCACTTCCTCACCTTTTGAGCCCAATTGAAACTAAACTGTGGGAGTTCTCAGCGTTTCCCGCTCTGCCGCTCTGGCCGAGCATTAAATTCCTACTGTGGAATTTCATTAACACACAAAGCTCACCGTCCATCCGTCTGTCTGTCTGTCTGTCTGTCTCTGTCTATCCATATATATGACTCATTACGTAAGCTGAATTTGTTTGTGTCTTACATGCATCTGGGGATGTAGTCAGACAGGCTATTAAGAAAGTGGCACGGAGCCTAAAAATGCTGCGGCTTATTGGCAGCATACAGTGTAAAGCACAGGAGAGAACACAGCTCTGCTCCCTGACTGTTTTCCTTATGGTGCGACTGTGAATGAAAGCCTGCAGCTGGGATGAGCACAGGCTCTCACTATTGGGAGGTTTTTCTACAGGCGGGTACAGCTTTTCAATGAACACAATTGCTCCTTGGAGACCTAGTGATTTAGAAGTGAATGAATATGCCATTAAGAGGAGTAGTCTGGTCTATCATCGGCTCAGTCTGTTTGATGTTACAGCAGCTCAGGGTTGTCATGACATCATCTTGATGGTCAAAAAACATGCGGTTTCCCACACTTGTCTGTGAAAGGTTGGATTATGAATCAGTCCAGTGCTTGTTTGTATAACTCTTAACTGGCTCTGTTTTTCAGATTATGCTTTCTCATTAAATAATGATGGGATTGGATTTCAATAACTGTTGTAGATTAGATCATTGAAAAAACACCTGGAATTTGACGATAATGAGAGGAGGACTGAGTAATATGGGAAAAGAAAACCAGACATTATTATTATTCATTAAGTTCGCCATTGACAAATATCCAACTAGTTTTAGAAGGCATGTTGTAAATATGTGTAATGTTACCTTGAACAACCGCTTTGGGATTTAATTCCTTGAAGTTTCACCTTGTGGATTGTGAGTTTCCAACATTTCCCTCCTAAAAGCACATAGACTAATAAAAGGCATTGAGATGGCATGCACACAAGCTCCATGCTGTCAGAATGACTGGAGGCCAGCCAGATCAGGAGCGCTAGATCATGAGAGTGTGAGAATGAGATGGCAGAACGGAGCGGGAAGCTACAAATGGAGAAAAAAAAATAGAGCATGCAATGGTGAAGGTGAGGTATAATGACTTTGGCTAAAGGCCAGCAGTCATATTTGGAAATCCGGAGGCACCGAAAAGCTTTTTTTTGGTCCTGTACACTTCCTCTTGTGTGTAATTTGTTATTTTTTATGACACCAGCTGACATCAAAATGAAAGAGTTTGTCTGATACAAATCCCAAGCTCTGTCTGTTTCTTATTGACCTGTTTTAAAATATGATGGTACCAGTATGGTGTTTTGATAATAACACTACCTTTTCTGTGTCGTACTATGAAGAAAATAAATAGAAGGTAAAATCGTTTATAAGAGGCGGATGAGTGTGCTTTGAAGGATCGATAATCATTTGTGGTTTTGTTTGCTGTGCATCTGTGCAAAGTGGCTATAATCACCCTCTTTCTCTTTTTTTTTATATGTATCCCCATCTATCCATCTCATGTTCTTTCCTTAATGGGCTCAGAGAGTCTGTACCGTGTAAGGAGGCAGAAATGTGTCCCTCAGACTAGCATTGACGGAGAGGAAGCTGAGGTAAGATTATCCTTTTTAAATATTCAGTATTCTACTGCTTTCTTTTCTATAATACTGTGCTGTGACTTTTCCGTGTGCCTTGTCCACCAGAAGAAATGTCAAACACATCTGCTGGTGCTGGTGGTTCACGGGGGGAACATACTGGACACGGTGGGCGGAGAGCCAGGTGCAAAGTCTGCAGATGTAAACACTCTGTCCTCAGTGTTGGAGAAAGTATCTCAAGCTCATTTCCAAGCTGCAGCTCAGCATGTCGTCATCAAGTTGGTGCCGTGCCCAGCTATATGCGCAGAGGCCTTCTGCCTTGTGTCCAAGTAAGTAGCTATTACTGAAAGCAATTTAATGACCATGTTTTTTTTGTTGAAAATGTGCCATGGTATTCTTTTAAGTAAATACCATTGTGTATATAGGCTATCATCTAATACCATCACGGTTTCCTTTCAACGGTGCTGTTTTGTAACTGGTCTGACTGGCTTCCTTTTCTGGCATGGAAGGTTTTGATCCGTTGTGCAAATACACTACGAAATGAGATCCCACATACATAGATGTTTTGTTCTGAAGTCATGGGAACACCCTTAGGTGAAACTGGCTGAATGCACAAAACTAATTTTATGGGAAAATGCTGACAGATTCGGTGGCAGTTGTTTTTCTGAACTCGCTGTGTTTATATATATATAATTTATATTTATTTTACTTAATATTTAATAAATTAGAAATAAATCATTTGAAAATTAATTAAATATAAACAGACTTCACATAATTCACATTAATCCCATTTCAGTATTTTTCACAAATAAAGAAATTGTTGAAGAATATGAATAAAAAGAAAGTAAACACTGCCTGCCATTGGCCCCCTGGTGGAGAATGACTATACTGTTCAAACATTTGAAGTTGTTAATATTGGGTGCTTCTCAATATCCCTCCTCGTCTCCTCGCTCCTCCGTCCTCCATCCTATGACCCGGAAACCGATCGAGCTCAGCCATCTTGAAGGACATCTCAATTCTCTAATTGCACCGCGAGGATCGAGGAGTGAGGAGGCTTCCAGAGGAGTTATGAGCGAGGATACACAGGTGTATCCTTTGCGGAAGTGTTTTATCGACCAAACTTGACGCACGTATACATTATCTTCCCCCTTCACATCGGTAAAAATCATTTTAATTTATACTTTACCTTTGCAGTTTATATAAACCACACATCTCACATATTTCAACAGGGTATCTTGCTTTATTATTATTTATTACTAATTTCTTAAATAACCAAACTTCAACAACATAAGGGCAGATCCTTTGAGCGCAGCTGATGACGCTATGAAGTGATGCTCGAGTGATCAAGTATTCCAATGTATAAAAAAACTTTCATTCGATTCCTCCGTCCTCATTTTCTTTCCTTGCAGCCTTCCCTCGCATCCTACAGGGGGCTGAGACGCGAGGAAAGGAAACGAGGATGCACAAATAAGAATTGAGAAGCACCCATTGTTTTTGTCATGATTCCTAAATCTGTGAGAAGCCTGTGTTTCTCTGTTTCCTAAAGGACTTTTATGTTGAAGTGTTTTCTGTCCCCCCCTGGTTCTGTGTTCATTTCCTGTTTGCCTTCTGCCTTGCTTGTTTCCATAGTAACCTTGATTAGGTCTTGATTGTTTCCCAGGTGTGTCTTGTTTGCTCATCACCCTTTGTCTATTTATACCCCAGTGCTTCTCTTGTTCTTTGTCTAACCTTGCCTATACATGGTTGTATTGTGTGTGTGTTTGTTGTACGTTCACGTGCCTATCTTGTTGCTTGTCTAGAGTTATTTCAGTTGACCTGTTTCAATACATTTTTACTGCACTTGGATCCAACGCCTAACAGCAGCCACATTACAGATTTAATGTTTTGAAAAGGAGTATCTTATGCTTACCAATGCTGCATTTACAGTGAAAACGTTAATATAGCAAATTACAATTTAAAATAACTGCTTCAGTCTTCAGTGTCACATGATCCCTCAGAAATCATTCTAAAATGCTGATTTGGTGCTCAAGAAACATTCTTTATTATTATCATTGTTAAAAATAGTAGTGCTGCTTAAAAAGGGGATGTCTAAAGCTATTTCGTGCATTCTGACTTATTTACACTGTTAAAGAGTTGGATTCTCATGCTAAACATGGCCAAAGTTTAAAAAAACAAATAGGACGTACTGTATGACGGAGTATTTCTGTGCCAAATGCACTCCTTCAAGATTCATATAAGTTGCGGAAAGTTTTTTTCGAGTATGGCCCTGTATGACGTCACAAAGGGCGGAATTCCTTGAATGGGCACTTCTCCTGGAAGAGCGTGCGCACACATCAACCAGAGTGAGAGCAAGAGCGAGCCCATCAACGTGCAAGTTCGGGTTACGGAAGCTGTTTGCATTTCGCCTTTGGCTAAGCCACACCCTAGAATGTAGATTGACCAATCACAGCGCAGCGCAAGAACGAGCTCCCACAGAGGTCCGACACTTTTTCACAGCGCTCCATTGACTTTAACACAGGCGTTTTTGTTATTTTTATTGTTATTTTTGGTCTCGACAGGTTATTACCGTCGTAATTTTATGAAAAATATGGTTAAATGTTGTGCCTGGGGCATTTGTAACACAGATACGCGTTTCCCAGAGAGGTTGGAGGGGGGTGTCCGTTTTTTTCCCTTCCCAAACCGAAGTCAAATCCTGACAAGTGTAGCTCACGCTGCCAATAAATAAGTTACAACGTTATACTCGCGTAGTCCGTTTGCTTTGTAATAACGATTATAGAAGTGAATAGAGACTCACCCAGCTTGCATGAACAGTGTTGCTCCTTGATATTGTTAGTCCCAGCCGCCGTCTCGATTAGTAGGATATGCGGTGGTTCATTTTTTGACGTGAATATAGCCTTCGAACGTATATTGCAGCCCTTTTGCCTACTTCTATCGGACGCTTTATTTGCTGCTTTATAAAAGTTTGATAAAATTTTAGCAGGAAGAGCTGTCACAGCATAAGCCATGTTGATTCCAGAGCCCAGATGAAGTTTTTTTGTCGGACGTAGCAACAGTAACTAAGGGGGGCGGGGCTTAGCCAAAGGCGAATTCTGCACGGCACGTCTCCAGGAGCCTCGGCTGTTTTCAGAAAGACTCTGTACAGCGTATCTGTCTTTTATAAATCTGATAAAACTAAAGACTCTTCGGAGATATGAAGGATACAATACTACTCTATAGGTACTCAAGATTAAAGGACAAGTCTGGTATTTTACACTTAAAGCCCTTTTTTAAGATCGTTTCTGATGAAATAGAATGGTAAAGATTAAAATTTGGACACATGCTGCTGGCCCGAGAATTTTCGGTTTTGTGGTTGCACCCCCCCCCACCTCCACAATGGTTGCATAGGTGCACTGGAACAATCCTTCCTAAAACGCATTAAACTTTAGTTTACAAAGACGTGAAACTCACCGAGTGGTCTGGGGTGTTCAGTGATATGTTCACACAAAAATCGCTGCAAAAGATGCTTTCCAACAGGTTTTATCGTAGTTTTTGTCCAAGTCAAGTCAATGGAGTTGGACAAAAACTACGATAAAACCTGTTTAACCTAAACTAAAGTTTAATGCGTTTTATGAAGGATTGTTCCAGTGCACCTATGCAACCATTGTGGAGGTGGGGGGGGGGGGGGGGGTGCTACCACAGAAACCGAAAATTCTCGGGACAGCAGCAAGTGTCCAAATTTCAATCTTAACCGTTCTATTTCATCAGAAACGATCTTAAAACAGGGCTTTAAGTGTAAAATACCGAACTTGTCCTTCAACATGAGATTGGCAGAAACTATGTTGTGTAATGTCCCCTTTAATATTTTTGTGTTTACTGTGAAACAATTTTCCCAGGATTCCTTGATGAATAGAACATTCAAAAGGACAGCATTAGTTTGAAATATTGTAAAAGTCTGTACTGTCACAATTTGCAATTTATTGCATCCTTGCTGAATAAAAGTATAAATCTTTCAAAAAAATTTGATCAGTGTATTGCAAGGTAAATTCACCACCCTTACGGCCACTGCTCTTATTAATTGTTAATTTTCACTAGAAAATTCTAGAAGGGAATGCAGTATTTTAAATTATAAAGTTTATATTTTACTTTCAATTCTTCCTCTGAAAAGTCCTGAAAACTCTTCGCTAGGTTAGGGAGAATTCATAATAATTCATATTAATTTGCATTGCCTTTTGCTCAACATCTGTTCATCTCATGCAGGTAGAATAAGAGTTCAAATAAGATACAAAGCTTAGGCTTAGCGTGATTTGTTTGCTTGACAGGACACATAAGGATTTTTTGTCGGCCCTCTCTGCCGCTGTTCATTTATAAGGGATGAAGCGAATAAGAATTAGAAGACAGCCCCAAGTCAGCATATAACGCTAATACTTTCTGTGAGAATCAGCCTTTAAAACGAACAGAGTCCCTTTAAGCCGTGAAAGTGGATCCTTCGCTTCAAGGGCTCAGTGGCTCAGGGCCCTTCTGAGTTATTTCTTCTATAGCTTTAGGCCTTTTATGTCAGTTTGTTCTGTCTTTGTCATCACCTGGGTAAAGCAATGAAAATGGAGGAGCTCCATAGAGTTGGAACAAACAGAGCAGAAGAGGATCTTTGATCACATGATCACAATCTCTGCCTGCTCCCATGGCGCACACAGTCTAATAAAAAAATGTCAATCACTGGGGTACCGTGGAGATTAACATGATAAACCCTGTTCATGAGTGACATACAAACTGCATTTGCTCTTTTGCTTGTGATTTTATGGTTCAGTGCTGGAGTATTAACCAACCTGAGCAAAGGACAAATGGATAGATGCAGAAAGCATGACCAGTTTTATGCTGTCTGCATTTGTCCATTACTGAGACAGGGGATACAATAAAAGTGATATAATATAGAACAACAGCCTGCAGAGAGAGACAGTAGTAATTGTTGCAGGTCATAATCGTGCTCCCTGGATACAGAATACACATAAACACACATTTACACGTTTCAGAATCATACAAAAGGGTTTTCTTTTCATCAGCACGACTTCCTTTTTCCTTCCCACATGGTTAATGAAGGCATTAGGCGCTCAGTTTACACTGTTACTTAGCCCTAGATCAGCCAAAACAACATCAGTAGGCTCTGGTGCTCCAGGAAGAGACATGTGGCTGATTTTATCTCCTGCTGGGTCTTGTCTGTTGGACAGCAGCAGCAAGGACTAAACAATGGGGTGAATCTAACGAAACCTGTCGAAAACTACTTTTTATTTTTGCAGTTTGACATTATTCTTGCAGTTTGTGAATTACAAACATACACACATATGTATATCTAATCTATTTGATCTGCTAGTTTTGTCTATTAACCTTCTTTTTTTTAATAATATTTGAAAACATATCGGTGCTCGATGGTTTGCCCATATGAAAGTATATTTATTTAATAATTTTTTTCTCCTTGCTGCAGTCCACTTTGTGACTTCCAACTTTATAGCATATATTTATACTATATATTTTTGTGCAGTTATTTTCCATTTAATTTATTTGATAAATTTATAATAAGTAATGAATTTTAAAAAGTCCTGTATTATAGTCAATAGAATCTACTGAGAATCACCATTCAGAATATTGAGAATTGCACAGGAACACTAAAGTAAAACATTTCGGTGATAATTGGTGTGAAAAACATAATGGTCCTAAAAATTGACATTTTATAAATATTTTTTTATAAATTGACATTAAAAAATGCATTTTTTTTCTTTTTGGTTTTAGGGTAAAATATGACCTTGGCATGTTTTTGTGAGAATCACCCACTGCTCACTGCTTTCTCCCCATTGACAGACAGTCCAGACGTTAACGGCTCACTGCCATGTTTAGAGCCCCTTTTATAGTGCACACATCTTCTGTCAGTAGAGCTGCCATGCATGTATGTTCTCAGTTCCTCTGTTTAAGAGCTTTGGGAATGGTCCTGCCAAGCCATCATGGCTGATAATGAGTTCCCTCTCCTAATGAGGTGTGCTTATATGACTTTACAGTGTGTGTGTGTCTGTGTTTGTGAAGCAGCGTCTTACACACAGAAAACACTCAAACATGCATTAGCAAAGGAGGGGCGGAATGTTATGGAGCTTTGTGTTTGCCGTCTCCACACAGGATTTCCAATTAGCAACTCTGGTAAAAAAGCTTCCACATTGATTTGCTCTCACCAAAGCACAGTGTGCAAGTCAATTCAATACGTGATTCCTGGAGTAAAACAATTTGGGGCTCTGTCACAGCTCAGATAGGAGGGAGGTGTACACTGATTCGTCTCTCGAGGACAGCACCACCTGAGCGTTGATGGTGCAGGTCTGCTCCGTATTCCTCGTGTGCTTTGGTTTACAACCTGTAACTCCTCGTTAGTCTTAGGCGTGAATCTTTGCAACTTTAAACATTTTATTATAGGTCCATTTTATTATCTGGTCCTCGATTTTTGAACGGTCTGTGCATTAGTAGTGGAGATTTGATTGGCTTTTACATGGTTGCATCAGTAGGTGGCGACAAGTGAATGTCAGTGATCAACAGATTAATTCAAAGATGCTGATTCATTCAGGCACGAGTTAGTCATTGAATTATTCACTCAACTGATTAGTTCAAAAACTTTGATTCGTTTATCAACAAGTGAATCATTGAATCATTCACTCAACCAGTTTGTTGTAACATACTGATTCATTCAGGAATGAGTGAGTCATTACTCACTCAACAGATTCATTTGAGTGAACTATTTAATTATTTAGTTAACCGATTTGTAAAAAAAGAAATGCTGATTCATTCAGGAACAAGTTATTAAATTATTCACTCAAACAATTCGTTCCAAAACACAGATTCATTCAGTTACGGTGTGTTGCTCGAAGACGTGTAAAACTTTATGCTGTGCATTTGTTTGGAACTATTTTCATTGGCAGAGCAAGAACAGACAAAGTAACTGCCACACTACAAAAAAAATGTAAGCTGGTACAACAACAAAAAATCTTAGTACTAATTTCCTCTAGCTTTTTCTTGTTGACTCAACTTTTAAATAACAGTTATATGAACTGAAAATAAACTGTCTGTGACACACACACACACACACACACACACACACACACACACACACACACACACACACACACACACACACACACACACACACACACACACACACACACACACACACACACACACAAAAAACGTTTAGTTGAGTCAAATTGACATTATTTGTTTTCTGGAGAGGTCAGAGGTGCAACTATTCTTTAACAAATATTTTGTAGTTGAGCCAATTCAACCTTTTTTGTCTATTTTTTTACTGAAAAATAGACAAAT
This sequence comes from Rhinichthys klamathensis goyatoka, assembly GCF_029890125.1. Classification (NCBI taxonomy): domain Eukaryota; kingdom Metazoa; phylum Chordata; class Actinopteri; order Cypriniformes; family Leuciscidae; genus Rhinichthys; species Rhinichthys klamathensis. The sequence continues at coordinate 2,576,702 of NW_026606829.1, forward strand.
TCTTTTTTATTGAAAATCATTTGGTCATCACCATTTTGGTGATGAGCGTTTCCTTTGGTTGGTCAGTTTGGCTGTTTGTGTAAGTTTGTGGTCTTTGTAACAGTGTTTAAAAAAAACACATGATTTGTTGCTATAAGAAAGAAACCAAGATGATCAAGTTTTCAGCCTCATAAACTAGAATATGTCCCTAATCTTATTTCTGACCATAAGTGATTTATTTAATTAATATATTACCAGCAAAACTTTCTTGCAGCAGATCAGACATTCTGGATTCGGATTTTAAAATACGTTATGGGGAAAAAAGTATCTCAACAATGGTGACATGCTTAATGTCGCAATGCATGCTGGGAGCCACCATAGTATTAAAATCATGGCTCCCAGCATGCATTGTGGCATGAAACATGTCACCATTATTGAGATTCATATGCTGATTCTTGATGTCTGTGTGTGTCTAAAAAAAAATTCCACAATAGATTTAAACATCAAAATTCAGAATGTCTAATCTGTTGCATAAAAGTTTTGTTGGTAAACCTAATATACTATTCACAAATAACATCTTTTGATCAGGAACAAGAGTAGTGACCTATTCCCTTTTTGATGCTGTTATCTAGATCACCTGATCTTTTTTTATTGGTTTCTTTGCAACAAATTATATGTTTTGCTAAACATTGTTACAAAGACCACAAAATCACATAAATGCCAAGAGTCAAACTTACCAACTCAAGGAAACGCTCATCACCACAATGGTGACCAAACATAAAAAAAAAAAAAAAACTACATCTGAACCTGTTTATTCTTAATAAGAACGTCTGTTTCCAATAGACAAAAAAATGTTGAATTGGTTCAACTACAAAAGATTTGTTACAGAATAGTTGCATCTCTCTAGAAATCAAATAATGTCAAGTTGATTCAACTAAACGTTTTTTTTTTGTGTGTGTGTGTGTGTCACAGACAACTTATTTTCAGTTCGTATAACTGTTATTTACAAAAGTTGAGTCAACAAGAAAAAGCTAGTGAAAATTAGTACCAAGATTTTTTTTGTTGTACGAGATTTTAACAGTGTGGATTTTTGCTGAACCAACACAACAAAATCAGTCATTTAAACTTTTTTCAAGTTTTGTTTTTTACAGTGGTGGATTTTTTGCTGAACCAACACAGTAAAAATAAGTCATTTCAACTTTTTTCAATTTGTGTTTTTTACAGTGCAATAATGTGTCTAAAATGTAAGTAACTATATTTACTTTATTGCATAAAAGCTGTTAGTGTATCACAAAGCAGGCATGTTGTTGGTATTGCTTATTAACTTTAGTTTACTGGTAGTGTTTTGCTAATTTAAAGCTATTTTTGTTTACTAATGGATTTGTTTGTGGCTGATGCATCTTGGTAGGTCCCTTACATCATGGAAAGGAAGAGGAAATATTTACTAACAATCTTATGTTGCTTGAAAGATAGAAAGACGTAGCTTTGAGATGCATATCTTTTATCTGAGCCCTATTGGCCCTAATGGTCGGAAGAGAGATCCCATTAATGAGAGCTAATGCTTTATAAACATAAATGAGACTTATGACTCCCTTGCAAATTAGATATTCAGATGGCTTTCTTACATGCAGCAGTGTTTGTGAATGTCTGGTTAGATTTCAGCTCCCACTTGTGCATTTGCAAGAGGTTTTTTGGCAGTCTAAAAGTGGGTTATTGATCACAACTCCTTCCTCTCACCCTCCTCAGCTGGAGCTGGGTTATTTTGAGACCCAGAAGCCATCGCCTGTGGAGCAGGCTAGCAGGGAGTACAGGGGTCTTCATTTGTTCTGAGTAGGCTTGGAAGGTTTTAATGAGGGCGGTAGGATTTGTATGCTAGGATTAGTAAGATGTTAGATGGATGGATGGATAAATGCTTGTGTTATTGATTTATGCTTGATATTCATAACAGATAGTTAAAAATGTTAATGACTATGATGTTATATGGTAGACTTGAAATGTTGAACTACAGTACCATTCAAAAATTTGAGTGGAGTAAGATCTATTTGTTTTTCTTTTTGAAAGAAATTTCTTACGCTCAACAAAGCTGTATTTATAAAAACATATTTTCTATTTTAATATTTTTTTAAAATGTATATTTATTTATTCCTGGGATGGCACAGCTGAATTTTTAGCAGCCATTAATCCAGTCTTAAATCTAAAATGCTGATTTGGTTTGGAAACATTTCTTATTATCAATGTTGAAAAAAAAAAGTGCTGCTAAATATTTTTGTGGATGTCTTTACTGTTACTTTTCATTACTTTAATGCATCATTGTTGAATAAAAGTATTAATTTCTTTAAAAAAAAATCTTGCTGACCCCTTATCCAATTACTTTACATTACTTTCACTTTGTACATTACTATAGGCCTTTGCTTTTTTAAATCCACAATTGTTAGTAACAAGCTAACATGTTCTTTTCTGTACAAGAGCTTAGTATTCACACACAGTTCAAGGGAGGAAACGTCTCGGTTACTAACGTAACCTCAGTTCCCTGAGAGTAGGGAACGAGTCAATCAATCAATCAATTTTTATTTATAAAGCGCTTTACAACAACCAGAGTTGATCAAAGCGCTGGACAAAGACAAAAAGTACAGGACAAAAAATAAAAGAGTGAAATATAAAACAATACAAAAAAAAGAAAAAAAAAGAAAAGAAAAAGTATTGCGTAAGTAGCTTACGCTATGGGAAAACTCCTTTTCTCGAGAATATTGAAGCCAATTTTTTTAAAAGCAGTGCAGCTGCATAGCAGACACATAGCTGAGAGCCTAGCACGCTCATTGGCTGTGCTGTGGCAACTGCACAAACCTTTGGCGAGGAGACTCTGGCGCGCAAACCAATCAGTGTCAGAGCCCGCCAGAATGGGCGTGGCTTATAGCTTTATAAGCCCCCATTCTCACCATATAATTCAGGTTAAATCGACTGAAGCGATCCCCTGATTGAAGTACAGTAGCACGGCGGGTTTCGCAATACTCGTTCCCTACTCTCAGGGAACCGAGGTTACGTTAGTAACAAGTTCTCGTGTTGCCTAAGTAGCTTACACTATGGGAACCCTTTTCAAAACGCTGTACGTGCTTAAAACTGCCTGAACGGGGCAGAACGCTCCAAATAGACTCTGAGAGCCCTGACAGGGCAGAGTAGATTCACGTCTCTTTCGTCCTCTGGCGAGGGAAGAGCTGATAGCGAAATGACCTGCGCTCTGAACGGAGTGGAGAGCACTTTAGGAACATACTCGTGCCTGGGCTTAAGGACGACTCTGGAGTCGTTGGGCCCGAATTCAAGGCAGGACGCGTTCACTGAAAGCGCTTGCAAATTGGCCACTCACTTGACGGATGCCAGTGATAGCAAGAGAGCAGTTTTGAGTGAAAGATGCTTCAGGTCAGCGGACTGAAGCAGCTCAAACGGGGCTCCTTTCATGGCCAGAGGGGGGTCGAGGTGGGATTAGCCTTCTGGCCCCCTTGAGGAAGTGGACGACCAGGTCGTTTCTTCCCAGTGATTGTCCGGCCACATGAGCGTGAGATGCTGCTATGGACACTACATATACTTTGAGCGTGGAAGGGGTGCGACCCGCATTCAAAAGCTCTTGTAAAAAGAAGAGCACCTTTGGCACTCAGCATGAGTAGGGGTTCAGGCTCCGTGCTGCACACCAGCCGGAGAACACTGACCATTTTAGAGCGTAAAGACGCCTGGTTGAGGGCGCTCTCGCTTCAGTGATGGTTTTCAGCACCCCTTCTGGGAGGTACCCGGATACCCGTTGAGGGGCCATACATGGAGGGCCCACAAGTCGGGACGGGGATGCCAGATCGTGAGGAGGTCTCTCCTCAGCGGAATCGGCCATGGGGCTGTTTCCAGCAGCTGAGTCAACACGGAGAACCATAGCTGGTTCTTCCAGAGAGGGGCTATCAAGAGCACTGCACACTTGCTCTCCCTGATCCATTCGATGACCTGAGTTAGTATTGTGACCGGAGGGAATGCATACAGCAGGCGGCTTGGCCAGTCATGGGCTAGTCTTTGGAGAAAAATGTTTGGCAACGAGCGTTGACTTCTGAGGCGAAGAGGTCGACCTCTGCCTCGCCGAAGATGCTCCATATCAGCTGAACCGTTCGCGGGTGAAGCGACCATTCCCCTGGGGGAACTTTGTCTCTGGTTCAGAATGCCTGGCACGTGCGCCGCTCTCAGTGAGCGCAGGTGGTGCTGAGCCCATATAATGAGGTTTTTGGCCATGGTATGCAGGTTGCTCGACCTGAGTCCACCTTGGAGATTTATATAGGATACTACCACCGACATGTTGTCCGTCCGGACCAAGACGTGGTGGTCTTTTAGGTATGGGAGAAAAGCTTTTAGCGATAGAGCGACCGCTCTCATCTCTAGACAGTTTATGTGTAGCCGCCTCTCTGGGCTCGACCATAGGCCGGAGATGGGCCTCCCCTCGTAAAGGGCCCCCCAACCTAGGTTGGAGGTGTCGGTTGAGATAACTTTCCTCTTTGAAATCCCACCAATACTCATGCCGGTTTGGTGTCAGCCGGCTGCTTTCCATGGAGCCAGGCCTCTGCTACAGCCGTGGTTCACTCTGATGCGTAAGTGGCCCGGCCACCAGGTGTGAGCCGGTACACAGGGTGTTAACCAGCGCTGAAGTGGACGCTTGTACAGTAGACCCAGCTGGAGTACTGAAGATGCAGAGGCCATGAGACCTAACATCTCCTGAAAGGCGCGCAAATGCCTACTCTGAACGATGTTGTTCGGCGTTGAATGGTGAGCGCGCTCTCTGACGTAAGCCGCGCTCACATTTGTATAGAGTTTATGACTGTTCCCAGGAAGGATATTCTCTGGCTGGGAGACAGTGTGCTTTTGGAAGCATTGATCCTGAGACCTAGGCATTCTAGATGGCTGAGGAGCCAGGGTCTGTGAGTTATTAACTGCGCCTCCGTTTGGGCTATAACCAGCCAATCGTCGAGGTAGTTCAACACTCGCACTCTCCATTGTCTCAGGGGGGTGAGAGAGGAGCACTTAACATGCATTCGTAAATGTACGGGGTGCTAGAGATAGACCGAACGATAGGAACGTGTACTAATAAGCCTGCCCCTCTAAAGCGAATCTCAAGAATGGCCTGTGATGGGGAGTTCTTTGAATGTGAAAATAAGCATCTTTCAGATCCACAGAGAAAAACCAATCCCCTGGGCGAATCTGCGCGAGGATTTGTTTGGTTGTTAGCATTCTGAACGGGCACGTCATAAGCGCTTTATTCAGGTGTCTGAGATCTACGATGGGCCTGAGGCCGCCATCCTTCTTTGGAACGAGGAAGTAGCGACTGTAAAAGACTGACTCGCTTAGTGATAACGGGACTGGCTTTACAGCCCCTTTTGCTAACAGTTTCGACACTTCGGTGTGAAGGACGTGAGCCACGTCGCTTCTCACTGTTGTCTCGGCCACGGCTAGAAAGCGCGGAGGTCTGCGAGCAAACTGAAGCGAGTAGCCTCGTTTTATTATGTTCAACACCCATTCTGATATCCCGGGGATGGTCTCCCAGGGCTTGGTCCCTCATAGCTAGGGGTTGAATGATGTCTGGGAACGGTCCGCTTTGTGATAGGGACCCGGCCGCCCAGATGCTCTGTGCTTGTGATACTGTGGGAACAGTGCTTATGTGCTGGGGTGCATACTTTATAGTGGGCACACAACCTACATTTATTACATCTCCAGCGCGAGCCGGAGGGAGAACAGACAGAAAAGTGCTCTTTTCGTGCTTTATTTGGGTCGCCGTAAAAACTGCGTTTCAAAACAGACTCGTTTACTGCAATATTGACATTTCCAGCCGCCTGAAAAGAGGGGACTGGGAGATGTGTGAAAAGCTTTTTGGAGGTTGGTCCGGCCGCAGCGGGACTCAAACACTCTATTTTCCTTCCAGTCACCATGGCTAGGAAGGCTTTCGAGGCTCGGGGTCCAACACAATCTTGGGTCGGGGTTCCCGTCGCTCTGGGAACTGCTGTTGCTTCATTGAACGAGAGTGGTGGCAGACCTCAGCCGCTGGGCGGGGCTGGGAGACCGGCGGCGCTGGGCTGAGGGAGCGGTGCCTTCTTGTGGCAGCCAGAAGCAGAGCTGGAGCTTTTACGGAGGAAGTGATGCATAGTCTGCAACGCTTTCTGGGCCTCTGTGTAACGTTCTGCGAAACCCTTGACTGCTGGGCCGAACAGACCGGTGGTGGAGATAGGGGAGTCCAGAAAAGCTGCCCTGTCTGCGTCCTTCATCTCTGTTAAGTTTAACCAAAGATGACGTTCAAGCACCGTCAATTTTGCCATGCTCCTACCAATAGCCTGGGTGGTTGACTTGGTAGCTCGCAGAGCCAGGTCTGTGGTGCTGCGCAGGTCCCTGAAAGCTTCCGGTTCAGGTCCAGACTCGTCCATCGAGCGAATAAGTTTGGCCTGAAAAACCTGGAGGACAGTCATGGTGTGAAGCGCCGAACCAGCTTGGCCAGCGGAGGCAAGGTTTGGACGGGTGAGTCGCTTTAGCTTTCCATTCCATAGCGGTGGGCGGGTAGAGGTGTGCGGCCACCCCTTCCTCGAGGGGAGGAATTGTTTCATATCCTTTCTCCACAGCGCCGTCAGCCGACAGTCGAGAGCGTTGAGGAGCTGGAAGGCTTTAGACGAGCTGAATATGGCGCCTTCCACCACTTTGTTAGCTCGTCGTGTACCTCAGGAAAGAAAAGAGCAGGCCTCTGCTGAGGCGAAGACCACTCGAGCCCGAGGTCTTCAACGGCCTTAGTCAGCACGCGGAGAAGCTCTGCGTTAAGGCTGGTTCTCATGTCGCTCCTGCTGGCTTGTGTAGAGGGTGCGGCGTCGGCCATGGGGCCCGTCCACTCCTCGCATTCGGATGCAGCGAGAGAAAGGCTGTCATCCTTTTCGTCCTCCTCGTCTGATCCCCCAAAAGAGACGAGACCGGCCTCTCCCTGAGAGGGGTGCTGGTCCGCCTGTGTGAACAGGACCGGCGAGGGGGTTTCCCTGGGTAAGGGCGAGGCACCTTGGGGACTGGGCCGGCGTGAGCTTGCTCGTATTCGTCCGCTCTGGTATCCACTGTGCTTCTTCTTGCGCGGCCTGAGCAAAGGAAAGGGGGGAACGGGGGGCGCGGGGTTGTTGTCGGCGAAACTGGCCAGCCGAGCCCGCAGGGTGGAAAGCGCCATCTCATCACACTCCGGGCAGCCACCCTTAGAGAGTGCAGCTTCCACGTGGTCATGGCCCAAACAGGAAGCGCAAAGGATATGACGATCTCTGCCGAAGAGAGGGCCTCTGCACGAGGCACAGGTGACCCAAGGCATTTGAAACAATGCCTAGAGTTTGCTCTTTTAGAAAGTGAGTCGCAGCGGCGAACACACTAGCTCTAAAAGGATATATGCGCACCGGATGGCACAGCAGAACAACGGGTTGAAGGCGTCCTCAGAGCTGCTTAGCAGGTGGCTTGATCCGCTGAAGGCTTTCCGACGGCGGTGAAGAAGGCTTCTTAAACCGGAGGTCAGCGAAGTGGAGACTTGCTGAAGGAGATTAAATCTGAATTATATGGCGAGAATGGGGGCTTATATAGCTATAAGCCACACCCATTCTGGTGGGCTCTGACATGCCTGGGCGCGACGCGGCCTGATTGGTTCGTGCGCCTGAGTCGCCTCGCCATAGGTTCATGCAGTTGCCGCAGAACAGCCAATGAGCGTGCTAGGCTCTCAGCTGTGTGTCTGCTGTGCAGCTCCACTGCGTTTTAAAAATTTGGCTGCAAAATTGTTGAGAAAAGGAGTTTTCCCATAGCGTAAGCTACTTACGCAATACGAGAGACCTCTTGAAAGGGACTAGATCCTCTAATCAATATTTTATGAAAAAAAAGCAAAGTTCAATGGTTATTCTCTTTCTTGTTCTCTCTGAATTTATATCCCTCTTTCTAACATTTTTTTTTTCTGGTGAGAATTTTTTTTTACTAGGTCCCTCAGGTAAAGAGTGTAGGTGGCTCTAAGATAAAGACATTTTTGACAGAAAACAGTTCTTAAGATGCTGTTTTTGCCATGGACATGAATAACACCTCAAATCACGTGTGCTACTACTTTTCAAAGCAATCTGACTTTAAATTCTCACCTAGCGAAGAAGGGAACTGAGACTCGCCTGGGCTTAATGGGCTCTTTTGACTGAAGTAACCACCTAGAACACTAGTATCCACCTAGCACACCCTAGCAACAATATCAGCATTTTGAAACTGCGCAGAATACATTAGCAACTGCATAACTAACATTCGCAGCACAGAAAATATTTGAAAAAATATTGCTGTATCATGTTAGTTTAGCATAGGCCTAGTGTTTTCTTTATATTACATTTTGTTACATGGTTTGTTTTTACAGTTTATTGTTGTTATTCTGTCTTACTACAGCCATTTGAATTTGTGACAGCCATTTGTGATGGACAGCCTACAAAGCTACACTTGAGAGCAACTTATTGAAAGTAAACACTAAAAAGTATCAGAAAGCTCAGTCATTACCCTTAAAAATTATGACAGGTTGTTAGACTTCATTACCCAGCCTGGCATATTCATATTAGTGAGGTAAAACAGCACCTCAGCAACAGTGCCAGCTGCTAGCATGGGCCAAATATTAATTAAAGACTGTGTAAATAAATAATAAATTCGGTTAGGGGGCATACTGAGTGGTTTGGAGGTGCTCCTCTCCTGCTGTGGAGCGTGTCTAATAGGGCTGGCCCCTGGTCTGCAGGCTTGTTACTGTAATGGCTGTGTCCTTCTCCAGCTAGGAGAGTTCATGTAAACATGACAGGAACTACTGTTCACACTGGGTCATAGCGCATTAGCCTAGCCTTGTAAGGAGTCAGGGTAAAAATCAGTGGCCAGAGCACAGTTTGGAGGAAATTTCTGCATGTTATCAGAAGAATACTACAAGAAGATCATAAGAGAGGGACAAAGGAGAAGCAGACTTTCTCTGTAAATGGACCTGCTTTTGTGGAACATTGGGCAATGTCACCCGAAGACTGATTACAATGAGCTTATGGGTTATCATTATAATCAGAGAAGTGACTCCTCTGTGTCTTCCTTCAGCTACATACAGTAGTTTCCCCCAGACAACAGGATGATAAAATGAGCTTGACTACTATTTCAGGTCTCGAGCAGACAGATCCATTTGGGACTTGTTCATTTCCACTTGGAGGCATCACCTTCAACAGTCATTTATCACAAGTAGCCTGTGCCACACTTCGCCAAGCAACAGCCTATCACAACTACACACTTGGGAAGTTTCATATATTCGCTCTGCACATCACTGCCATTTTGTTGCCAGGGTTTGGCACCATTCAGATTAGAATTGAGAATGCATGTTAAATTTCAAATCAGTACTTGAATGTAAATAGATTTTGAATTGAGGTAGCAAACAGAATCCAGAATTGCAATTCGAATTTGAATTAAAAGATTTAAAATTCTAACTATAATGTTTTTAACTAAGGGCAGTTTGTCAAACCAGATAAAGCCATATTTGTAAGTTTTGACCACTTAGACCACTGATTGGTGTTTCTTCTCAAACAGGTATAGGTATTTTGGAGTTCTTGCCCCAGCACTGCTGTGTCTCTCTGTCAGAGCCTTCGGGTCACTAATCGCTGTGCTTGATCAATGGCTCTGGGGTTAGCACAGCTGTTCAAGGTGATAACGTTGGGCCAGGGCGATCTTTCACTTTTCTCTTTTTTATGCTGTGGGCTCATGCAGACTCATGCAGTGCAGCATGATAAAGCACCTCGGCTTGCTCAGTGGTACTTGGACAAGCTCTGTAATTCCTCTTGTCGAATTGCATCATCGTCATCTCTCTGATCTGAGTCACGCTTTTAATCATCAGCTGAAAAATCCAACTTCTTTGCGGTTAGCAATATATTGGAACATGGTAATCCATTTGTAGCTGGTCTAAGTTGTTTATCAGCTGGTCTGAGTAGGTCATAGCTGGTCTAAGCAGGTCATTAGTTGGTCTAAGCAGGTCATTAGGTCGTCAAAACAGTTCTTCAGCTGGTCTAAAATGGTTATTAGCTAGTTTAAGCTGCTCATTATCTGGTACAACTGTTCATCAGCGGGTCTAAGCTGGTCATTAGCTGGTCAAAGCTGGTAATTAGGTAGTATGAGCTATTCCAGTTTGTCTAAGATGGTCATTAGCTAGTCAAAACTGGTCGTCAACTAGTCTGAGCTTGTCAATATCTCATCCGAATTGGTTATTAGCTCGCCTGAGCTAGTTGTTAGCTGGTATACATCTTGGACAAACAACAAACCAGCTACAAGCTGATCTTACTACTATAACTTAAAGTGGTCAGGCTGGTTTTTGTAACATAGTAGCTGGTTATTAATCTAATGTCCAACTTGTACCAACGTATGACCAGCTTGGATTAGCTAATGTCTAGTTTAGGCCGACTAGAATCTGGCTACTATGTTAAGATGGAATTTTGCCATCATTAAATTTGCTGATGTAGTGTTTTGAGAACTAAATCTTTTAAAGTTCGGAAAAGTAGCAAAACAAAAATGTTTTGTGTCAGTTGCTTTGTCACAGGGTCATCAGTATGGACTCTAACACGCTTTCCTCTTTCACAGTCTGAACCCTTATAGCTACGATGAGAGTTGCGTGTCTAGCAGTGTAGACCATCTACCTCTGGCCGCTTTACCACTGCTCGCCATAGCTGCTCCACACTACCAAGATGCCGTCGCGACGGTGATTTCCCGGGCCAACCAGGTGTACCACAGCTTTCTGCAGTCTCCAGAGGGACAGGGGTTCACAGGGCAGGTGAGTTCAGGAGTGCCCAACAATATTAAGTTGTGGTCTTATTAGCCATGGGCAAAAGGTCCATGCATAAAGCATCTCTCACACAGAAGTCCCTTTCAAACCAAGCAGCTTTCTGTTGGTCAATGTGGCAAATTTGTGTGATAAATTGAACATGAGTGAAACATGCATGAGTGAAAACTTTTCCATCCTCATGCAAAACTCCCAATTTCAACTTATTATCAGAATTGTGTTTAACAGTTTAACAGCTACTCTCTCAAAATACTTAATTGTTTGTATATGCATATTTTGCTATAAACTTAAAATGTATTGTTTCTATTTATATAATCAACAACTTTAAATTAATCATTTCCCTCATTAAACCTGTTAAATATAACCTATAGGAAAAATTAATGTAAATAGTACGTCTGGAACCAACACCACAAAAAAGGGGGCAGGCAATGGTAAAAGTGACTGAATGTGATCGCATCTGATCTCAACCCTGACTGTTTTTCCATGACAATTGAGATTGGGCCAAACAGGCAGATGAAGGCAGTCCCAGATCAGTATTAGGAAGGCAAATGCTGTCTGGAGCAGCAGTGGGAAGGGTGTGTGGGTCTGTGGCAGGGATAGTGACTCATCAGTGATGAGTCATTCAAAACAGACAAAAAGGAGGGGGTCTTTCCACTCATCTTACTCCATAATCTCGCATGATTAATACAATAACACACTCCTGTCAATTTAGGAGGCACAATGATTTCCTAAAGTGGTGACCGCAGTTTATGAGCTGTGTGTCAAGTGTTGACTCTCTAGGGAGCCGGACTATTCAAATAGCATAATAGCCCTCATGTTTTGCAGAAATATTGGTGTGCTTTTTGACATAGCCATAGCCGTGTAGTTCATTTACAGTGTAGCGCAGACTTGTCTGTTGCTGACACTGATAATTAGACCTGTGGATTTGTTTGTTTTTGGAGCATCTATACATTATTTGTGCTCATCAACATCAAATAGGAAAGCGCTAGAGTTGCCGCTGTGTTATTTCTGTGCAATTAATTAAACGTGTTATTTACTGTCAGGCTGCACTGTAGATTGAGCTGTCATTATGCAATCCTGAGATTTGCCTGACGGTGTTGATTGCATGCAATAATGCTGCACTGATTCTGGCTGAATTAATTTGTGTGTGTTTTGTACAGGTGTGTTTGTTGGGTGACTGTGTGGGAGGTGTGCTGTGTTTCGACGCTCTCTGTTTCAGCAACAGCCCACGACACACCAGCCGACATAACAGCACAGAGAGCTTAAAGGTATGTTCTTAAAGCTCCAATCCGTAACTTTTTTGGGTTAAAAATTATCCAAAATAAATTTTTGAGCAAGTACATAACCAGCCAGTGTTCAAAACTATCTGCTTGCCTTAGCTCGATTCAAAACTGTAAGCTTGTAATAATGTTTTTAATCCCAGTGGTACTGGTGAATTTCCACTGGAATTCGAGTATGTCACACTCAATGAAATGTCCAGTATCGACTGATACCGATAACTTACAAATCTGATATACTGATATATTACTGATATATTTTGTATCCCTAAAATTGAGATCTCTTAGACTGCAAAGAGATGTTATTGGAGAATAAATGGAGGCATTTGCTTAAAGTGTTAGTTCACCAAAAAATGAAAATTACTCACCCTCATGTTGTTCCAACCCCGTAAGACTTTCGTTCATCTTCGGAACACAAATTAAGATATTTTTGATGAAATCTGAGTGCTGGCTCACTCCTTCATAGGCTGCTAGGTAATTGATATCTGCCAGCCCAGAAAAGTTATTAAAGACATTGTTAAAATAGTCCAAGTGACTACAGTGGCTCAACCTTAGTTTATCAAGCGATGAGAATACTTTTTGTGTGCAAAAAACCCCTAAAATAACGACTTTATTCAACTATTCATTTTCTTCTGTGTGGGCATCTGACGTGAGTTCATGAGAGCGCCACGACGCATGCATGAGAACTGAGAAGATGACGCAGATGGGTCTCGATGTAGTGTTTAAAATGGTTCTAAAGTGTGCATTTCCTGAGAAACCAATGAGAAAACGTAAAAGTGCCATACCAATGCTGCAAAATGAATGGCTTACCTTTCAAACTTTCCCATCAAATGATCGTGAGCGTCATCTTCTCAGTTCTCGCGCATGCTTCGGAGCGCTCTCGTGAACTCACGTCAGAGGGCCACACAGAAGAAAATGAATAGTTGAATAAAGTTGTTATTTTTGGGGGGGTTTTCGCACAAAAAGTATTCTCGTCGCTTGATAAACTAAGGTTGAGCCACTGTAGTCACTTGGACTATTTTAACAAACAATGTCTTTACTAACTTTTCTGGGCCGGCAGGTTTCAATTACCTAGCAGCATATGAAGGAGTGAGCCAACACTCAGATTTAATCAAAAATATCTTCATTTGTGTTCCGAAGATGAACAAAAGTCTTGGTGAGTAATTACTGACACAATTTTCATTTTTGGGTGAACTAACCCTTTTGTTCAAGTCTAAGTCTTCTGCTTCTGTTTTTTTCCCCTTGTTAGTATCAAATCTTTTTTCTTTAAGGTTGTAGATGAGATCTCAACAATGTTGCACACTCTGCTAAGATATGCCAAGATGTCAAATCCTGAATTTTTAATATCTCAATATCCAAAATGTCTCATTAAAATTCATAGCAAAATAATCTGAGCTATTCTATCCACATTTATTTTATAGCTTTAACTCTGAATGTCGACAGTTGTCTCATTAGTGTCTATTTCTATCTCTGAGCGCTCTGAGACAAAGTCGATGAAACATCACCAAGAGCTCAATTTAGTCCTCTGAGCTATGAAGGAGCAACTTCTGAGCAAATTCCTGTGGGGTTTTCAATCACATTTCTGTGATCTTCAGGGAGCACAGAACATCTGTCACACCAGGCAGACTTTATTGGACACTCTACTTACGCACTCACTTATATTATTTTCACAATTATATAAACAATGACTCTATTCAACCTGCTGTCTCACTTTTTCCACACACTCAGGATAACCCTGAGGTTAGTCCGAGCCTGAGCTCCAGCAAACGTCTTAGCAGGAGCAACATCGACCTATCTGCCCCCAGTGAGACCCGCAACAGGAAAACTCCACTCAGCCGCAAACAGAGCGACTCGTATGATGCAGACTCTTCTGGCAGCCAGCACCACTCATTCCTCAGCAGGTACAGCATACAAGAACAGAGACCAAATGCTGTTTTATGAGGCTATAAGTGAGTGTTTCTATTACAATATTTTCTCCATGCAGAGACAATCCCTGAAGAGGCATTTTCAGCATTGCTCTTGTTTTTTGGAGTAGTCTGACATGTTAACATCTGTCTAACCAATAGCGAGTTTCAGGTGGGACTATGTTTTTGTTCAAACAATGGCAGAAGAGAAGTAAACTGGCATAATTTTTTGGGGGGGCAGATCAGCATCCTTAGTCATTCTCTATTTTTTGGATTATCAATGAATGTACTTATTTTCTGGTAAGAAGAAATCGGAACAAGATTACCCAGATGTGTCCCCCTGGCCAAGCCATCTATAAATGTGTCACTCTTTTTCCCATTTCTGTTTATCAATATTGGCTGCTCGATGGCATGTTGTGTGCTGCAGTGCTATTAATAGTCACAGCTGCAGTCAGTGTTCAAGTACTGTATGAGAGAATGAGGCGCAGACTGAACGATGCCTTTTCAATAGAAGTTGCTCAATGCCACGGCGGCAAAGGTCCAAACATCCAACTGTTTATCTTCTAAATGATCCTATTTATGGTATTGATGTGTCAAGAGAGATTTCTCAGCACTGTTGTTGTCACAAACCTTCAGTACAGCTCTTTTATTAAAATAGTTCCTAAAACAGTAGCATTCCGTGTTTTTACCCTCAATTAGAGCTAGCAACTTGTAATGTCATTGTGCATACAATTACATATCAAATAAAGTAGTCTACTTGTGCAGATTTGAGTTAGGGTTAAGCTGTGTCATGTCGAGGGGTAAATTAAGTCACTGAAGAATAAATTAAGAATAAATAAAATTTAATCACAAATAAGAATAAAAACATTATTTTAAAAAAGCTCTTTGCAATTTCCCAAAATCTTGAATCCTATAAGCCAGTCAGGAAAATATAATATTGTATGATATTATAATATAAAATTATAATCAATATTTTTATTCTAAAAGTTGTGAAACATTTTTTAAAACTATTTATTTACAGTATTTATGTATTTATTAATGATGATATTATACTATTATCGTGAAAATTTTAATGTTGTGAAACAATTTTCAACATATTTTGCATATATATTGTAATTTGTAATATTAAACTTCAGTTTTTTAAATATTCAAAATGCAATATTTAATAGTATATATTATACTGTAATAATCAGTATATTTTATGTGATATTTTAGTGATATTTTCAACATGTTTTTTACTTCATATGTCCTGGATGCAAAGCTTTCTATCACTATTAGTTAAGCAACTTGCAAAACTTATGCGGAAGCATCTGGCACACTTTACCCCACAGGTGTCATTTTGGGAAAAGTGCTTCATTTGATAATTCATGCTTAATCTTTTGTCAAATGTGACATGATATATGTTTAACCTATTTTTGTATATTTATATGTATGTTTAAATATTTTGATAAATTTGCTGTTAGCTCAAACTCATTTTATTTGCCATCTAGAAAATACATATTGATATGCAAAAATAAACAAAAAAAATTGGGGTTTTTTTACAATAAAAATGCTTGCTTTAGGGCACCATGGTGCTGGTTGGCCTAGTGATTGATATTGATGATTGATCTACCGACCTTCTCACTACTAGCCCTTGCATTGCAAGTTATCTTGCCATAGTTTTTTATATCTTGGTCTTTGTGCAGTCACTATAGGGCCGCTTAGAGAAATGCCGGACAAAAGCACTGAGTCTCACCCAGGACTGATAGCGCTGGACCTGAGGGAGACTTATCACTTAGCTCATCCATACCCCTCAGCTCTACTACACATTTCACTCCCAATCATCTGTCCCCGGGGCCCTGTACACCCCATCCTTTTCACACTCAGTCTGAGGTGAGATAGCCAGTCAGAGTCTTTAAGAGATTTTCTGTCATCAATTATAGAGTGATGATAATAAAGACAAACAATGTGCAAAAAGAGTGGAGATTTGAAAGGCAGTGAGGAACTACTTGTTGATGGTCTAACAGAAAGATTCTTGCTGTAATCCATTGGGGTTAGATAACATTTTATATCAGGACCCGCATTTCTTTTTCTTTTCATTTTTCAAAGAAAACTGGTTCAGACAATTTGATTAAGAAATAATTGTTGGATTTGCCGAAGCGAGAACCAGGTTTTGACAACAGACAACAGCCCTTAATAGCAAGTAAACTATCTGTGAGCACAACTGTGTATTGAGATTTGTTTTGTCTGGGTATTCTGGGCGAGGTAAACAACTCCCAGAATGTTCAGAGTCGTCCAAAGGCAAAAACTCTGTGGTGTAACTTTTGAAGTAAATCTCATCTATGTATGTGTATTCAGTTTGATACAGGATGGAACAGACCTGAGACCGAGCAGCAGCACCAGTATAATGTTGAATCCAGGTCGCTTTGACTTTGAGGTGTCGGATTGTTTTCTGCTGGGCTGTCCTCTTGGATTGGTGCTAGCCATGAGACGCACTGTGCTTCCCACCGTTCAGGGTTGGTGTGGAAATTCTCCTATTAATGACCAGAACACATTGTCCTCTTGATACACTGGCAGGCATTCCCATTAGATTTTCCTGCTCCTCAGTCATATTTACAATTAAGTTAGTCATTTCTATCCTTTCTTTTTGTCCTGCAGTGTCTCAGCTCCGGCCTGCATGTTCACAGATCTTCAACCTGTTTTACCCCTCTGACCCGTCGGCCTCTAGACTGGAGCCCTTGCTACACTCCGAATTCCACAAACTGCCTCCGTTCCCTGTGCCTCGCTACCAGCGCTACCCTCTGGGAGACGGCCGCTCCACCCTTATCGGTGAGTGAGATATCCTGTTGAGAATCAATTAAACTGTTCACCGCTAAACCACATGCACAAATAAAGCACGATATTCACTCATTTGTTCCTTTTATTATGTTTCATAATTGCTTTGTCACAGTAATGCGCTTATCTTGGGCTGCCAAATTATGTGCTATTTTGAGGAATGATTCTTGTTCGGTTGTTAACAATGTTTTCTTGGGAAGAAACTACAGTCTTTCTCACTGGATTTTTTCGGTGACAGATAACTGCTAACCTGAGCAATGCTCTGCCTTACATTATTTTACTCTGTGTCAGATTCCCTGGAGCTTTACCAAGTTCTGCAGGCTGGTGTCTCGCCCTGTAATGAGGTCCTGATTTATTTAGAGCATATTTTATCCTGCTTTGCAGACATATTTAATTGGTGTATGTCATCCAATTTAGGCTCATCCTATATTCTAGACTAGGCCTAGAACTAGAAGTAACAAAGTAAACGGAGAACTAAAGTGAAGCGAAACTAATAACAGTGGCTGAACTGAAACAAACACAATCAACAAAAATAAACATACTAAGATGAAAACATTGATTTAACATAATGAACTGAAATAATGAAAAGTAAACATCTGAAAATCTTGAAGATAACTTCGAGAAACAAAAAAACTCTACTCCAAATATGTTGCGTAAATAAGCTGTTTTAAAGATCATTTGACAGGAAAGCAAATACAGTATTAGCTGTGCAATCTTCCTGAAAAAAAAAGGATTATAACCCTCATCAGCACAATGCAACAGAGAGAGGCATCAGCCATTGAGAGGAAAGAGTCTGTGTCTCACAGGAAATGTGACACTGACTTTTAATTATATCAAGTCTCACTCTGCTGATCATAGGCGAAGAATGTCAGAATATTTGTTAGATACCGAGGCGTGGATGTGTCTAATTTAATGCATGCACTCACACACCACTCACACACCACTCACACATGCTCTGTTTTAATGCAGTAGTTAATAATTGCCATCCTAATGGAGTATCTCTGGAACGGCCTCCCATGTGTAAGGATCTTTCATTATGAATCATTACAGATTTACTCAGCGGGCCTTTAATGTGAGAAATGTATCTGATATCCATCTGTTTTCCTGTTTATGCTGTTCCTGAGCATTTGGATTGATTCATTTCATTTGGCGGCCGGAAAATCCGGAGCCATTCATTTCAAGTAGTTGAAAACTGGGGAGTGAGATTCTAAAGCCGTATGTGGAGCAACATCACAGAGTTCTTTTTCTCATTACGCTGAAGAGCAGCATGATTCTTTCCACTGAACTCTGTATTCCTCTCCATATTGCCTTCAGCCCCTCATGCCCAGAGCTCATATACCACCTCGGCCTCATCTCAAAGGTCTCTCTTGTGTTATTCTACAGCACAGTAAATGCTGTATCCTGCCGTGCCTTAGTCTTCAATCTTCTCTGAGTCGCCCGATCACTTTCAAGTCCAATAAGCCTGTATTTTGAGCAAGACCTCTCACTCAATTGACCTCTCTTATTGCGTTCTAGTGCATGTTTCAATTTTTTCCCCCGCCTAAAGGTTGAGTGATGCACCCCTGCCATCATGTCTCTGACCTTCAGCCAGGGTACCTGACTTAAACTGGCTCCTAAAGTGTTTTAAATATTATATAATCACTCAATATAGATGGATATTCGGAAGCGCTGTCTTGCTCTGATTGAAGTGCATATACAATTCCTATTTACGCACTGCAGTTCATTAAATGTATAGTGTGTATTAGTGTTCTTCAAGTGTATACCAGGGGTGAAAAACTCAGTTCATGAGAGCCACAGCCCTGCAGAGTTTAGTTTAAACCCTAATTAAACGCACTAGCTAATCAAGTCCTTCAGGCATATTTGAAAACTATCTGTATGTGGGTTGGAGCAGAGTTGGAAGGGCTGAGTTGTGCACATCTGGTGTATAGTGTATTGCTGTTTAACCAGCAATCACTGACATGTTTTGTGAGAAAGGGATGTAAAAGAATGTACCAAACATATGCTTACCATTTTAATTCAAAATAATACAATTGTGTATCTTTAAATTACATGTTGGTAAATGTAGGTCTCTGTAAGCTCATATAAACAAACTTGACTGGAAACGATTCATGGTTGTGTATTGTTTACTCCGTTACTGATCCAACTGAGTCAGTGATTTGGGGAGTCGTTAGATTGAATCAAAGCAATAACTATTAGAATCATCTGTGATTATTGATTCATTAAAAAAAAAATTGCAATTCGGATATCTTGGGTCCACTGTGTTTGTTAAATTAAGCCAAATAGAACAGAATGAAAAAATTCACATAGAGAAGACCTCCTCATTAACATGGATCAGTAAAAATGTGTCACATTGTATAGAAACATACATTTCAGGATTCTTTGGGTAGAAAGTTCTAAAGAATATATTCGAAATATATATTTTTTTTGGAATGCTGTAAAAGTCTGTAAAAGGCTGTAAAAAAACTTTTTCACTCCAAAGTTTTGAACGGTAGTGCACATACCCTCTAATGATGACCAAGTGACATCTGATCACACTACATTGATGGTAATAAAATGTACCTGTAATTTTGAATAGCATTTATATTTTGTTTTGCACTTGCAACCATTTTGGTCACATTCTGGAGCACTGTCACTTTCACAGACTCGGTTTCACTTTCTGTCCCCTTCATTTATCCCCTATCTCTTATTCTCTCTGTTGTTAATGTCTCACTTGTCAATTATAATTGAATGGATGACTCATGAACATGGAAGTGGCTATTTAATTATATATTTTTGGTTATCCTCTTTGATGTATTAGCATGGCATCTGTGTACTCTTGCTGTACACAAGTCAAGTGTTTGTTCATTTGTCAAACTAATCTCTCACTTAAATGTTTTCAACAGTGTCGTGATCACAACAGAATATGTTTGCTATATGCATGCTTCATCTTGGTAAGACTGAGTAAGATTTGTGGTAAAAAGCCCATCGCTCACATACATAGATGGCTTTGGTAACGCTAATGAACTCTGTATCGTAAATGTGATCAGTCTCCCTGTCCGTTCCTCATGTCTGCATAAAGAGCAGTCTTGTTTCCTGTATTCATCCAGGATTGGTGTAATGGTGCTGTCTGATTCCAGTCCACGCTTTCTGAAGAGAGAGCTCCTGTGAATTTGTATTCTGCGTCTGGCTCTGGGGCCTTTAGTGACATGAGAAATTAAGCAGAGCAGCCATGCAACCTGCGCCCAGCAAAAACTCCTTGGAAAAGGTCAAGCTGAAAGACTGTGGGGGTTAACTCTACAAAAACGTACCCAGATAGGAGAGCAGAGCGCTTGGCTCTCTGGAGCTTTGCAGATTTGTGGCTACGGTTGGAGCGGGCATAAGCACATTCTGAACACGCCTTAGCCCAGCTCTCAGAGATGTCAGCATGACTGGAAAGCAATAAAATCGTAGGAGCTCGTTCTGATGACCAGCACTGATAGGGCTGCCCCTGTTTAGAATTCACACACAGCCTCAGGATTGTGCTCCCTGTCCACCAGCCCTCTGTCCTGCTCATCTCCTAGCCCTCTGTTTCCCCTTTTCCTGACCCCTATTACCAGGGGTGTTGCAATCATTATAACTCGTCCCATCTCCTTTTTTGTAAGATTTCCACCAGCAGAAAAAAAAAATATATATATATATATTAATATATCAATATTTTCAGCCTTTCAGAAAATCAGTTTAATCGACCATAACATAGTAAATATTGCATCATATAACGTTATAAAAATTAATATTAGTGCCGTGCCATGATACTATATATACTACTTCAGATGCAAAAGCTGCTAAATGTCTACTCTGAGATCTAACTCCTAATTGATCTGTGTAATTGTTATTTATTTTCCCTTTTATCTGTGCTATTCTGTATTTTTATTTATTTTTAATTATATATATATATTTTTTTTTTTTGGGGGGGGGGTGCATTAAGCTGGGATAAGGGGTAAAAAAAAAAAACTAAAACATCACTGTTAACACTTAATTTTTGACTAATGTTCATGTTCAAAAAAAGCAACAAAAAAAAAAGCAAAAAAAACGAAATACTGGTTCGCTGGCAGAAACCTCTAAACGCCACTTCTCTTTGCCAGCAAAAGCCTCTAAGTTCACAGAACCAATCAGAAGATGCAAATCAAATCATATGATTTTCATACAGCTTACAATTGTGGAGTTTTTATCCTATTTAAAGAGATTTTTAACTAAATAGGATTATGTTGAAATGGATTTTAGAATTTTACATTTTTTCAAAATATAAAAAAATAGCTGAGCTATGTTTCCATTTACCTATTTTTATGCACATTTTGGGATATCGCATCAAAAACTGGTGGATGGAAACGCCGAGATGCGCATACATTTTTAAAATGCGCATAAAAAACGTATGCGCTTGTTTGAGTCGGATAACTTTTTATCCGATGAGAAAACAAGCGCATAAACTACGATGGAAACGCATTAACGGAATAAATTCCTCGATGCGCATCAAAACAATCACGTGACTTTGAGATGGGACGGCATAACTGGACTAACCAGCGGACCGATCTCGTTGCACAGCATCTAAAATGCTATTTTGGTCATTCTGAAATGCCTGAGCAGTCTCTCATTAAAGTGGTTCGGTATAATTCCCTCCCAGAACTCCTTTACACGACTGCATTTCCAAACAGCAGCATCTGCC
Organism: Rhinichthys klamathensis goyatoka; assembly: GCF_029890125.1. Taxonomy (NCBI): domain Eukaryota; kingdom Metazoa; phylum Chordata; class Actinopteri; order Cypriniformes; family Leuciscidae; genus Rhinichthys; species Rhinichthys klamathensis. The sequence goes on from NW_026606829.1 coordinate 2,598,179, forward strand.
TCTGAAAGCAAGAAAACATGTTTATTTTGTTTCGTCTGTGTGCTCTGAGGCGCAAGTTATTTATTATATAATTATATATACAATTATTATACACAGTGACTTCTCCTATTTTTTTTTGGTGATATTTAGCTCCAGTTCATCAGGAAGTGACGTTTTTGTTCTCTTCGACTAAATGGATGGAAACGGTGCTTTATTCGCAAATGTTTTATGTCATATTCCAATTTTGCGCACAAGTTAAATTCACAACTTTGGATGGAAACTTAGCTACTGACAAAAGGAAACGTTGTCAACCTCATAATGCCTGTTATAAGGCTAAAGAAAATCGGTACAGTGGCATTTCGCGAGCAGCGTGTAAACACAACAGATTACTATGCAACTGTTTACTATGTCTTGTCCAAAGAGGTGGACAAGAGTGTAGTGTGTCCGTGGCAACTAGGCATTTAAACCAAGTCATGCTTGTGAAAAGAGGCTGATATAATGTATAATGTGTCCTCCCCCTCACTTTTCGGATTGTTCCTACGCTCCTGACATCCAACCATCCCCACCCCCCACATTTCAGTGACTTTCATTATAACTGAAGCCCAGGCCATTTGTGAGCCAATGGCAAATGAGAGAGAAGCCAATTGCTAGAATGACAGAGGAGAGGTGCTCTTTACTACCTGTAGTGGTCAGTGGCACACAGCTGCCAAGGTCACACACAGATATTCAAGCTCACACATGCATGTGGTTGCGCCAGTAATGTGGGCCAGCCTAATGGGATGTTTTCTGCACAGGCTGCTGGACTAATGAAAACAGATTCAATTTGCCCCTGTCAGAAATAACAGGCCATGTGTGCATGAGGCAGCAGGCATATAAAAGGACAGATTAGCCAGGACGGTCACTTAAAGAATTTCTGCCTGTATGTCATTCTGTATTCTCAAAGAGGGAGAAAAGAGATCTCTGTCAGGAAGCATTTAGATCCCTTGCACAAACATAGTTTGACGTTATGGTGAGTTATATTGAGAGTGAAAGGGAGGCTTTTGTTGTTTGGTTGTGCAGTGGCTGAGGGTTTTATAAATTCAATTTATACAGGCTCTTCTGGGGTCATGATGTGGTGTTGTCTATAATCAATCCAGTTCTCTTTATTTCTGTCTTTCTCACACACACATTCAAACACACATTCATATGAATTCATATTTACAGTCTTTCCATTAAATCAAAGAAAATCTCTAAAAATGTTTGCCCAACTGATGAATCATTCTCAAATCTTTTAATGTTTCCAAAACATTTATATATATATATATATATATATATATATATATATATATATATATGTGTGTGTGTGTGTGTGTGTGTGTGTGTGTGTGTGTGTATGTATGTGTATATATGAAAAAGTAATGTGGAGACCTGTGGTATTATTGCAGCTTTGTTTCATTTGTAGTTTAATTTTGTTTCACTCCATCAGTCACCCAAGACTGTTCTGTTCTTTGTTCTGCCTAAGGTATTGATTTGATATTAGTGCCAGAGGCTGACATTGTACCGAAGCCAAAATGGTTATATCGTTCCAACCCTAATCTGTCTACATTTCCAACTTTCACTATCATGATCTGTTTTCCCTCCAGTCAACGATATCAACAGCTACCCTGACGTGTTCCTTCCCGGTAGTGCAGTTCCAGTGGGCGCTTCGCAATCCTCCTCTCTCCAGACGGAACACGGCACAGGTGGGCGGGTGGGCGTTGAGGTCCGCAGGTCCAGTTTGACCAGCATGGACAGCCAGTTATCAGGCTGCTGGGAGAGCAGGCTGAGCGGCACCATCGCCAACAGTGAGTGGGCAGTGGGTGGGCGAGCTTCGGGCACAAAATTAAACTCTCACTAAGTTTATCTAAAGCTCTTTTATCTTTTCGTCAGACCTACTCTTTACTCCATACTGCACAAACCTCATAATTAGAGATGCTTTTTGCTCTCCAGCCAAGCAATGCAGTGTTTAGAGCTCGCTATGCTGCCAAAAGACCTGCCGCAGTGTGTTTAACCCTGTTTAAGTTGATCGTATCTCAGCTGCAGAGAAAGGACATAGTGGCAGTTATTAGTCCAATACATGGCAGTTTTATTTACACTGCTTTATACTGACAAGACCTGTCTCACGATTATGAGAAATATATAACGGTACAATAGAGGCGAGTGTGCCTGTTGAGCATTATTTATAAAAACAGACTTAAAAGTGGGGAAACAATAAATAAACCTTACTGACCCCAAAACTTTTGAACTAAGCTGTGTAAATGTATGTGTGTGTGTGATAGTCTCCAGCACATGGTGGGGGTCTAAGCGGTTGGATTATTCTCTGTACTGCCCGGACGTCCTGACGGCGTTTCCCACAGTGGCTCTGCCTCACCTGTTCCACGCTTCCTACTGGGAATCAACCGATGTGGTCGCCTTTCTTCTGCGACAGGTACATTCACAGCAATTCACAGCCAAGCCCCACTCAGATTTTGTAAAACTGTATTTTTTGTTTTGTTTTATTGTGCATCTTTAAGGTCAAAGAAATGTAAATAACTTTTCAAACTCCCTGACTATTGCTCTCCTCGTGCTAGAGAAATCAAATTAGTACACCATTACAAGACTGAAGGAAGAAAGGTTTTAGACGCCCTGTTCTCAGAATTTCTGTCTGTCCCCTTACTTCCTCTTGGTCTTTTGTGCTGGATATTTCGATTCACCCGAAGGGCTGTATCATATTCTAATATACCTTTTTTATTCATATCAGCCGAACCTCTGGCTGAGAGACAAATAAATGTGGCACATCCTTCACTTTCAGAGACTTTTGAAGATCAAATCACCGATGTACTTCGTAATGCAGATGTACGCAGGCTTCACTTCAGAGTGTCAAATGCAAATGGCACCTCTTATTAAATTCATTCTTAAGAAGATGTCTCGGCACAGGTGGAGAGGAAGTAGTCAATTTAGGCAAATCATAGACCAATCTATCTTTCTGAATGCAGTCCCTTCATAATTGTCTTTGCCTGCATGAAAGAGAGATAGAGCTGACAAGAGTTCCAGCTGCAGTGTTCGTTTTAGGTGTCACGCGCCAGATTGTGTTGTTATCTATGTGCAAAGTTTGTGCTTTGTTATCTATGTGCAAAGTTTGTGCTTTGGTTTCATGTTTTATGTATTTAGTCTAATCTGTTTTGTCTTAACTCTCCTTAGCGTATTATGTGTTCCAGGGCCTGAGAAAGCTATTATTGTAGACACAATTTTGACATGATCAAGTCATTACACACCACTTATACTTTTAGATAAGTTTTCACATTGTCATGTGAAAGGATGGAGTCTCCCTGAAGTGTGTCGAGTCATTCAGAGATTTGAATATGGGTCGTTTAGTATGAAAAATTAGTTTTTTTTTTTATCCATTTATGGTCGCTTCAAGCTACGTGGCACAATGTTATTTTACTAATACAAATTATAAAGATTTTTGGTTTTCATTTTAATTTTGGTCATTTTTTTTTTAACCAAAAATGTTATGTGCTTTTGACATTTTTTTTGTTTTGTTTATATATATATATATACCGGTATATATATATTTATTCATTTATTTAATTATATGTACTTCGTATATATATATATATATATATATATATCATTTTAGCACAAAACGTATTTTCAGTTAGTTGGCAAGGCAACAATTCCAAATTTAAGTTTTGAATCTAATATTTATTAAGGTTCATTTCAGAAAAAAAAAATGGTTTTAAATTTAGTTAACAATAAAAAAAACATTGACATGAGACTTGCAGTTTGTCTTAAACAGACGTGATGTGATTTCTATTTCTGCAGCATCACTAAAATCTCATTGTTCCTACTACCTGCTCCACATAGCTGTATATTAAACAATTAAATATATTCTGATTGGCTGTGACTGTCATTTGAACGGAAAAAAATTATCACTTGGATCTTGTCTTATGATGAATCTGGTTTAGGATTCCTTGTCACCTGTATTCAGTTAGCGCATTCCCTGACAGTCTGCATACAATATAAACAACTTCATCAAAGTCAAAGATTGACATAATTTATGTCCTCAAATGCAGCTTTTGTCTTACATTCAGCAAATCCTCAAGCCTTAAGAGTAACACGAAAGACTAGTGAACATGATCCCCTTGATACGGCTCAAATGTTGCAGCAACAAAGACGTTTCATCTACACCCAAATCCACCGGGTGAACTTTTTCGTGAAATACCAGAGGTCATAAAACGCTTTTGATTGTTGGTGTATTTCTCATAGTAGCAAGTTATGTTGCTGCAGGAAACAGGAAAAAAAAAGACACATTTTGAGACTTGTATTTCATTTGAAGTTTTTATACCTGCACTTTGATTCAATCAGACCTGCTCAGTTGCAGCATTTAAATAATGTTTTGTTGTTTATCCTTGAGGAAAATAGCATTTCTTATTATCTGCGCTTGGATGGAAAAGGATTACAGCTTGACTCGTCATTCCTTAAGAAAAAAGGACAATATTGCTGATTCATAGTTGGATTTAACACATTACTACACATTTTAAACAGTTATTAAACTGAACTGAACCAACACTGAACTGACTTGAGTTGAATAATTACACTATTATACTTTTAGAGCTGCTTTGAATTCATATTTGATGAAGTTTGCATCATTGATTCTGTTGTTTTCCTTATAACTGTGAAGCTGCTTTGAAACAATCTGTATTGTATAAAGCACTATATAAATTAGATGACTTGACATTTTATTATCCATTTTGAATTATTTCTATCCAAGTATAATGTGTAGTACTACTGTTGTCTAACATCTCTGCATCTGGCTTAACAGTGGCGTACATTTAGGGTGGGATTATTATATGTTTGTCCAACCAAGGGCAAGCAGGAAACTTATTCCCTATTGAAAAACAAATGCAATTGCTGTGTGGCGTTTCTAGTGCCGCAGAAATGTCACACTTCACCTTTAATCTCCCTTAGAGGTTGAACAGCCTCTTGATGACAGTAATGGTTGGTTGCTAATAACTTTGTGATTGATTGACAGGTGATGCACTGTGACTATGCGAAAGCCCAAGAGACAGACAACTCTGACTCTGCCCCCTTCTCCCCTTCAAGCCCAAGAGAGAAGTGGCTACGCAGACGCACGCACGTCAAACTTAGGGTAAGGACAAACACGGGCATGCTGACAAAAACACACCCTCACATGCATTGGAAGATCTCCAAACACCATTAAGCTTTGTTCTTTAGCCCAGGCCTGCTGATGACGATGACTTTTTCTTCATTATAGGTGTCTGTTGTGATTAATTGTAGACCTCTGTGCATGAAATCTGCTGAGTAAGGCTAGCCATCAGTTATATATCAACTGGATTGAAGTATCTGTTTGCAGCAGTGTCATATTTTTATTAGGAGGTAATATTTTACCCTTAGAATTGATTTTCAGAAGCTAATATGTGGAATATTGTTTTTATAGCCTTATAAATTGCACTGCATGATATTGGTACTATATTGCTTATCGGCTGATAGGTTATTGTATCTGTCAATGTTGGATCCTTATTGCAATGTAACAGAAGTTGCTGCAGATAATTTTTTTAGCATATTGTGACACATCCAAGTGAAATGGATTATTCAATAAGAAAAATGGAGACAAATCTGAATGCGAGCTTGCAGACGATTGTTAAGAAATTTAAGGATGAAATGGTTGGAAAAGTCTGGCATACCATACGTTAATAGTTTTCATGATTAAAAAATGATGAGATCAGAATTTTTTAAAATTGAAACATATAGATGAATGGTTCACAATATGCATTTAGAAAATAGAAAGGGTAAATTTCCATTTCTTGCCAACTTGAAATGGCACATTAAAATGATTTATCTGAATTGTTAGTGTTTTATTTTTTTAATTCATTTAAGGAATATTCTGGAATATTTTACATTTTTTATATTTATAATTTTATTCTTCGAATATTATCGGCCATAACATAAAAATATTTATCAGCTTATCGATATGCGGCAGAATTTTAATATCAGTGCTTAATTTAAAATAATTGGCTGCTCTCAATGTCAGATTGTAAAGTATACGTCTGCTGTCAATGTAGATTTGGTGTAATAGCTGTTTCGATTGGGGACATTTTTTGGCCCCTACATTTAAATATTCAGAGCGTTTACAGTATGTCCCTTTCAATAGCATCACCACCCCCCCCCCCCCCCCCCCTAATTTCAGACTCTGGTCTGCACTGCAGACAGACGTACACACACACTCATATCACTCAAGTAAAAATGTGGACTGCAGCAGAGTCCTGACATTGTAGAAGAACTAAATATATCCCCTCTCTGCCAATGCTTTGACTTTCTCAAATGCGGTACAATAGCTCAGTGTGTGTGGGCAGAAATCTGTGCTTTACGAAAATAAGCATCACAGCCGACCTAGATTTAGTGCTCGGAGGCACATCAACACAATTACCTAATAGTGCTGTTGTAAACTAGTGCCTGTGCAGGCTTACTAGGGTATGTGTTAGGCTCGCGTTCAAAAGAGCCCACCATAACAAAAAACAGTTCTTCCCAGTCCTTCACTGAAATTAAGTATAGCTCACAGAAACACTTATGTGTGTTATCACGGCTACCTTTTCTTTTCACAGGGAATGGTGTTTTGATCACTCAGGACCTTGATCTGAAATTGCATGTATTTCTTCCGCCCGCTGAGCCCTTCTCAATGCGCTGATGGCCTCAATAGAGTTTGATCCGAGCTCTTGCTAGCCTTTCAAAGGAGTTTCTATGCAGTCGTGTTGTTTTCGAAAGACTCCTGATTCTGTTGTGAGAATGTCTTTATCCACTTGTGCATTTGTGTATACAGGGACGGACTGGGACTAAAAAACGGCCCTGGACTTTGACTAGGCCCGGCCCAAAGCAATCGGCGCGCGGAAACTCGACAACAACAACAATAACGCCTGCCGCCTGGCATGAGTGTCACAAGACTTTAATTGTGGCTCATGATACTATACTATCTAAATTATAGCTAACAGTATATTATACAATCTATTCCATGCTGTCTTAAAATTAATTTCTTACTTAATAATATTAATTAATTTATGGAGTAATTAATCTTAGCTACTGCACAAATAATAATACCACATCTAAATGAAAATAGGCTACACCATTACAAATGTAACTTCTGTATTCAAAATCTTCAAAGTTTGTAAGCATTAGTTGTAACGTTACCAACATGTTTAAAAGTAAAAGCACAACATATTCCTTATTAGCTACTGCATGTGGCATTTTACAGCTAAAATGTTGAAGTTTAGCTGTTTTAACTACTGTAATCATTAAAAATGTAGCAAGCTGAATATCACTTCCTAACATCATCCCTAGCAAGTAACTTGCAAAGTAATTTCTGATTAATTCGGTTCGGGAGTAGTAGAGATAAAAGCCCGCCCGCACTGACAATTGATTGGTTGGGTCCTTTCATGCGCACACTAGCACACACACGCAAGGCCTCTAGCTCGCTCCCTCTCTCTGCCGTGCGCGCGCTACACATGCGCGCTCTTCCTCGCTCTAGATTCCGGGAGATTTTAACTAATTTGCGGGCATCAGGGAGGCGCTATCAATATGCGGGAGACTCCCGGAACTTCCGGGAGACTTGGGATGTCTGTGACTGCGGGTGGTGGGCCGTAGAGGTGTGCGATACCGCTAGATTTGGTATCGATCCGATACCAAGTAAATACAGGGCCAGTATCGCCGATACCGATACCAATACCGATACTTTTTAATAATTAAGGTGGATGCGTCTTCAACCTAAATCTAAATGAATTTTCATGACTTTTAATTTGTTTTTGTGATATGCATTTTGGGTTATTAATCAGTTAAAATCAGTACAAAAGCTGTTCAGAAACAATTAACTTTTGGTTACTTCTGTTTTATTTAAATAAACAAAGTTACAAAATTATTACTTCACAAAATAAAAAATGTAAAAACAAATTCTCTTTTCAAGTAGCATGTTAACAAAAAATGTGTCCCCTCTTTAGTGCACTTCTTTTCAGGATTTTTTTCTTAAATAAACAAAGTCACAAAGTTTTACTACACAACAAATATTATAAAAAATTTAAAACAAATTCTCTTTGTAAGATATAATGAGAATAAAATAACATTTCTCCTCTTTAGCGCACTTCTTTTCAGGATTTTTTTTCTTAAATAAACAGTCACAAAGTTTTACTTCACAATAAATATAAAAAATGTAAAACAAATTCTGCTTGTAATAAGATATAATGAGAATAAAATAACGTTTCTCCTCTTTAGTGCACTTCTTTTCAGGATTTGAAAAAAAAATCATAAATAAAAAAACGGTACAACACAGGTGAGGGGGAGGAGAGCAGAGCACTCTTGGGAGAAGGATTACAGAGCTTGCTCTGCTCTGTGTGACAGCAGCAGCATTTTGACAAACACGGTCAGGTCGCAAAACGAGAGAAACTGAAACTTAAGTATCGATATTTTCACGTTGGTATCGATCAATACCGATACCAACGTTGGTATCGATCAATACCGATACCAACGTTGGTATCGATATTATCGATATTAGTATCGATCTGCCCACCTCTAGTGGGCCGGCCCGCCGGCCGTCCTGGAGTACCGGCCGTTCTGTGATTCTCCAGATCACACAGATGGCCAGTCCGCCCCTGTGTGTATATACGCAGCGTAATTTTGGCTCAGTGAACGACCTGCAAGGCATAAAGTCGACACCAACCTGAATCCATGCTTTTCCTTCATAGCAACATGCTCCTATGTTGGATCAGTCTTGTGTCTGAAGATCCACTCAGGTGTGTCACCAGCACATATGGCGGTGTGCTGCTTATTGGCAGTGTGTGCACATCGCACCAGTACGTGTCTGTTTGGATAGCCCATCAAATGGCAATCATGTATAGGCCCATGCCAAGATGATTTATTGACTGACTTGATCAATATGCAAATGGCTGCAAGCTGGGTAATGTTTAACCGCTTCATTAAATGACAAATCTGCACAATCAGTCTCATTAGCTTGTGTGGTCTAATTATTTACAGGGCTGTACAGCTCTGTGTGGGCTCATGCCATGCTAAGATGATAGCATAATATTAACAAAGTCACAGTACTTAGCTTCTCATTCTAAAGTGACCATGTTGCTAAGTAGTTTTTTTAAAAGTGACATTCACACTAACATGACCAAATGACCTGAAGTTATTAATTTTCAATGACAGTTGGCGATTTATGGTTGTCAATGTTTACATGACATGTTAACTTAAACTGATATTTTTTAGTTGGGCTTGCTAATTCAAGTATCAGTATGACGATGTCTCATGCATAGAGTATTAGTTTTACTATAATAGCTGGTACAGTGTGTGAGTGGGACATTTAAGTCGTGCTTATGGGGGAAGCTTTTGTGAATTCAGACGCTGTCTCAAAGTCTTGCCTTTGCTCTATAAAGCGGCAGAGTAAAGGCTTCTTGTGTTTATCTTTCTCTCTATGTTTGTCTGCTTCCTCTGCTGGCATGAAGGTGACTGCGGACAGTTATTCTCAGGATTTGCATAGCTCTGTCTTTTGCTTGCTTTAATTTCACATTTCACACTCAGCAGGGGCTGTAGGATTTATCTTCACTGGGCTCTGTGTAGAACAGTGTTATCATTAAAATGAAATTTATTGAAGAAGGGAAGGATTAGAGTGTGACACCCTCTTTTGGAAGGACTTTGTACTGCATACAAATGAAACTGCCCCTTTCTCTTTTCCCCCCATTTGTCAATAATGGTGCAAGGCAGTAATGGCGTATTATCAGTGTCATTTACTCTTATTGTGGCAAATTATATAAAAAAAATTAAAAGCAGAGACAACCTAATATCTCCACTTTCTGTCTGCAGAATGTCACTGCCAACCACAGAGTCAATGATGTCATTGCGACCGAGGACTGGCACCAGACCCTGGTTGGTCGTTTCATGTACGGTCCTCTGGATATGGTAACCCTGACCGGTGAAAAGGTTAGAAAGCAGTGGTCCACTATCTGTCAATATACATTTAAATAAGCTATTTGCATGCATAAATGTCATTGGGGGGGGGTTTTGAGTATTTTTTTTTTTTTTTTTTTTTTTTTTTTTTACAGTGCAACAGTACTCAAAAGTATTGGTACTTCCACCCCAAGTTGATACTAAAATAAAATCATGCTCCCTTACCAGTATCTTTTACAGTATCAATACCCACTCTATTCTCTCTGAAGAGCACTTGCACCTTATGGTAATATGTGGCTACGTAGGTAAACAGTTAGAATTAGGGATGCATCAATACAAAGGTATTCATTATTTACATTTTGAAGCCATCTTGGCGAAGTTCTAATGTAAACATGCTGCAAAATGTTTAGAGTCAGGAAAAAATCTCATATTGTTGTTAAAATATCTATTTATGTTGTTAATATTAATTAAAGCAATATTAACAAGGAAAAAACAAAACCACTTCTCTTTATTTATTTAATTCTGAATGATTTTTAATTAATTAATTAATTAATTAATTAATTAATTCAGCTTTGCATCACAGAAATAAATTATATTTTAAAGTATATTAAAATATAAAACTATTGTTTAAAATTGTAATAATATTTCACAATATTTCTTTTCTCTGTATTTTTGATCATATAAATGCAGGCTTGATGAGCATAAGAGACTTCTTTCAAAAACATTAAAAATAGTAATGGTTCCAAACTTTTGACCGGTACTGTATATTATATAATTTTAATATGAACATAATATTTGCACTCAATAAACATAATATTTACACTACTATTCAAAGGTTTGAGGTCAGAATTCTTTAATTATTTGAAAGAACAGCAAGTCTTTTGTAACAATATAACGTCGTTACTGTTACTTTTAATCAATTTAATGCATCTTTGCTGAATAAAAGTATTAATTTCTTCTAAAAGAAATCTTAATGACCCCAAACTTTTGAGCGGTGGAGTATATTAATATTTAACTTGCCAAACAAGGAGTACTTTGAATAGCAAAATAGTGTTTTCAGTGGTATCAAAATTGACATTTTGGTGTCGTGACAAACCCTAGTATGCCTCAATAATCTCCCTCCATCTCATTCACTCCTTCACACTGTCTTTTTCTTTGTTGTTTTGTCTCTCAGGTTGATGTGTACGTGATGACCCAGCCACAGTCTGGTCGCTGGGTGCACTTAGACACCGAGGTGACCAACAGCAGTGGCAGAGTGACCTACACCATTCCCAAAACCAAAAAGCTGGCCGTGGGAGTCTACCCCATTAAAATGGTTGTTAAGTAAGTCAATGGGACTCTGAAGATTACTTGTAATGTATCCAAAAGTGCTGTATCTCAAGGTTGTCTCAGCGGGGATAATTTGCGAGGATACTAAGAAGCGTTCAATTGGCTCTCGTAAAACTCTCACCCTGAGGGCTGAAGGAGAACAACTCCTCGTTGTTAAATTGATCTCGGGTTTGATCAAGAGCCGGATCGTTGTTCTCCTCGCACCTCATGTCCCTCTTCCCTCGCAGGGGTGACCAGACGAGCGCAGAGGCCTTCCTGACGGTGTTGCCACGGGGGATGGAGTGTGTCGTCTTTAGCATCGACGGTTCATTTGCCGCTAGCGTCTCTATAATGGGCAGTGACCCTAAAGTACGGCCCGGAGCTGTGGATGTGGTCAGGTAACAAATTCACTGGGTGGCTTTGTGTGTAAATGTGTGTGAGAGAGAATCGATGCTTTCATTTCATGCCATAGCAATATTGAAAAGAACTGGCCTGCCGGTGAAACACAATTGGATTTCATTTAATAGACAGATAGGGAAGTGCTGATACCAGATATCAGATGGGGTTTGGGATTCACAAATGGACAATCTTGGGTTGTTTCCCAGACTGTCCTTGGGCAAATTTACTGCTTTGTCAAATGCAATCTGTTGTTGGAGGACCAGGCACTATGACTATCCTGGAATCAGTCCCCAAATCATGGGATTGTGCAGAGGGTAAATGATAGTATATTGATTGCAGGCATTGGCAGGACCTGGGCTACCTGATCATTTACATCACTGGCCGTCCAGACATGCAGAAGCAGAGGGTTGTGTCCTGGCTGTCTCAACACAACTTCCCTCAGGGAATGATCTTCTTTTCAGAGGGGTTGGTGCACGACCCACTTCGCCAGAAAACCATCTTCCTCAGGAACCTGGTGCAAGAGGTAAATCTGTCTGCTACCGTGTCCACACATATATAGGTCATTCCTGTTCTTCAGTACTTTTTTGAACTATATATGAATATGGCTACGTTGTAGTTTAAGTAAGTGTTTCTATAAATGGGTACACTAGACGTTCTAGTGCTTTGAATCATAACGTCTTATTATGTACACTGTGGAAAATGAACAGGAAGCCAAACAGGATGGAAATAAAAAGCTGAATTTAACCATTGCTCAGTGAGGGATTAAAATGAGGGTGTCAATTTTATTATTGTTTAATTAACCATCTTTCCAATTTCATATTATATAGATTTTGTGATTTTATCAAAAATAAGAGTAAAAAAAAAGAACCGACTAATACAACTAATCAAGTCAAAACATCACAGATTTCATCAAAAACATTGCTAATACTTATTGGTGTTTTGCTGTTGTCTTGCCACCAAAAACGATGTCACTTGCTGGAAGATGATGTCATTGAGGAACTTGCTTTTGGTAGACTAACATGAAAGAAAGTGAAGTTGACATATTTTTTTTAATTGATTACTAATTAAAACAGTTTCTCTTCAGAAAACATGCATTGATTTTAAATATTGTAATTTAAGAAATAATTAAGAAACACTTCAATTGTTTATTAAATTGACAGATTTTCATGTCAAAAGCACCTGAGAAAATGGCAGAATTGGAAACATCCATTATTTAAAATTCAGAAATTACTCACAATTACATTTTTTTACATTGAAAATAGTAAGAAATGTTTCTTGAGCATCAAATCAGCCTATTAGAATGATTTCTGAAGGATTATGTGACACTGAGCATAAGAGACTTATTGCAAAAAATGTTACAGACACCAAACTTTTGAACAACAGTGTATATTAGAAATATATGATGGGGACATAAAAGTATACCATACCACATAGTAGGAATGAACATCACTTTTCTTTATTCCTTTTTTTGTATCTCTTGGCCTAGTTCTCTCACGCTCACTTCCCCTGTCTCACGCATGAGTAGTCATACAGGAACTGAGGTGTTTTCTTAGTGTATCCTCAGGCCGTCTATCACACTTTGACCTTTTCTCATGTTGGCAGTGTCACATTAAAATCAACTGTGCCTACGGCTCCATGAAGGACATTTCCGTCTACAGCATGCTGGACCTCAGCCCCAACCAGATATATATAGTTGGACGGCCCTCCAAGAAGTACCAGAATCAGTGCCAGGTTAACTTTGATTCTTTCTTGTCTTTCATTCAATTTCCACCATAACTGGTCAAAAATGATCAAGTTTTCTCTAATATTTTCTCATGTCTTGTGGTCCATCACAGTTCCTGAGCGAGGGCTACGCGGTACATCTCTCCTCCCTGCAGTTCAGTCACAGAGCCCGGCCCAAGAAGACCTCTTCAGTGCGAATGGTGCTTCGAAAGGGCTCATTTGGTCTTTCGGCCAAACCGGACTTCTTGTGTAAGCGCACACACCTTCGTCGCACGATGTCGGTGCAGCAGCCTGAGCCGCCCATGACACCCAACCCTAAGCCAGAACGAGCACAGAGCCAACCCGAGTCGGACAAGGACCACGGGGGTGGAGGGTGTCCAGGCAATGCCATGTGGGCACGTGGGTCCATGCACCGTGGTGACACCACTCCCTGACCCAAGAGAAACATAGCAGGGATGAAAAAAGGACACATGGGAATGATCTCTCGGTGGACAGAGCCTAGGTAAGCCATTCACACTAAACACATTTTAGCATTTCATTGTGATTCTATTTTAATGTAAACATGATCTAGACCAGTGGCTCTCAATCAGGGGGATTGGGACCCACTAGGGGGCCTCAGAACACTTCCAAGGGGGCCACAAGATCACTTAAAATTATTTAAAATAAGACAAAAAAAAGATTTAAAATAAACAACAACTAAAAAAAGCTATAAAACAAAATGTAATCTGAAATCTTTCCCCGGATGGAAAAGTCATGGAAATTAATAAAATCTTAAGTCATTTCATATATATTTTTAATACTAAATAGAAGTTCTCTTACGAGAGGCTCTCTCGTATTGCGTAAGTTAGCTTACGCTACGGGAAAGATTCATCTTTTCGAGATATTGAAGCCAAAAATTATCCTTAATTTTGTATTCATTGTCAACGCAGTGCAGCAGCTAGCAGACCTAGAGCAGGCTGTCTAGCGTGCTCATTGGCTGCCCTGCGGCAACTGGAACCCGCTCACGAGCGCTCACGCTTACTAACAAACACTTCGCCCCAGGCACCGCTCGCGCGTCTCGTAGTTGTCACAAAACGTTCCCCATCCAAAGCGATCGGGGCGTCACATATGAATGTAAGTCCCGTGCCCGCTCACGAACGTTCACGCTTACTAATAAACACTTCGCCCAAGGCGCTGCTCGCGCATCACAAAGTGATCACAAAACGCTCCCCATTCATAGCAATCGGGACGTCACATATGAAACAGCCTGCCACCACTGTCAGCGAGCCGCCGTGTTCAAGCACCGAAGGCGCGCGCGGCCATACCTCCGGTTCAGTTTCTCGAGCCCACGCAGTGCGGCGATCAGAACCCGGAGGCCATTCTGCCCCTAGCTGCACATATAAAAGCATGGGAAGCGATTCCAGGGGTATCAGAATGGGTGCTGAGCACAATAAGGCAGGGCTATTCGCTACAGTTCGATCGCCGTCCCCCGCGCTTTCGAGCACGGACCGCGACGACAGTGAATGTGGAAGTAGCACATCTACTACACGCAGAAATAGCGAAGCTGCTGTGCAAAGGGGCCATAGAACTGGTACCGCCTTCTCTGAGCGAGTCAGGCTTTTACAGACGTTATTTTCTCATACCCAAGAAGGACGGAGCCCTCAGACCTATTTTAGATCTGAGACATTTGAACAAAGTTCTTGTGAAAAGACCGTTCAAAATGCTTACGACCAGAAAAATCCTCGCGCACGTTCGCCCGAGGGACTGGTTTATCTCTCTCGATCTGGATCTGGATCTTTCAGATTCAGATAATACCCCGTCACAGGCCATTCTTGAGATTCGCCTTCGACGGTCAGGTATATCAATACACTGTCCTGCCGTTCAGCCTGTCTTTAGCACCCCGTAAATTCACGCAGTGCATGGACGCGGTTCTCGCCCCCTTGAGAAATCAGGGCTTGCGAATTATGAACTATCTGGACGATTGGCTGATTCTGGCACAGTCAGAGATAAGAACTTTTATCTCACAGAGCAGTGCTCCTCAGTCATCTGGAAAGCCTGGCTCTCACGGTCAACTGGACCAAGAGCTCATTACTGCCCAGCCAGTCAATTTCCTTTCTAGGAATAGAACTGGACTCTGTGGCTATGACGGCTCGTTTATCGACACAGCGCGCGCGCCGTGTTCGACGCCTGGCCGCGTCTTTCCAGAAGGGCAGCATCGCTCCTCTGAATACATTTCAGAGGATGCTGGGCTGTATGGCCTCAGCTGCTGCAGTGCTCCAGCTGGGATTACTGCGCGTGCGCCCACTACAATGCTGGCTGAACGCTCGAGCATCTCGCCGAGCTTGGGCCTCCGGGTGCAAACAAATCAGAGTGACTCAGAGCTGCATTACGGCTCTGCAGCCCTGGTTAGCGGCCGACTGGTATCAGCGGGGAGTGATGATGGGGGCTGTCTCGTATCAAAAGGTCATCTCAACAAATGCGTCCAACTCAGGTTGGGGCGCTCTCTTCGAGGGCAGACCGGTCTTTGGCCTGTGGTCAGACCAAGAGAAGCTCCTTCACATAAACTATCTGGAAATGATTAGGGGTGGGAATCTCTAGGCACCTCACGATTCGATTCCGATTCAGAGGGCTGCGATTCGATGCTAAAGCGATTATCGATTATCTGAATCTTTTGTGTGTGTGTGTGTGTGTGTGTGACTATAAATACTTTAAAGACCCATAAAGAATTAACGTACAATAAATTTTATTAACATTGCAAAGAACCAACAGGAAAATAAATGTGTACCTGAACTAGCAGCATACTTGTAGTAAATTAATAATATAACAACGACCGGTAAGTTACAGCCGAGTGTTTTTCCTCCTCTGGGTGGAAACGTGTCATATGGCTTCTCATATTTGTTGTGTTTCCGAAATATTTTAGTTTTATTCTACAAAGCTTACAAATAGTGCGACTGTTGTCCAGCTCCTTTCCCCCTTCAACTTCATAGAAGCCAAAATATTTCCACACGTCAGCTTTTAACGAGGAGGGTGTTTGGATTTCGCGCTCAGCCATCGCGTCTCTGTTATGTGCACGCCACAGACGGTCCGGCCACTGCACTTCCGCGCTTCAGAGTTCCGTCTTTTGCGTTCCTTCAATATTACGTTATTATAAATATATATATAAACATTTTTTAAAAAATTCTTTTGAAAATCGATTTTTGATATTTGTGAATCGATTCAGAATCGTCCACGTCCGCATCGCGATGCATCTAAGAATCGATTTTTTCCCCCACCCCTAGAAATGATAGCGGTCGAGAACGCGCTGGAGCGCTTCCTCCCGTTCATACAGGACCACCATGTTCTAGTCCGTTCGGACAACATGTCTGGTGTCCTACGTGAACCGTCAAGGCGGTGTCAGATCCAGGAACCTCTGCGATATAACAGAACGCCTCCTCGTTTGGTCTCAGCACCATCTGCACTCGCTGAGGTTACCTAACGTAACCTCGGTTCTCTCTAGAGTTAACAGTGCCATGGGAGGATGCTGTAGATGAGGCATATGAGAGAAAGAAACTGCGGTATGCTCATCTGGCCACTGAAGCAGAACAGCGAGGATGGAGAGTCCAGGTTTATCCAGTGGAAGTGGGTTGTCGAGGATTTGTGGCACACTCTACAACCCGGTTCCTCAGAGACGTCGGATTCAGTGGCCAAGAGTTGCGTCGCACAGTAAAGAACTTATCTGAAGCAGCAGAAAGGAGCAGCAACTGGCTGTGGTTGAGACAGAAATATTCTGGCTGGCTGTGTACAGGCCGCCACGCTACGGTTTTGTAGAATTCTTGAAAAACTCGAAGAGTCTGTTGGTTTATTTGTATAATTTGCATAGTAATTACAGTTATTACGTTCCAGTGTATATTGCGTGAATGAGGGTTGGTGTTTGGGCAGATATTGTGTTTTGCGGTAGGTAGTATGCCATACGGAACCGTTGCCACTGAACCTACTTTAACGAAGACAGTGGGGCTCGACAGCCTTAGTCAAACGGGTTGGCGCGTATGGTTGGGTTGCAGAGATTGTGAGATTGTGGTTAGGTCACATGTGAACTACGAGGAAGGAGCAACCTCAGCAGCAGGAGGGATATAAAGGTCAGTAAGCTGGGCTGAGTTGAGTTGGGGACGGAGGGGGGTGACTCTGGGACGCCAGAGTCACTGTCGAGCCCTCTTGAGGTGTCGTGGGCTAGTCGACGAAACACTGAGGACGGAAGGTGCCAACTTGAAGACCCTAGAGATGTCCCCTACTCGGCTCAATCCAGACGGTTGTCGTGCTGGTCCAGTGGGGAGACCACACTGTAGTTGCAGCCGTTGTGTGTGCTGACGCGCCAAGTACACTGCAGCCGTTAACGCCGGACAGAAGGAGATTCACCTCACCATATGGAAAGAAGCGTAAATGGATGGAGAAGCATAGGTTACTGTAAAGCTACGTCTTAGTTTGTGCTTATCTTGGCGAAAGCCGAGTACAAATCATCATGAAGTTTTAACATCTACTCTCGTGTAATGGAAATCAGTATTGCGTAACCTGCCGTGCTCGCGCCATGAGCGACTTTCGCTTCAGTCGATGAAAACCAGGGAGACAGCCTCCGAGCCCCGCTTATATACGCTAAGCCATGCCCATTCTGGCGGGCCATTCTAAGACGCGATGAGGGCACGAGCGCCCTTCATTGGACGTGACATCACGCCGGGCTCAGTGGTAGGCTGCTGCAGACAGCCTGCTCTAGGTCTGCTAGCTGCTGCACTGCGTTGACAATGAATACAAAATTAAGGATAATTTTTGGCTTCAATATCTCGAAAAGATAAATCTTTCCCGTAGCGTAAGCTAACTTACGCAATACTCATTCCCTCTTCTAGAGAGAACCGAGGTTACGCTAGGTAACTGATACGTTTTATATATACAAACAAATGTATATACATTAAAATGTATATATATATATTTTTTTACATTTATTGGATAGAAATAGCTTTTTGTGAGTAGATTTTTTTTAATAATCCTGTAATCTCAAAATAGAAAAGAAAATTATTGGTAATAAAAAGTGACAAAATAATAGACAATAAAATGTATAAAAATTGTATAATGGTTGAAAAAAATATTAAATTGAAAAACCCTGTAATCACAAAATGTAAAGGTCATTTAAATTCATTGATAATAAAAGAGTGTAAACTATATAAAAAAACATTTAGTTCTTGAATTTACAGAATTAAAAATATTAAAAATATTTATAATTATTTACTGTAATTATTTTAATATATTGCCACTCCTAGTTTTTGTAAAAGAAAACAGTTTAAATTTATAGATTTATAGAGTATATAGATTTATATTGAAGATGGAGCATGTTCATATTAAAATTTTTGATTTAAATTAAAATTTCAAATGAGCACAAATCTAATATTCTCATCTCATCGCAATTGTGCTGTAAAATATTCCTAAATTCAATTTCAGTATCGTTGAATTAATAACCCAAATTTTGTATTCAGACCCCAGTAAGACCTCACCCCCCATGGTATCGGTTTTCTCCTTGAATAATTTAGCGGAAAAAAGTGATTAGGGACAGTACAAGTGCCTCGACATCCTTCCAAACATCTACATTAAATCAGAGGGTACCCCTCCTCCAGCTCCACCTCATTCATAATCAGAACTGTAGAAAAGGCTGAATGATTATTAATAGAGCCTGGGTCTCCCACCGCCTCATATCCCATCACGCTGCGCAAATCTGAATGCAAATGTGCAACTGGGAGGCTTCTCTGCTGGGACCGGTGATCCGCAAATAGAGTTCCTAGACATGCCCCGACTCCAGCGCTCTTCCCTTTTGCCAAATAATGATTAGATAGATGCCGTCCATGGCCGTTTGTAATTTTCTCTGATGATTTTCATAATGGAATAGATATTTATATGGGCGCTCATTGGAGCGTGACTGCTGTGCGAAGCATTCCTTAATTCACAATCTCTCTCCTCCCTCAACTTCACAGCATCTTTACTACTTCTGCAGATATTACACACCATATAATAAGACAGATCCCTCCTGAGCTGATAAAAACTCCTCAGTGAAGTGCCGCCCGAATGGATCTGACACAACGGCACACAAACTTTGAGTCCTGATGCTCTGTTTCAGCAGCAGGAGCAGAGGAGTCTTGTTTCGAAATTCAATTTCATCCATGTTTCATCCGTCCGTTGGAGTTGTACGTCAGGAGCTTCTAGATTTATTTAGCATCCTCTGAAGGATTCCTCTCATCACCGGTCAGGAAGAAAGAGGATATCTGATAAGGGAAAACATCAAATTTCTTCGTGCCTAAGCAATATGGAGGAAAAGGGAGGGCGAGCATCCCGCTGCTCGGACAGGTGGCAGCGCTGACTCTTGCAATAATCCCTGTTTTAATATTGCAGGCATTTGTCTGCTCTCTGGGTCGCTGTCTACGGCCCGCTTGTGGCCAGATGGACTTGCAAAACTGTACATTAACCTTTTGTGCCAGTGTGGCGACCTGCTCTGAACTCTTGTTGCCCCGTCTCTGTACAGCCACTCAGCCAGAACAGAGTCTGACAGCGATGGCCACTGCTGCTGAACTCCGCCCACTCCTCTGACGGGTCACGCCACAACTCGCAGCTCTCTGGTAGCGTGGCAATAGCTGACTGCAGCAGTGCTCACACTGCAATAAAGCATTTTCTTAGTCAGTATTTTGTCTGTTTTTCCAGTACAAATATTTAAACATCCTTAAAACAAGATAAATTTACTTGAAGCATTAGAATTCTTTTTATTTAGACAGTATATCTTGGGAATAGATAAATAAAAGAAAAATTGTTAGATTTGAATGAAAATTCCAATAGGGTAAATTTTATTCCAAACTTCCAATTTTATATATATATAAAAATATATACTTTTTATTAAAGAACATACACTACCGTTCATAAGGGTTTTTTATTACTTTTGAAAGAAATGTATGATCCCCACTTCATTAAAGAATCCTGAAAACATCACTGTTTCCATAAAAATCATGTGACACAGAAGACTGGAGTAATGGCTGCTGAAAATTCAGCTTTGCCATCACATGAATAAATTACTTTTTTTTTTTAAGTTAATATTTCATAGTATTACAGTTTTTACTGTATTTTTTATCAAATAAATGCATTGGTGAGCATAAGAGACTTCCAAAAACATTCAAATATCTTACTGACCCCAAACTTTTGAACGGTAGTGTGTATATTCTCTGAATACGTTTTTTTTTCTTAAGCATATTTGTTAAGAATATTTATATAGTTTGACTGAAAACCAAAAATTAAAAATCTGATTGCGAAAATATTTTTTGTAGTGGACTGGCCAAATTAATATTTTAAATTTTTATTGTAACGTGATTTTGGTTGTCAAGATGTCACATTAATCAGTTTTATTGGTACAACGACTTGCGCAAACAGACATTGATATTGTTTACATGTAAATCCATCTCACTGAGTATGATGGTCTTGTTGAAGAACATACTATATTAGTATTTGATGCTATACTTGAGGATAAACCTTGGTGTTACAATAAATAAATGTAAATAAACTACTGTGTTTGAACAAAAGGCACTATCAGGCCGTTATAATGCTGGTGTCACCATGACTCTGCCAGAGGGTGTCCATAGTCAGTAGTTCTTGTAATGTCACATTTTTTCCTATTGCAATTACTGATTTTTTGGTATTTTGAATGGGGCTGTCTATTGAAAATTGCAATTTCACAACTAAAGTATTTAATATTTTATTTTCTTGTATATTTAACTGTAATTCTTTATATTGCCCTAGAAACTGTGTGAAAATGGGTAGGCATGAGTGTTTTGGTCTGTGTGGATCTGTATCTATATATGTATGTACATTACGTGTATGCAAGTCTTGTGTGAGTGTTAGTTTGGAGATTTTTGTATTTGTTGTATATATTTTTAATCAGAGATTGTGCTTGTGGCCTTTTGATCCTCTGATAGTTAAAGTTTTAAACCGAGCCTGTAATATGTGTAGATTTTATAGGCAGACTTTTTAATTATTTTGTGTGTGTGATCATTGAAACGACATTGCTGAATTGTCAATATACTGTTATGGACTTGTTTTCAGCCTTATCAAGAGGTTTTGTCTAATATCTATATTCTTGGATGGTGTGTGAAAAGTATATTTGTATTTTAAAACAAGTAAAGGACATATTCAATACGCAACTGTGTCAGTGGCCTCCCATAAAAGGTCTCTTGACAACATGTATTATTGTGGTATTTGGTCCAGTCAGTCTATTTCAGTGGATGTGATTCTGTTGGGCCTATACCGAGCTGTATACTAACTAAATAAACCATTGTAAAACCTGCTTGATATATCCATTTAAACTTTGGCTCTGTCAGTACTGTGAAAACGTGTGAAGTTGTGAACTTTTTTTCTGACCAGCCTGAAAGGTGAGTACAGCTCTATCAATTCACACACACATGCAGGAAGCAACTCAGTGTTATTATACTAATTACTCTGTCAAGAGTCACAACGCTTTAGATGGACTGACCTATTCTTTAATATGTATGCAAATCGCTTTTGCGCTGGTGTAAATTATCCCTGAGCAAAAGAGTGTGTTTTGTCTTCAGCACTCAATTGTGTCAGCCACTCTGAGTAGTTTAAACCGAGCTCAAATAACTTATATCCTTGAAAGTGACAAATGTGCAGACAACAGGTTTCTAGTGAAATTAACTTTTTCTTTCCCTCTCAAGGGACAGTTTTCAGGATATTGTTGCAGGTCTTTTAAAGTCAGCGGGTGAACATATTCTCAGTGGCTATCACTGTTAAAGGAATAGTTCACCCAAAAATGTGCAAAAAAATTCTGTCATTAATTACTCACCCTTATGTCGTTCCAAACTTCATTCATCTTCAGAACACAAATGAAGATCTTTTTGATGAAATCTGAGAGCTTTCTGTAACTCCATAGATAGCTAAATGGAAGCTCAAGCATGTTTGCTTGACGTGCGAGAACCAATGATGTTCATTCTCGTCTTACGCAGCACGTTTGAGCTTCTACAAGATCCAATGAGGTTCATTCTCATCTTATGCAGCACGTTTGAGCTTCTACAAGATCCAATGAGGTTCATTCTCATGTTACACAGCACGTTTGAGCTTCTCTTGCATCAATCAAGTTCGATTGAGCTTCATGTTTTTTGTTTAAATTTGGACTAAACTGCTCAAATCATATGGATTCTTTTTACGATCTCTTCATGAACTTTTTGAAGCGTCAAAGTTTCAGTTGCGTAGATGTCAATGGAAGGACAGAAAGCTCTCAGATTTCATTTGTGTTCCGAACATGAACGAAAGTCTTGCGGGTTTGCGAGTCTTACGACATGAGGGTGAGTAATTAATGACAGAATTTTCATTTTTGGGTGAACTATCCCTTTAATAAATGTATCCCGTTCATTCTTTTGCATGCTATGGAAATAGTCCTTTAATCACAATTCACACACTTTAGCAGATTAATGCTCCAGATATGTGCTGCAGAGGTCGGCAGGTTCAATTTGTGTGAATTTATCGCTTGGATTATTGATGGGCCCTCTTTAATCTATTGTTCTCGACGTGCCAGCATTGTTGCACATTTTTGATTGAATGCATCTTTATCATACTTGCGTGGTAATTCCTCTTTGCAAATATTGCTGATAATCACTTGTTTTATCACCAAAATGACCATTACTATTAATCATCTTCTCTGCAAATTCATGTTTATATTTTCCTGTCATTGGGTTGCTTTAATTAGAAAATGTCCCATCCTGTTTTTACACCTTGCTATTTCATTTGATCTGAACTGAACTCTATTCCTTTTATAGAAATGCGATGCCACAAACGTTTTTCAAAGGCAGGGATCATATTTTGAAACCTCACAAAGTAGAGCCTATTTCAATCTGATTTAATACTGTAGATTTAACTTGTTAGCTTTAAAAATTAATAATTACACGTTAGAGGCTTTCATATCATTATGAAAATTGGTCCCAGCACGGCAACATAATTTAGTTCGGGTTTTTTTTTTTCTCCAGCCTTTTTATGGAAGCAAATCAAACACATAGTAGATATGATTCCAGTCTAGAGGGCCTTTAAGACCAGTAGTTCCACTCAGGGTCCGAAATTAACTTTTTGGCTCACCTGCCACGGGGACTGGTAGATGAAAAAATCCACCAGCCAAGCATATTTTTTACCGGCCAAAATAATAAACAGCCTTTTTGTGTCACATATACATTAATTTATATATAGGCTATATTTAAACATTTTTGTCATATTTCTGGTCTATTATTTTCCATTTTTACTTTTATTTACACACATATTACACAATTTACACACATTAAAATAATATTTTTGTGGTGGTGCCTATGAAAATAGTTCTGTACAAATTAAATGTATTAATTGTATATTTAATAAAATATATGCAATAATGATATATTATAATTATTTCAAAATAATATTTAGTTTTACTCTGCCTATTTTTTTTTTACTCCATTCACTCTGACTGATCCGATCAGTAACTGAAGGGCTGGAAATATCAGTTGTTTTAACCATTCATTAAAATGAACCAGTTCAAAGGAGTCATTAGTTCGCGAATTGGACGTGTCATTATCGGATGTGTTCGCGTTGTGTGATTATCCCGGCAGCTTTGTGTCAACACAGAAAACATTTAATCACTGGATTGTTTTTTTTGTTTTTTCGTTTATTTAAAGTGTGATGTCAGCTGAATGTGCGGAACGATTTTCAGAGAAGATAAGGTATTTTAGCTTAGCTCAATTCACACCCAGCGGTAATTCAGGAAAACATATATCCGAATGCTCCACATGAAACTATGGTCTTCCGTACTTTTACCATCGTGTCGATTTATTTTGATTAATATGTGACAAGGAGAGAGAGCAAGACAGCGCTAGGAGACAATAAGCCTTTATTTTATACTTTCGCCTGGCTCCGAAGAGAAAAAGTGCGCGCGCGCGCGCGACCGGGGCTCTCTCTGCTCGTTCTTCAGTTGCGCCCTGTCACACGCACTACTGTCGTCTACATTCACAGATCATCAAATAAGACTATGGCGGGATAAAAATTCGCTTTGGAGCAGCATCGATAAGAGGACTCGTTAACGTTAACTCGTTACATTACTATTTTGGTATGAACATTTACCCGCCAGTGGGGCGGATAACCTTTTGAGATTTACTCGCCAAACGGAAAATCTAACGTTACCGCATTTGGCGCTTGGCGGGTGTTAATTTCGGTCCCACTACAGTAGAACACCAGTGTTCATTATTCACTATATTTGATGATCCTGAGCTTTGGAAACAGACTGCAGTTTAGTATCAAAAGACTTCCTGGACAAGTATAAGTACAGGACTTGTTTGGACCTGACAACAAGCAAAAACCTTCTGCAAAATAACCATAAATAAGCACTAGCGTTCTCTTGCACGAACTATTACATGCAGCGGCTAGTCTGTCAGAATTCATATCCTGCTACAGAACATTCTTCAGCTGCAGGGTCAAGCCCATGAGCCCCCCGGGACTAGTTTTCAACTGACTGTTGTTCATGGGAAAGTCGTGTAGCATCCAGCAGTGTCTCAAACAAGCTCCTGTTAAAGGCACTGTTGATATGTCCAGAATCATCATTACTGCCTTAATGTTTTTGAAATAGCAGAAAATATTCACAATGCAAGAATATACAATTAGAATTTGTAGGATTTGCATATCCTAAGGACCTTATAAATGTGAACAGGCCTTTTTGGGGGGGCTCAGTGTTCTTTTGTTTTCCACTTTAGGTCTTTGCGTTTTGTGTGTGTGTGCGCGCAGGGGCGTCATGCAAGCCAAAATTCTGGGGGGGGCACAATCTGAGACGTTGCGATTGTTTTCTGACGGGTGATATGGATCATGTTAGGAGGAGGGGTCAGGGGTTTCTCCCCCTGAAAATTTTTAAATTCTGGCTGCTAAACATACCATTTCAATGCAGTTTGGGAGGGACAGAAATACCTTAACGGAGCTAGCAGCAACACTCTATCTGATTCTGAGGACTAAGTTAAAGTATCTATTTTGTAAGTTTATGTAAAAGACAGGTTGATGAAAGAACTGTAAGCTCAAATTCAAAAGCTTTTGAAGTCTACTTCATTAAAGCATGTTTACACACACACTTACTGTACACTTAGGCCTACTACACATGATTTTAAAAACAGTACCATTGCAGTTTTTATGTTATGATTTTAAATTGGTATGTGACCTAAGAACGATCTTACATTAAAGGTAGCCTACATTCAAGTGCTGAGGTCTGACTTTGTGGTGCTCTGAAATTAAGTTATTTTAATATTAATATGTGATGAAGGACTTTGAAAGAAGTTTGACAGATTTCAGTGCTGAATAAGGTTAACACTACCCCGTTTATTTGAAAATGGTTAATATTTGACCGAAATGTAAAAAAGTAATCAAATCAAATGCAATATAGCGATCTGTATAACAACTATGCTGTAGGGATTTGGGGGGTAGTCCTACTATGATATTAGACTACATTAAAAGATAATGAATTTCAAACCTGAACCAAACATATTTTTTAATTCAAAGATCAAAGTCTGTCTTTAGTCTGCCAAAAAAAAAAAACCCATTAAAATCATGAACTCAAATGTCATTGTGAAAAAAAAATGTGTTACTGTTGTAACAGTGTGTAGGCTAAATCAGACCTTTCAGGCTATAGCCTAACGCTAATAAGCCTTATGGCAAAATTATTATTACAACTAAATTGTCGGTCATTAAATAGGAAAACTAAATAATTTTGTAGATGATTTGCTTTGTGTAGGCCTAACCCGACATCAGACATTATAAGGCCCGGACGAAGTGTTTTTTTTGCACACAGTGACGCGACCAATCAATCACTCCTTTAATGCTGCGTTCACACCAGACGCGAATAGCGCGTCAAATTCGCGCCTACCGCGTCTAGTTATAGCCTACGCGTGAACACTTTGAATCCATTCGCGCGTCAAGAGCAAATGACGCGAGTAAAAAAACTAAAGTTTAGACTGGCTGCCTGCACATTCACTGTCCTCGCGGCTGCGGCTGCTGCAATTGGAAGGGGCTGGCTGCAGGACGACTCAACTTCCACGGACAGTTTTTAATATTTTATATCAAGATTTTGCTTTAGTATAATTTTCGGGACAATTAAAGCCGGTTTCGGGATTCGGGACAACAGCTTAGATTTCGGGACTTCTGGTCACCCTAGGGAGGAAAAATCTGAGGGGGCACGTGCCCCCTCACTTTGAATGGGCATGACGCCACTTTCGGTCTTAGTTTGGTTTTCTTTTTTCTTGTTTTGTTTTTGTTTAGTTTTTTTGCTGTTCTTTTCACACACTGAAGACATATTGGTTTTGCTGTTGCATTCTGTTTTTTTTTTTGTGTGTGTGTGCTTTTTTAGGGTTTTATGTTGTGCTTTGTTGCAGTTTTGCTTGGTTTTCTTTCTTGTTTAGTTTTTGGTTTGGTTTTTATTGTTATTTTGTCCTAGGGTTTAGATTTGTGCTTTTTGTTTTATTTAGTTGTTTTTTTATTGTTTCATTTCTTCTCTACTTTTCTATTACTAATTTACAGGCATTCATGGTATAGTAGGCTAGAACACATTTTCTCTTTTTGTCCACAGACACCACAATGGACTCTGCCTTCAACCTAAGCATCAATATTTAACTTGAATTGTCTTTTGTGGGTTTTAGATGACATTCAGCCTTACTGTAATGTGTAACCTATTCTATTAGATGCTGAAATCATTGTGCTGAATCATTCAGAAGATTCAGTCGTGCTTCCTGAGACAGCCCGTAATTCGATATCTACCCCATCCAAAAAAATAGCTATTACATCATCTATTCCAACTATTGATGCCTGTAAGTGATAAAAGGAGTTTTATTTTGAGATTTACAAGCTATATGATCTTGGATTTCTAGAACATCTGGTATATATTTCATAACTTAAGAGGAAAACAAATCATGAAATTTGATGTTTGAGAAGGAGGTAATTTAGTGGATAATAATCTGACCTGGTAACTTCTATGTTTTTTTTTTCCCATTAAGGCTCCGAAAAAGCAGTTTGACATGCAGCTCCTGCTTTTGGTCTAGTGTATAAAAAGTCAATTTGGAGAAAAAAGACGCAGATGAAAAAAGTTCTATTGAGGGTTTTGTTCCACAGTGTCTCTCCACGAGACATGTGACCACCCTGATGTCCTGGTTCAGAGCGTAACCATCCTCCAGCCTGACATCGAGGGTTAGCATGTACCGGACAGCCTCAAACACTGTTACCGCTTTCATTCCCGAGAGAGGATGTGCACTATGCACTAGACTTTTTGATTGCGTAACGATCAATATATTGCAGTTTATTGCAGTGTAAACCACAAAGCAACGTGGCTGTTTTTACATCACTGAAACCAATTATCTTAGTACATTCTCTCTAAAATAGTCGAACAATGCCCATCTTCATTAGACTGTGAACTCTGTGTTTTAAGTGGCAGGTGAAGGTAACCCGGTTGTCATCAGGTTCTTAATACTCCCATTTGTTCCTTCTCCAGGAAGCTCATGTATTTGTGTTCAGTTAACATTAAAAAGAAAACGTTTAAAATACTTTTTGGAGTATATGTTTATGTGCTTGTTTTGTGAATGTAAGATTTGCAAACGTAATGTCTGCTCCCACTCTATTCTATTTGAAAGGGTGATTGCATTATTTTTCTAACCCATCTTCAAAAGAAGATGAACTGTTGTGGGTATATGCTGAAGCTGTGTGTATTTGGCTTCATGGCACAACAACACTTTCAACAACAACAACAACAAAAATATTAGATGACTGGCTTGAAATTAAACTACACTGAACAAAATTATAAATGCAACACTTTTGTTTTTGCCCCCATTTTTCATGAGCTGAACTCAAAGATCTAAGACTTTTTCTATGTACACAAAAGGCCTATTTCTCTGAAATATTGTTCACAAATCTGTCTAAATCTGTTAGTGAGCACTTCTCCTTTGCCGAGATAATCCATCCACCTCACAGGTGTGGCATATTGAGATGCTGATTAGACAGCATGATTATTTGAGTGTGCGTGTCATGCATTGTTTTTTATTTATTTTTGATGTAGGAATGGTGATGAGTTTATTCTGTCTGACATATACTTGCATTATGGCTAATAGAGTTATTTTATTATTTTTTCATTGATGTGCTGTAATTTATTATGAACTTTCCACACATAGCTTCTTTTTTTGACAAGATTTTTTAGGTGAGGATAAAGTGATTTGTTACATGGCATTTATAATTCAACTGATTGGCTAAAAATACTATATAACAAAGTTAAAGACTCTGGGAAGAATGAGGCAGGAACCGCCAAGCATAACTTTAATAACAAAATAAACATAATCAACATAACGAAAGTAAGCGGCAGCTGCCTCACTGCCAACTGCCGTATAAACTTAAACAAAACCTTGCTGAATTATAATGGTAAAGTGCATAAAAGTCACATTCGCCATGTCGTTATGGCTACAAATGTGTCAGAGTTTGTGCAGGATAAATTATGCTGTTATTTTCCTATACCTGCAACCGGCTAAAATAGAAAGCACAGGAGGTGAAAGGCTCTTCACATTTGGGTTATTTTCATTCCAGACTGCCAAAGCTAAACGCAGAGGACAATACATTATACCTGACAGAAATAGCCAAAAGTGGGCTAAGAGTGTTTTGAGAGCCCACTTCTGGTGAGGAACAGGAATAAACAAGCACCTGACACATAAGTCACATACTATACGACAATGAACTTGATGCATGTGGCAAAATCAAGCTGTATTTATTTGGACTACCAGCTAACTATAAATAACAGTTGCAAAGATTCAACATAATTGGCAGAATTTCATTAGCCCTATCATTTGTCGTCTCTAAAGCAATTAGTTTGGTGATATCCGGATGTCTATGTGGAGTGAATACCGACAGAGACCGTCATTGAATCGCTATTTAAGTCTGGGCTCCTCGGAATTTAATTGCTGCTAAAACTACATAGAATCGTCTTGTTAGCTGTCTTCAATAACCTGTTCAAACGTATTATTGTTGGCAAAACATGACAACGCAATCTACACCATGTCAGCCTAAATCATGCATTTCCGTGTCCTTATAAATCAAGACATGTTAGCATCCTCTGATTACCATGGAGACCCTTCTGTGCGCCACATCCTGGGTTATTAGTGGATGATCACACATTGAAGATGCACTAAATCTGATGCAGAAAATTAAATCTGCAGAATTAAGCATATGTAAATGATGTAAGTCCGTCTAATTCGATCCAATGGCGGTATCGATTAGAGGTGAAGGTCACATGCGCGTTCCGTCTCTTCCAATGGCAAAGGGATTTTTAATTAAATGCAATACATTCTATCTTATGTATTAACTCGTTTCATCTGACTCCATAAAATGAAAGTGTTTTTCAATGATATCTGTGCATCTTTAAATATACGTTAATGTTTGACTATTCCTTTTAACTCCAATGAAAATAAAGTCAAAGTCTGTTAGAATAATCAAATATAACAATTTATTATGTCAGGTAAATGTATTATAACAATTCCATAATCAATTGAAAGATAATCAATGCAAATCATCAAATGTTTTAGGATTAGAGAAATAGATGCAAACCCAACATTTACGAACTACATGAGCTACCTCATGGGCTATCTGAAATACAGAAAAAGCCACGATTCCTTGCTGCATCCCATTAAATAGCCAGAACTTCTTTTCAATGGTAATTTGCATTCAGGTTACACCTTATTTTGGGGGTAGGGGAGAAAGGCCATTTGTCCACCTTTCTTTGTGTGCCAGTTTCTCTAAACTTCTAAAAAACCTTATTACCTTTTGTTTTACTTATTTGGAATGAGACATCTGAACCAGCCACCCTGAGACCTTTAAAATGATACTAAACACAATAATCATTCACATTAAACCATGTATATACTTGTGTGCGTTTTTTAGTGTTACTGACTGAGAGAGAGAGGAAATGTAAATCAGGTGAGACTGCGTGAGGGGGAGGTCGAATGTTAATTTTCAGCAAGTTCCTTTGTTTCAATAGACCATGTGGTCAAGACAGTTTCTCCAACCAGTTTTCCAGTCTTACAATGACATATTACAAACAATTAGAGAAGTTAACCCCAAATTAGCCTGCTGCTCGGAATAATTCTAGGAATGTACAGACTCAAAGTGTTGATTTTTTTACAGATATAAAATGCATTTCATTCAATTCTGTCATGTGCACTTTAATTGAAGTGAATAATCTATTGCACCCTGACTGGTTTTCAGCTGTAAGGTCAAGCAAATCAATAGCCTATCAAACATTCCCTAAATGATATTTCCTTGTCAGAAAACTACAAAAACAAGGAACTCCTGCACACTATCAGGAGCCTACTTGCAAATGAGTATCAAATTTTATTAGCAACGTTTCGGTCTCACGACCTTCATCAGACATATACAACTATTCAAACTCAATCCCATTTAAAATAATCACATGACCAATCAACGTAAAGATATATTTGTAACCAATTAAGCTCAATGACTGAATACATAATTAACACCACATCATCATAAACAGTTACAAACATAATTGTGAATAATATCAAAGTTCAGAAAAAAATTATAATTATTGTGCCCAGAGCAATAATACATTTAAAACATCTTCTTCTTTTTTCTTTTTTTTTGTCATCCAAGCACTGGTAAAAAATATATAATCAATTCTGTGATTAGGCCTACTTGTGTTTCCACTCATGTTGTTTATTTGATCCATTGTCCTGGTGATTTAGGTTATGTGGGAAAAACGTCACGTTGTAGTGAATGTGACATACATAATTCACCTTTGTTGTTAAGCGTAGTTCTATACACTGTTGGTTATAAACGCAGCACTTTGTTCTTAACTGTTTCTTTATGACTGTTCAGGGATCGTGGTCCCTTTAAATGCTCTGAATGAGTGATGACGCGGGACGCTTGTCAGCGCCATTCGTTTTTCTGTGTTTTCTTTCTAAGAATAAATGACACACGCATTCGTGTGCTCAAAGTGAGAAGTTGTCTCTTGTAAATTAGGCTACTACAATTTCCACACTGGTGACCCCGACATTAGTCTGCTGGATGTATCCATAGACACGACCATGACCGCGAACGCTGTCACCCTCAAACTCCCCGAATTCTGGGAATCGTCAGCATAGGCATGGTTCGCCCAGACTGAAGCGCAGTTCGCGTCGCGTGAGATCACCGCGGAGACAACGAAATACTACTACGTTGTGTCGGCTCTCGGAAATTCAACGGCATCCAGAGTGGTGAGCCTTCTTACAAATCATCCGGCAACTGAGAAGTATGCAGCACTCAAAGCCCACCTCTTGAAAACTTTTGAACTGTCGGACGCTGAGAGAGCCAGCCGGCTTTTCTCACTTCAAGAACTGGGTGACAGCAAACTGTCCGAGCTCATGGAGCGTATGCTGGATCTTTTGGGCGAGCACAGACCCGATTTTCTATTCATGCAGCTTTTCCTGCATCAGCTACCTTCCCAAGTGAGAGCTGCATTAGCCAACACCACAATCACAGACTGTCGGAGACTGGCTGAAGAGGCTGATAAATTTTTCCTGGCGAGTCAGGGACATTGTGCGGCCCCGCTTTTTCCCGCGCACATCGCTTCGGTGACGCGGGAAGACTCGACACTCATCGCTGCAACCAGTTCTCGTCGGCAGCAGTTATCTGGCCCCCAACAGCTTTCAGGCTTGTGTTTCTACCATCACCCCTCCACATCGTCTCCAAACCTGGTGGCGGCTGGCGCCCGTGTGGCAACTACTGGCGGCTTAATTAGGCAACGGCACCTGACCGATACCCAGTCCCGAACATACAGGATTTTTCAGCACACCTGGCTGGCAAGGAGATTTTTTCCAAGGTGGACCTCGTCCGGGGATACCATCAGGTGCAGGTACACCCACTGGAAATTCCCAAAACGGCAGTGATCACGCCGTTTGGTCTGTTTGAGTTCCTGCGCATGCCGTTTGGCCTTAAAAACGCCGCCCAATCTTTTCAGCGCCTCATGGACTCTGTTTTGCGGGACCTGCCTTTCTTTTTTGTGTACTTGGATGACATCCTGGTAGCGAGCACATCCAAGTCTCAGCACCTGGCACACCTTCGAACCCTTTTTGAGCGGCTTAGCCAACATGGATTAATTGTCAACCCCGCCAAGTGCCAGTTCGGTCTCTCCACCATTGACTTCCTAAGACATAGAGTCACTAAGGACGGGGCAGTCCCTCTCCCATCAAAGGTGGAGGCAGTCACACAGTTTCCACGCCCGCTCACTGTCAAATCCCTGCAGGAGTTCCTCGGCATGGTAAATTTTTACCACCGCTTCATCCCTCAAGCCGCTCAGCTCATGCGGCCCTTGCTCGAGGCCTTGAAAGGTAAACCCAAGCACGCTGTGGACTGGACTGAGAGCAGAGACAAGGCTTTTGCTGCCACTAAGGCAGCCCTAGCGAACGCCACCATGCTGGCACATCCTTCTCCTTCAGCCCCCATCGCCATCACCTCGGACGCCTCGGACTATGCTGTCGGTGCTGTCTACGAGCAGTGGGTAGGCGGAGCCTGGCAGCCGCTGGCTTTCTTTAGCCGTCAGCTGCTCCCCTGTGAGCAGAAGTACAGCACTTTCGACCGGGAGCTGCTGGGTCTCTACCTCGCCATCAGACACTTTCGTTCCCTGCTGGAAGGCCGACACTTCACTTGTTTTGTGGACCACAAGCCACTGACTTTTGCCATGGCCAAGGTGGCTGAGCTGGTATCCGCCCGCCAGCAACGGTATCTATCCTACATTTCAGAGTTCACCACGAACTTGCAGCACGTTGCCGGTAAGAACAACTGCGTGGCAAAAATAGATCTATTATCATGCCTATTAGTGGCGTCTGTCGAGATGACAGGGGCATTTACTGGCACCTGGGTTGCCCGTTTCGCCAAGCCCTGCCATACAACATCGGCCTTGGTTGGGAAGGCATATATGGCGGCAGGTCGGGCTGGTGCATGCCTGCACACAATGGGGCTTCTGCAGGCATACCAGCCCGACCTCCTCAAA
The DNA here is from genome assembly GCF_029890125.1 of Rhinichthys klamathensis goyatoka. NCBI lineage: Eukaryota > Metazoa > Chordata > Actinopteri > Cypriniformes > Leuciscidae > Rhinichthys > Rhinichthys klamathensis. Next base: position 2,631,588 of record NW_026606829.1, read on the forward strand.
GAGGTGGACGACAGCGGGGAGGTCGCCCTCGACGATATCCAAAAGATGCGTTGAGCGGTCGACTTGTCTCTTCGTGCTACCAAGGAGATGGCCCACGCCATCGGCCGCTCCATGGCAGCTTTGGTAGCTGCGGAGAGACTTTTGTGGCTGAATTTGTCGGGCATTGGGGACAAGGCCTTCCTCCTCGATGCCCCGGTTTCGTCCTCTGGTCTCTTTGGTGACGCAGAGGTTTCAGGAGACGAAACGACAATCAGCCTCATTTAAACAGCTTATCCCCGCCGTCGTCCTAGATCCGAGCACCAACAGTTCGCTCCTTCGCGGAGCCCTCAGGAAATCAATGTTTGCTTCCCGCCGCTAAGTGCGCTTTGGGACGCATCGGTTTTAAGCCCGAAAAGCTTGCGGCCCTGCCGAGTTCGCTTCTTCTCACGAGGCCTGCAGAAAAATTAAATCAGTTAACTCCTGATCGGGGTGGGACCAAAATCCCAAATATAAAATCAGAGGTCAGTCTCTCGAGACTGGTCCCCTTAGTAGATTATCTAAACACCTGGAAAGGTCTTTGAAATATATCTCAGTGGGTCCTGCGCACAGTGGAAAAGGGGTACAGAATTCAGTTCGAGTATCGTCCACCAAAGTTCAGCGGGGTTGTGCACACGCTGGTCAGCCCCGAGCAGGGTCAGGTCATGGAACAGGAAGTTCAGTCCCTCTTAGTAAAGGAAGCCATAGAGCAGGTTCCTCCTCAAGAGAGGGAAGCCGGTTCTACAGCCGGTACTTCAAAGTTCCCAAGAAGGATGGGGGGTAACGTCCTATAATAGATCTCAGGGTATTGAACCGGTCTCTGAGGAGATACAGGTTCAAAATGCTAACTACACCTATTATCGTGAGTCAGATCAGGTCCGAGGACTGGTTTGTCACGATAGATCTAAAAGATGCGTACTTCCATATACACGATCTTGACCACAGTAATGAGTATCAAGCTAGGCCAGGGCATCACTGTCAAACACCTTCAAAGGGTTCTGGGTCTCCTGGCAGCAGCATCCAATGTTATTCCTTTTGGCCTGCTGTATATGAGGGCCCTGCAGTGGTGGCTCAGGACCAGAGGGTTTTCCTCGAGGGGGAACCCATTTCGCACGATCAAAAAAACACGCAAATGCCTTCGTTCTTTGGTCATGTGGAAGAAACCGTGGTTCCTGTCCCAGGGTCCTGTGTTGGGGGCATCGTATCAGAGAAAAATTTTGACCACGGATGCATCCCTCACAGGCTGGGGTGCGGTCATGGAAGGCCCATCATCTCTCATGGCACATCAATTGCCTGGCGATGTTGGCAGTAATTCTGGCCCTCAGACATTTTCTTCCGGACCTCAGAGGCCATCATGTTCTAGTGCGAACAGACAATATGCCAGTGGTATCATATAAATCGACAGGGGTGCCTGAGATCGCGCCCTCTATGCAGATTGGCATATCAGGTTCTTCTGTGGTTCCAGGGCAAACTTCTCTCAGTCAGAGCAATGTTTATTCCCGGGGACAAGAATGTTGGAGCAGACATCCTGTCGAGGCAGGGACTGAGGCCCGGGGAATGGAGACTCCACCCCGAGACGGTGGAGTTGATATGGAGGGAGTTTGGTCAGGTGGAAGGGGATCTGTTCGCCTCTCACGAGAACACTCACTGTCCGCTCTGGTTCTCCCTCACGCATCCAGCTCCTCTGGGACTGGATGCCATGGTGCAGACGTGGCCGAGGCTACATCTGTTCCCCCGATCGCTCTGCTCCCAGGGGTTCTAGAGAGGGTCCGGCGGTACGGGATCAGCTTGCTTCTAGTAGCCCCGTACTGGCCGGCCCAAGTATGGTTTTCGGACATCGTGGCTCTTCTAGTAGGCCCACCCCACCCCAATATTCCACCCTCGGCCAGAGCTGTGTAAGCTGTGGGTCTGGCCCCTGAGGGGGACCAACTCATAAATGCTGGTCTCTCAACTGAGGTTGTTGAGACCATCTTAAACTCTAGAGTCCCCTCCACGAGGAAACTGTATGCATTAAAATGGAATGTATTCAACTTATGGTGCAGAGAACATCAGTTGGACCCAGTTAACTGCCCAGTGGCTTCAGTGCTGGAGTTCCTCCAGAGTCGCTTCTCTGATGGGCTCTCCCCGTCCACGCTCAAGGTCTATGTGGCGGCCATAGCTGCCTTCCACACGCCTCTAGGGGTGGGCACCTTGGGGAGACACCCACTCATAGTACGTTTCCTTCGTGGAGCTTGGAGGATGAGGCCTGTCGTCCAGTCCAGGGTCCCCACGTGAGGATTTTATCTTTAAAGGTAGCTTTCCTGCTCGCTATTACTACGATCTGAAGCCACTGGGCAGTTAACTGGGTCCAACTGAGCGCCTCGTTCCCTGGTTACAGTCATAACCCGAGACATTTTGGCAGTTATGGCATTTTTACCCTTCAGACTTTATCACCTAGGGGTATGCATGGTGAAGCATTATTTAATGTGATGTTGTAAAGTTTTTTGTTTGTTTGTTGTTTTTTTCCTTAACTTTGAAATTATTCCCAATTATGTTTGTGACTGTTTATGATGATGTGTTGTTAAGTTTCCCCCTCCATCCCCCTTCATGCTGTGAACTCCAATCATTGGCCACATGTTAGTTCATATGGAATCACATTGACGTAATAGGGATAGAAATCTGGAACCATTCCGGTTGCTTATGATTCCATTAACAAACCGTTTAGCACTTTTAAAGACTAGCCTAAAGGCTAGCATTAAAATGGCACAACTAAATATATAATATATATTGTTAATCATATCTAAATCTATGTCATCTAATAAAAGTCCTGACTGTAATGGCACATGCTGAACATATTCCTCAAATTCTCAAGAAATGAGAATTGTCTTCAGGTCATCTAACTGCAAAGTTGAACACATATCACAGTTGAAAGTGGCTTCATCTAATCAGTAAGCTTTTAAGATGGTGAAACTTTGCCACATTGACCTGTGAGCAACACAGCTGCAGCAGCAGGATCGTTCCCTGTTGTGTCTCTGGCCTCACTGCAGATCAGGTCGAAGAAGCTCATGGATGTTTCAAGTCCCAGGACTGAAGCTTCGTCAATGGAGCCTAGTTCTAAGATTTTTTGCTGCAGATCCGTGAGACGTTGTATCCCTCTGGTATATAGACAGGAGCTCTACAACATCCTGCGCATGACCGGACCCCTGGTATGAACTCAGCTTCTTTCTCTCACTTATACACTAATATATGCACATAACTATATAAGGATAAAATATTCACATATTCATATTAACATAACAGAAACTTTCACCTCATGTGGTAAGGAATGATTCTGCAAAGAACTGTCATTATTTCCTTTATGGCTTAGTGCTCTCACACACTTCTCATTCACTGACAATTCTCAGGTTGTCATTCCAGGTTGCATCGCGCATTCTGAATTATCTCCTGCCGTTTGTCATAACAATGTTTTGTGGTCGCCTGGGAAACAGTGAGCTGGCTGGTTATGGAATGGCTTCAGCTGTGAGTTTGTTTCAGTCTGCTTATTATTCCTCTTGAGTGTTGCAGTTTGCTTTGTGGTAAATGAAACAATGGTGTATGAAATGCAAATGTTGGCACAGTGTCGTAAAGTTCAGCCATCAGGGGTTTGACATATCATAAGCCCTTGGTTTTGAAGCTAGTGTACTGAAGTAGTTCAGAGCATGGCTGAGAAGTAACTGATGCTTGTTATTCTGATTTATCAGACGATAAACATAACAACTGCAGCTACAGGTGGAGGTCTTGCGCTGGCAGCTGACACACTTATCTCTCAGGTATGAAAATGTGTGTGGATGCAGTGGGGTCCAAAAGTCTCAGACCACACTGGAGAGGATTCAAAAACCTCTAGAAAATGTATTTATTTATTATTTTGTACAGACAGTCAGATGTGTATTAAATTAAGAAAATGCAAAATAAGCATTTTTGAACCCCACTGGAACTCCTGCAATGAAATACAGAATAAGGTTCTACTGAAATTCTGAATTTGGTACCACATGAGACATTTCAGGAATACAGTATCAGTTTAAAGTGCCATGCCTGAGATTTGGTCTTATGTTCCCCTCAGACCTTTGGTGGGAAGAACCTGTGCCGTGTTGGCATCATCTTGCAGAGAAGTGTCCTGATCCTCTTGCTCTTCTGTTTGCCCTGTTGGGCTCTGCTCATCAACACACAACCCATCCTTCTTCTGCTGGGTCAAGACCCAGAGGTGGCCAGGTGATTCAATAAACAAATAAATTTGTAACACTTTATTTTGATGGTCCCTAGACATTGTGTTAACTAAGTAACGTTGCACCTACATGTCAATTAACTCTCATTAAAGTATTAGCAGACAGTCTGCTTAATATCTGCTCACACTTTATTTTGATCGTCCACCAACAGACATTATACTAACTATCTTTGCAAGTATATGTCAAGTTATTCAACTAACCCTACCGAAAGTATAACCAATAAATTACTAATGGTATACACAGTGTATTAAAGTGCTTTTTCTTAACTCGAACAAAATCTTTTGATGTTTATGCTAAAAAAAAGGAAAAATCCTCAAGACAAGATATATTCTCAAAAACATATTTTATGAAATTTTGCAGAAAATCTTGTTTTTATAGATGTTTCGATATTTTTACTGGATAAGGAAAAAAACTGATAAAATGTTATGGTGTGGTGTGCTTAAACTGCAACTAAACCAGGTTTAAACTGCAAGCGAGTCGTCAGCCTAACTCTAGGTTGATAAAAGTATGTGCTGAATGACTTCTTGTTTACCATTAGAATGAATAAATCCTTTTGACTAGAACCAAAAAACAAACAATATTTATGCATGTTAGTATAAAGTTATGTCCCCAAGGTTTTGAGCAAACAAGATAGCGAATGACAATCCTCCCTATCTCTGCAAACATATTTTGCGACTTCCTTTCCTAAATAAATGTCGACAATATTGTTAAATGAGGCGTTTTAATGTGCACAGACACATATTCTAATACTCAATTTAGATGCAGGCCAGGATGGAAATGACTGTGCAGCAGATTTATTCTGCTGTGTGATAACTCGCAGCATTCTTTTTAAAATTATTAATGGTGCCTTGTCCTATATCACAGTAACAAATTTGATCCTTTTCAGGATAGCTCAACTCTATGTGGTCTGTTACCTGCCAGCAGTCCCAGTGAGTCATAAAAAATAGCATCATTTTCCTCTTGCCGTATAATTTACATTCTATGTCTTGAAATATGATACACATATTCACCCCAACTCCAGCCAGCAGTGTTTCCCTTTCTCTCTTTCTTCGCACAGGCTATGTTTTTGCATCAGCTGCAAGTAGCCTATCTCCAGAACCAGGTATGCAATCTTCTTTTGGCAAGTTATAAGTATTGATAAGCACCTTAGCTGAGCTCTTCAAAAGCAATGTTGCATGCAAGATCTTAGAACCTGCAGAGTATCCTATCAAATTCAGCCTTCAACTGTGATCTTTACTGGCAAAGATCTTCTTGCTGTATGATTTGTAAATGTAGCTTCATATGTGTCACTCAATGTAATGTCACAGCAGTGACTGTAAATCCAAAGGATGCTTTAACAGTGGCTGTTTTGGGCCTGTAGGGTGTGATTCTGCCTCAGATGTATGCAGCCATTGCAGCCAACATTGCTAATGTGGTGACAAACTACATCCTTCTCAACTGGTTGAACCTTGGGTTATAGTAAGTCGATGGGCTGTCATCCCTGTCTCTCATTTACACACAATATGTATTGTGTTAGTTAATCATGCAACAGTTATAGACAGTCCGCGAAATTGATTGTTCAAGCGCTGTTTCCTAATAGTTCTGCAATAGGCTACAGGGATTTTTCACTGTTTACTCAGCCTGTTTGAGTGATTCATTCAAACGATTCATTCAAACAAACGGATTCATTCAGCAACGAATCAAGTGACTGTCTGAATCTGAAATTGCATACTTTCATATTATATATAGTAGGTGAAAAACAGTGTATGTTCAAATTTACAGTATTCATAAAACAGTAGGCGAAAAGTATCCGGATGAGATTCTGAAGTGCCCATCTAATGGACACTTTATCCCACGAGGCCTTGGGGAGGATTTGTGTATGGTAGTGAAACGACGTGGGCCATCATCAACACTGATGAGAGATTCATTCATTGTATCATTGACTAAACCGATTTGTTCAAAACACTGATAATTTAGGAACGAATTAAAATGCCATTGTGTGTTCTTTGGATACACGCGACGTGATTCTGCTGTGGCTTTGTTTGGGATTATTTTCTTTGGCTGAGTAAAAATACATGCAGTAACTCACCATAATGTGTCTAAAGTGTCAAATTAAAATGTATAAAAACTATCAAACGCAATCCATCCATAAACCACAGGACACTCATATTCGTGCCTTGACAGTTTTTCATTTGATATTGCTTATATGTCCATTCATTTAATGATGTAGAACTACCGTACCAGTTTTAAAGTCATGCATTTTTCTGGTATTTGTATTTCAGTGGATCTGCTGCTGCCAATACCATATCTCAGATCTATATTTGTGTTTTCCTCTATTTATATATTCGCTGGAAGAAGCTCCACATTCAAACATGGGGAGGTGAGCTTAAACTTAATGGTAAACAATGTTTTAATAAATGCATAAAATACCACTCCATCTGTGTCTGCAGTATCTTTCTCTGCCCACCATAGGCTGGTCATGTGACTCACTGCAGGAGTGGGATGGATATATGAAACTGGCCATCCCCAGTACCATGATGCTCTGCTTCGAGTGGTGGATTTATGAGGCTGGAGGGTTCTTAGCAGGTAATTTCTAAAGGACTAAAGTCAAAAACAAATTATTTGTGCTTATATACAGAAAACACTGTCTGTAAAATGTAATAGCATTATGCATTTTAATAGGCCTAGTCATGAAGAACGTCCTCCAATTACAATGTTTGTTTGTATGTAGTACTTAATGTGGTTTCAGGTTATTAATTTTGGCAGCGGCTATTTGCACTAAGTGAAAATAGCGATATATTCTATTTACACTATATAAAACTAGCGGTTCTTTGTAATAGTTGCAAATAGTTGTTTGATGCTATTTACTTATAAATAGTGGCAGATATTTGCACCTCAGTATTGTTGTACATTAACAGGATGCAGTAATAACAAAGTAAATTACTATATTTATTTAAATTATTAAATGGATGCCCCCTTATTGGGACAATAAAGCCATCCCTACACTTACCCCTACACCTAACTGATAAACACTTTATTATCAACCAGTCGTTAGGCACTTTATTTCCACTTTTCACATATTTTCTTCATTTTTATTAAAAATAAATGCCTTTCCAATCTAATATGTGATGGGAAAAGGGAGAAGAGCAAGTTCGGCAAAAGGCGGATTCGAACTCAGGTCGAAACGTGTCAAAAGCTACTTTCAGGCGCCACACATATGGCCTACGCCACTGTTAACCCTCTGGTGCTCTTCGGTCATTTCTGACCGAAAATTTTTCTGTTTCGAAATGTTAAAAATCACAGCTTCATCGGAATGTTACGAAACTTGGTGAATTCTATTAGCCTGGAAAAACCCAGACAACTTCCGGCAAATTTAGATTTGCTCTGAAAGTTAGTCTGGCAAAGAGCTCATTCAAGCCCATTTCCAATCCGTCGAAATCGAGGCACCAATCAGAAACGTTGGGGCGGGCTTTACACGATGACTACAGCGCTGGGATTTTGTAGCCTACATTACAAAGATGGATGCCGCCATCGAACATCACTCGTTCGAATCAGCTATCGCGTCTGTTTTAAGCGATTTGAACGTTTCCTTTTTGTTAAAAACCGAGCAAAGAACAACACTCGGAGATGTTTCTGCCGCTCTGCATACGTCATCTCCTTCATCGCTCTGATTGGTTTTAGGTCTATCCGCGACGTCTGTTGGTGAAGCCCCTCTGGAAATGATTTGTCTATGACGCTTTGCCAGACCATAACTCAGTTACAACTGAGAATGGTCTGGTTTTAACCAGGCTAGAATTCTATGGCATTGGGTATGTGAACACAAAAAAAAAATAGTAACACTTGTGCTCTTCGGTCAAAGATGACCGACCATAGGAAATGAATGGAAAATTGACAAACACAAATTCTCTACAAATCGGCCACAATGCAGAAAAAACATCAATAGTGAAAAACATAACATAATTAATTAATATAATTAATATATATATAATATAATATATAATATAAGTATTATTAAAATTATTAAAATAATACTAAATTAATAGTATTATTTAAATTAATATGTTTAATAATAATAATAATAATAACAATAATAATGTAAATAATAATAATAAGCTGTGAAAAAGCATTACTGTTTATTTTTTTTATTGAATTGTAATGTTACCTGCATGCTTTCTCTGTATTCAGGTTTGACTGTAGTAATAATGCAAAAACGTGTACACTTCACATCAAATTTTTTTTTTTTTTTTTTTTTTATAAACCATGGAAAAAAGTATTATTTGAGAATTAAAAAAAAAAAACATTCAAATCCACATCATAAAAGTAAGTAATTTGGTCCAAAAACAACTAGAGAATTCACAAGCCTCTCCATAGACAGGCATCTAGTGGTTACACCATAAAATATATTTTCTCTCAACAGATGGCGTTAATCTGACTTCAAAAATTGGATTTAAAAGGTCTGGTCCTTGTATTAATCTGAAATACTGCAATAATTGAAAAAATATTTGTAAAAATTAGGAAAAAATGTTTTTGTATTATTTTCAATGGCAAAAATGGACCATAAATATTGCATACATATTAATAAGTAACATCAAATTCTCTCAAAATACAAAATTAAAAATATTATTGAACAAAAATAAATTGCATTGGTTTTACTGGGATGGAGAAAGTTTAATTTTTAGGTGTCCGGTCACTTCTGACCGGGAAGATAACACGTGTGACGCCGAAACGAAGAGCACCTGAGGGTTAGGCCTAAGTGTTAAGTGGTGTGACCCAACCAGATATTGGTGGGTGGAGTTAGTGTAAATAGCCTTTGCCAACAAGACAGGCTATTTACACTTAGTGCAAATAGAAACTGCGTTTTAATTTTAGCCTTATTTTTCAATCATGATTGCTACAGGAAAATAGAAAAGGCTTGTGTAAAAGCTTTAACAAGAAAGAGAAACCACTTAAATGCAACATTATAATACCATCAAACACATTTCCAAATGTCCGTCTCTTTCAGGGATGCTGGGAGAGTTGGATCTTGCAGCTCAACATGCAGTCATTATGCTGGCTTTTATCAACTACATGGTAATTTAAGCCCCAATATTCCACCAATTATTAAGTTCCAGAAGGAACATGGCATGCTTCTCTTCTCCCAATACTTATCAAACAATGATTTACTTTGTTTCACATAACCAGACAAACAAGTATAGGCTATAAAGAATCATAGAGAATAGAGAACTAATAAATTATAATAAACTAGCTTCACACATATACTATTGTTCAAAAGTTTGGGGTCAGTAAGAATTTTTTAAATTGCGCTTTTACATTAAATTGATCAAAAGAGACAGTAAAGACATTTATAATGTTACAAAAGATTTCTGTTTCAAATAAATGAAGTTTTTTTTGTAACTTTCTATTCATTAAAGAACCATAACTGCATTTCTGTTTTCAAAGAACCATAACTGCATAACTGTTTTCAACATTGATTATAATAAGAAATGTTTCTTGAGCAGCAAATCAGCATATGAGAATGATTTCTGAAGGATCATGTTTCACTGAACACTTGAGTAATGATGCGGAAAATTCAGCTTCACAGGAATAAATTACATTTGGAAATATATTAAAATGGAAAACAGTTATTTTATAATGCGGTGCAGCTGCACAGCAAGCACAGTGCAGGCTGTCTAAGCACGCTGATTGGCTGGGCTGCGGCAACTGCACGAACCTATGACGAATCAGCGAGGACGAGTGAACCTATCAGGGCGCTTCCCGCCTTGCGAGTACCAGAATGGGTGTGGCTGCTGACTATATAAGCAGCCCATTTCGCCATAGGAATCAGGTTAAATCGACTGAAGCTACAGCACCTGGACGTGCAGCGTAATAGCACGGCCGGCTACGCAATACTCGTTATCTTATCTCTCAGTGAACCGAGGATACATTAGTAACCGAGTACGTTCCCTTTCGAGAACAGTTCACTCGTATTGCGTAGCTATACGCTATGGGAAACCATTTTTAAAAGCTGAGCTATTAGCTGATGACTTCGCTCTGACTACCGCCTAGAGCGGATAAGCCTGAGACTTATAGTAGAACTAAAGTCAAAATCCAACGGGGACCGGATGAGACGGGGCCCTCGAAGGGATATGTAGAGGCTTGGGCCCAACAGGGGCAAATACCTCCTATATAGAAAGGACTCGTGCCTGCAGGGCCGGCACTTCCAAGTTGTAAAATCTTACAAATGTGGACAGCGAAGACCAGCCGGCCGCAGCACAAATGTCTTCAATTGGTACACCACTGGACCATGCCCATGAAGAGGCCATGCCCCTTGTGGAATGAGCCCTGACTGACGCCTATGGGGCATTGAAGGCCCATTGAAGCGTAGGCTAAAGAGATAGCATCTACTATCCATCGTGAAAATCTCTGCTTCGTGACCGGGCTTTGGTGCAGCCACCGAAGCATACAAAGAGCTGTTCCGACTGCCTGAAAGGAGCAGAACACTCCTAAATAGACTCTGAGAGCCCTGACAGGGCAGAGTAGATTCAAGTCTCTATTGTCTTCCTACAGGGGAAGAGCCGATAGTGAAATAACCTGGGCTCTGAATGGAGTAGAGAGCAACTTGAGTACATAGCCTTGTCTTGGTTTAAGGACGACTCTGGAGTCGTTGGGCCCAAACTCAAGGCAGGAAGCGTTCATGGAGAGCGCTTGTAAATCGCCTACTCGATGCTAGGGCTAGTAGGAGTGCGGTCTTGAGCGAAAGTGGCTTTAAGTCAGCCGACTGAAGCGGCTCAGGCAGGGATAGAGGGAGGTTGAGGCGGGTTAAGCCTTCTGGCTCCTTTGAGGAAGTGTACAATCAGGTCGCTTTTCCCTAAAGATTGGCTGGCCACAGGAGCATGGAGGGCTGCTATGGGAGCCGCAAACACTTTGAACATGGAGGGGGTCGGGCCCGCGTCCAGCAGCTCTTGGAGAAAGGAAAGTATCGGTGGTACTTCACACGAATATGGGTCTAGGTTCCGAGCTGAGCACCAGCCGGTAAACACTGACCACTTAAGGGCGTAGAGGCGTCTTGTGAACGGAGCTCTAGCCTCGGCAATAGTGTTTAGGACTCTCTCCGGGAGGTCCCTGGGTACCCGTTGAGGGGCCATACATGGAAGGCCCACAAGTCGGGATGGGGGTGCCAGACTGTCCTGTTCGCCTGAGTGAGGAGGTCCTTCCTCAGCGGAATAGGCCAGGGAGCTTTCCCTAGCAGCTGCATCAACTCAGGGTACCATGTCTGGGTCCGCCAGAGGGGGCTATTAAGAGGACTGCACACTTGTTCTCCCTGATCCGTTCGTTGGCCTGAGGGAGCATCGAGACCGGAGGGAATGCGTAAAGAGGGCGGCTGGGCCATTCGTGTTCCCTGTTCTTCGAAAAGAATATTGGGCAGTGAGAGTTGTTTTCTGAGGTGAAGAGGTCAACCTCTGCCCTCCCGAAGACACTCCAGATGAAATGAACCGTCTGAGGGTGGAGAGACCATTCCTTGGGGGGAACATTGTCTCGAGATAGCATATCTGCATCCTGGTTCAGTATGCCCAGTACATGCGCTGCTCTGAGCGAGCGCAGGTTGGCATTAGCCCATATGAGGAGCTGTTTGGCCATGGTGTACAGGTTGTATGACCTGAGACCGCCCTTGCGATTTATATATGACACCACTGCCATGTTGTCCGTCCGGACCAAGACATCGTGTCCTGCCAGGTGTGGGAGGAAGGTTTTTAGTGCTAGAAAGACCACTCTCATTTCGAGGCAGTTGATATGTAGGCTCTTCTCCAAGCTCGACCAGAGGCCGGAGGCAGGCCTGCCCTCATACAGAGCCCCCCCAAACTAAGTTGGAGGAATCTGTTGAAATCACCTTCCTCCTTGAGACTAGACCCATGCTTACACCAGACTGGTAACAGCTGGTGTCTTTCCATGTTGCCAGGGCTTTGATACAGCTGTGGTTTACCCTGATACGTAGTCGGCCGAGCCACCATGCATGAGCCGGGACTTGGGGTTTCAGCCAGTGCTGAAGGGGGCTGCAGTAGGCAGCATACGCAGCATACGCAGTAGGCCTAGCTGAAGTACTGACGATGCAGTGCCCATAAGGCCCGTTCTGAGGGGCGTGAGGGAGCCCGCTTTGAACGAAGCAGCTAGCTGAGTCGATAACTGTTCCCAGGTACGTTATACACTGGCTGGGGGACAGTACACTCTTGGAGAAGTTTATCTTGAGCCCAAGGCATTCTGCGTTCTAGATGACCGAGGAGCTGGGTTTTGTGAGTCTGTGACTCGCCTCTGACTGGGCCAGGATGAGCCAGACATTTTCACATTTGACACTTCGGTGCGGGGGACGTGAGCCACGTTGATCCTTACCGATGTCTCGACCACAGCATTAAAGCGCGGGGGGCTGCGAGCGAATTGTAGCGAGTAACCTCGTTTTATTGTGCTTAATACCCATTTTGACACGTCGGGGATGGCTTCCCAGGCCTTGGCCCCAGTGACTAGGGGTTGAATGAAGTCTGGGGGCGGGCCGCCGTGTATCAGGGACCCGGCAGCCCAGGTGGTTGGAAGAGGAAATTTGCTCTTTTTGTGCTTTATGTGGGTCGCTGTTAAAAAAGCGTTTGTTTGCTGGAGTGTGTAAATTGAAACGGGCCCGTTGATTGCAATCAGAACATCTCCATCCGCCTGAACTGAAGAGGGGGCTGGAAGAAGCATGCGAGCTATTTTCAGGGGTGGTTTCAGGAGCGAGAATTGGCCCCCTTCTGTTCCTTTCTGCTGGATTAGGATGGGTTCCGAGGCTCCGGGTCCAGCGTAAGTTTAGGCCGGGGATCCTGGTGCTTTGGAAAAGGGAAGCGCTTGGCTGGTTTAAAGCGCTGACTGGTTTCAGCCGCTGGGTGGGGCTGAGAGACCGGCGGCGCTGGTTTGGCTGACTGTTGGGTCGGCGCGGTCTTGGGCCGAGCTGGAGCACTTTGGAAGGAAGTGTCGCATGGCCTGCGAAGACTTCTGTGCTTCAGTGAAGCGCTCAGCAAAACCCTTTACCGATGGGCCGAAGAGACCAGAGGTGGAAACCGGGGAGTCCAGGAAAGCAGTTCTGTCTGCGTCCTTAATCTCTGTGAGGTTAAGCCACAGGTGGCGCTCTAACACCACCAGGCTGGCCATGCTTCGTCCAATGGCCTGGGTGGTAGTCTTGGTGCCACGCAGTTCCAGGTCAGTGGCGCTGCACAGATCCTTAAAGGTCTCGTTTTCCGGTGCAGCCTCGTCCAAGGAGCAGACGAGATTAGCCTGGAAAACTTGAAGGACCGCCATAGTGTGCAGGGCTGAAGCAACTTGACCAGCGGAAGTGTAGGCTCGGCCGGCGAGAGTTGAAGTCGTTCTGCACGGCTTAGAAGAATGTGCTGCCTAATGGTGCGTTCACACCGGACGCGAATAGCGCGTCAGGCGCGAGTGATTTCAATGTTAAGTCAATGCAAAGACGCGTTACGCGCGTAAAAAATTCCTGCGGCGCGAATGAGGCGTAGAGCGCGGCGCGGTAGACGCGAATACGCCTCATTCGCGCGTCAAGTTCGCGCGAATGGCGCGAATTGAGCGTCTGGCGCGTTAAGCGGGTTACGCGCGAATGATTTAGTTAGTGTTATTTGTGCATTCACGCGTTTGACGCGAATTCGCGTCTGCCGCCCGAGTTGAAAAATCTGAACTTCTGCGTCAATTCGCGCCGCGTTAACCAATCAGGAGCCTAGCTGCTTGCTGCTGTCACGTGGTGAAGTATCTGGATGCTTCAATAAATTATTTTGTAATATATGACTGTGGTTCTAATGCACAACAAAGCAAATATTTTATCACATAAAACTTGATTTCAATATATGAGACATATTCATTTTGCATTGAATGCTATTTATTCCATATCTAGATTATATGAAATATTATTATAATGTAAAGACCAACATATAAGTTCGTGTCTGGACAGTGATGTGTGAGAGAGAGAGAAAAATCACAGGACAGATTAATCACTTTTGGAGGCTGGCTTCATTTATTATCAAAACAAAAATAAATGACAGATTAGGTGTTTGCGGGCGAGGGTGAACCTCGCGCCGGGCTGTAGAGCGGGCTCGACAGGCATAGCTAGACCACTCGAGGCCGAGGGCTTATACGGCCTACGCTGTCCTCGTCAGCGTCCTCACCATTAGGTCCACCAAACCTAGCTCCTGGAGCAAATTGTGAAACTCCTGAAACCCTCCGGAGGTTCTGGTGGACCCGAGTACAGCGACGATGTCCCCTACGGAGCTGTTTCTGCTCTCCAGAGCATATACGAGCGGTGACTCTCTCGAATAATGCTAATGCTAATGCTCGATAAACATCTAAAAAGATGGCCGCCAACGGGTTTCGAAACTTTCGCCTCCGGATTTCGCCTCTGACGCGCGTAAATTTCGCTTCAAACTTTTGTTTTTACGCGCGTCAATTTCGCCATTGACACGCGAATTAACACAAAGTGGTCAAGCGTCAAACTAGACGCGGTAGACGCGAATTTGACACGCTATTCGCGTCCGGTGTGAACGCACAGTTAGACCTCCATCCAACAGCGGTGGGAGGGTAAAGATGTGCAGCCACCGCTTCCTCCAGGGGGGGGGGGGGGGGGGGCAGTTTCTCATACCCCTTTTCCTCTGCGCCGTCAAGTGTTGAGAGCGTCGCTGAGGTTGAAGTAGGGCGCGTGCCACAACTTTGTGAGCTCCTCGTAGATCTCGGGGAAAAAGGGAGCTGGCCGCTGGCAAGGGGCCTGTTGGCACCTCGGCAGAAACCACTCATAGAGGCGGCTTCTAGCAGGCTCTTCCGGTGTAGACCAGTTGAGACCCAGCTCTTCGGCGGCCCGGGGGCTGACGGGGAGAAGATCGGCGTCGACGCTCGCCCTGGTGCTGCCTTTGTCTGGAGTGAGTGAGGCACGCGGGGACGGACCCGGCGTGAGCTCGCTCACCTCCGAGCGGTCATTCATCCTCTGACCCCGCCGTTTGTTCCTCCGAGGCTCGAGGAGGGCTGGAAACGGGAGGGCGCGAGGTGCGGGGTCGCTCTCTGACATAAAGAGAGCAAGCGGAGAGCGGCATGTTCTCGCAGTAAGAACAGCCGCCCTGAGTGAGTGCAGCTTAGGCGTGTTCAGCGCCGAGGCAGGAAGCACACTCACTGTGCCCATCAGTGCTATGCAGGGAGACCCAGCATGAAACACAGACCGGGCGCGGCATTTGAAACAACGCTGTTTGCTCTTTTGTGAAAGGCTTTCAAAAAGAATACTCTGCCGGATGGCCACAGGGGAACGGGGAACGGCGAACAGCGTTGACGGCGTCGGATTCAGGAAGCTGAGCAAGGTTCGTGCAGTTGCCACAGCACAGCCAATCAGCGTGCTTAGACAGCCTGCACTGTGCTTGCTTTGCAGCTGCACTGCGTTTTTTAAAATAAAGGCTTCAATATTCTTGAGAAAACGTGTTTTCCCATAGCATATAGCTACGCAATACGAGTGAACCGTTCTCGAAAGGGAACGTCCTGACCCCAAACTTTGGAACGGTAGTTTATTTTCTTAACAAGTTTTACTGGGATGTCAGTTTCCATTAGGGATTCAAGGTGCCGCATGTGTACGTGTTGGCAATGCACTTGGAGCTGGAGATATGGCCGGAGCGATCCGCACCAGCAAGGTCTCGCTGACCTGCACAGGTTTACAAACAGCCATATTCCTTTGAGACACATTCATCTTTCAGTGTCTGCTCAAGGTTGACATGTTTTTTTTCTTTTCCTTTATCATCTGGATGCAGCTGTCTTGGCTGTTTTGCAAGGTCTTGTGCTAGTGTCAACAAAAAACGTCATTGGTTTCTTATTTACATCAGACGAGTAAGTATTTTTTTCCAAATCAGAGAAAGATGTTCTTTAGACAGTAATGTACTGAAGATTGTGTCTTATTTTGTAGGCGTATTGTGGCACTCGTCTCCAAAATTTTTAATGTCTACTGTGTGCTTCAGTTCTTTGATGGTCTTGTTGTGAGTACATCGCATTGCTCTTACTTTTTCTGAGGAATTTATTTTATTTCTGGTTTTAGATGGCTGTGTTTTCCAAATGACCTGCAATATATATATATATATATATATATATATATATATATATATATATATATATATATATATATATATATATATATATATATATATATATATATATATATATATATATATATATATATATATATATATATATATATATATATATATAAATATATTGCAGGTCATTTGGAAAACAATACATATATAGGCGGCAGTGGCTCAGTGGTTCATGTGGGTTGTCTACAAACCGGAAGGTTGGTGGTTCAATCCTCGGTTCCACCTGACCAAGTGTCGAGGTGTCCATGAGCAAGACACCTAACCCCGGCTGCTCCCGACGAGCTGGATGGCGCCTTGCATGGCTGCCGTCGCCCGTCGGTGTATGAATGAGTGTGTGAATGGGTGAATGTGAGGCAAATGTAAAGCGCTTTGGTGGCCATTGGGTCTGTGAAAGCGCTATATAAATGCAGTCCATTTACCATTTATATAAATATATTGCAGGTCATTTGGAAAACACAGCCATCTAGAAATAAAAAAGTATCTAAAAATATAGATACACATAATATAATATATGCATATATATATATATATATATATATATATGTATTTATGCATATATTATATGATCATTTCAGTATTTGTTTAGCTCAACTGGAAGAACACACAAACTAATAAAATGTATTGCTTAAAGCTGCAGTCCGCAGTTATTCCTCTTTGTCGCCATCTTTGTTCGAAATATGTAATTGCAGTTATTCGCGGAATTATCAACTTTACGTGAGTTGTGCCTCGACACGGCACAGCGCGGATGAATCCAATGTTTGAGGAGAGTGTGCGGCTGTCAGTCACCGCGCCAGTGTAGATACTGTCATTCAGAATCACAGATTCTACTTTTTGGAAGTAGCCTATGACCAACATAATAATTTAACCGGAAAATGTCATCTGAACAAGCAAGTAACATCCACTTTTGTTCCGACCAACTAAGGGAAAAAAATCATTGCAGTAAATCGAGCTGATTATATCTAACAATCACTTATCATATCATGTAAAACCGTGCAAATTATACTTTGTTCTCAAACTGTTAATGTTAACAACATCAGCATTGCATGACTACATTTAATGCCCTTCAGATATTATCCTTGTTTTCGCATGGGCCCGGTTGCAGTCTCTTTTTTTCTGTTGCCACACCCCGAAGTCTTTTGCATTTTACAACGGGTGAATCTCCAGTTGTCACTGGTGATTGTCATTTGAACCTTTCTGGATCCGCCATCAAATTGATAAGTTTAATTACATCAAGTGCTGTGAGAAAAGACTATAAATCTCCACCTCCAACATCCTCACTCGCAATATAGCTTATACTAGCCGAGACTCCTTCTTTATGTGTACAGATGTGACGTAATGACGCAAAGACATGCTCGAATTTCCCGCGGAAATCCACCAGTACCACTGGAATTAAAAACATTATTAAGCTTATTAATTTTTAACCCAAAAAAGCTACGGACTGCAGCTTTAAATGCACAGTCGCTTTAGATAAAGTCTGTAAATATCTAAATGTATTCTTTTACTCTCTCTTCAAGTGTGTCTGCATGGGTATTCTGTTGGGATCAGGGCAGCAGAAGATTGCAGCCGTTGCTAATTTCTTTGGGTATTACTGCATTGGACTTCCACTTGGCACCTCTCTCATGTTTGCAGCAAAATTAGACGTTGTTGGTTTGTTTTCCATCGTTTTCCTTCATTTTTTCATTCTGTGATCTTATTAACAGTTTAAATTGTCACTTGTTGTACTTGTTGATATTCTGTGAACTTGTCATCTTCTCTAGTCACCATGTTAGCATCTGCTTTATAAATCATAATTTCATTGGGTTGAAGCACGTAGAGAACATGAGTGGACCCAGCACGGGTCCCTGCAGAATTGCATTAATACGTCTCGAGCACAGCATTCATTAAAACATTTCTGTAATGAGATAACAGCTGTCCTAGAGCAATGTCCTCTCTTGCTTTCACAGGCTTTTGGCTGGGACTTCTAATTTGTGTATGTCTGCAGTCCAGTTTTTTCATTGCAGTCATTTTTAGACTCAACTGGGAGAGAGTGACCAAAGAGGTAGGCCACCTTAATTACAGCTCTTGCAAGGCAGCACTCTCGTAATATGACTCTTTTTTCTATTCTTCTTCTTCTACTTAGGCTAATTTAACAGACTCCATTTAAACTCTTTGTAGGCTATACTGTACATTTCAGTCTTAGTTGTGCTTTCTATTTTAGGTTTTTGTAAGCCTTTCACAGTCCATTTTACAGTATTTCCATAATGTGACGTAATTTTGAGTGAAAATGAAGTATGGGACTTGATTTTGTCATTAGGATTAGATCGGATTATTTTATATATCAAAATGGAGCTAGACTGCATTGCTAAAACAATGACTAAATCGTTTTTTTTTTTAAGGAAGTGAAGTGACATGAAGGCCAAGTATAGTAACCCATACTCAGAATTTGTCCTCTGCATTTAACCCATCCGAGTTAGTGCACACACATTAGGAGCTGTAGTGAACACACTGAGTTTGCATTATCTGGGCTAAAGAGATGCGTCTTTAATCTAGATTTAAACTGGTAGAGTGAGTCTGAGCTCCGAACATTATCAGGAAGGCTATTCCAGAGTTTAGGAGCCAAAATCAAGTCCCGTCCTACATTTTTCCTTGTTCGAGAAGCCGTTTCACTCAGATAGCACATTATGAAAGAAAAGACTCACATCTTTCGTTTCATGCTGACTTTAATTAATTTCTGTTCTCATCTGAATTATATAACTAGATATAAAGTTATATACATAACATTTCAGGCAGTGAAACGAGCTGGAAAGAGTAAAATCTCTACAGTGTACCCTGATAGTCTCACTGCGAGGCACAGTGAGGTATGTCTATTGACTTTTACTATATCTGTAACAAAAAACATCTTTGAAAACTGAGCTTGTGTCTTGTCTGCTCTCAGAATGGGGAAGAGTATATAACTGTGAACTCAAATGATCAGGATGGAGAGCCAGACGTGACTCGCGTGGAGGAAAAGCCCACAGCTCTGCTCTCTACCTCTCAGCTGATCCTCAGGAGGGGTCTGACCACCCTCGCTGCTCTTCTCATCCTAGCTGTAGGGATAGCCATCCATCTCATTGTGCCTTTACCTGATGTGTCTTATGCTCTAAGGTCAAATACTACTTTGGAATCAAACTTTACCACGCCGTCAACTCTCATTCATTCAACTTCAATCTCAATCTGAAAACAAGAGTATAGAGCTATATTTTATTACCCAACTTCTAGAAAGTTATACATTTTCCAATACAAAAATTATTGTTGGAGCATTACATACCTAACAAATGTATTATATATATGATAAATTAATTATATTATATTATAGTATATTACATTTTAAATTATATATTTTTAATTGCAAAGACAAACACTGAATAAAAAATATATATTTTGAAATATCTATTTAAAAACATGCAGATTTGTCTCTTTTCTTATTTTTTTGATTTGTAGAAATTATAGATCATTATTTAAATTTATTTTATTTACATTTTATTATTCCCAGCTGGCTGTAGCAGCGATTACTAATGTTTTTGACTCTCATGTTTGACTGAGAGAAAGTCAAGAAAGACATAATCCATTACCTTTTCCCCAGGGATTCATGGGTCAGAGACTCATTTTTAAAGTCACTTTGAATGAAGCAATCCCTGCATACTGGCCATGTTCGTCAGTAATGAGAAAGGAAAATGCCACAATCCCTAGTAAAAATCAGGGATTTGTACCCGTCCTCTGGCATATTAAGCCTTTAGCATGACTACATTAGCATTTCTGATGATAAAAAAATAAATAAATAAGCAATACACTTTTAACATCTATTTTTAAACTTAATGCGAGAGCTAACATTGCAGAATGTTCGATCAAAAGCAGTCTCTGAGTCATTTTTTGTAGAATTAGGCATTCCTGATTTGATTTGTTTTGATTAAAAAAAATTAATTAAAGTTGAAAATGATAAAACAGATGTTTTGATATTCATTCATCTCTAGCACACATCCTTAATTTAATACAAAATTAACATAATAGGAAACGTAACAAACGTTTAATTTATGACTTAAATGACGCATGTTTAAGAATAATAATAAGTAAGCTCTCGGTTCAGATTGTTCTGAAAAGGAGGACAGCTAGATTTCACTCACACATGTACATGTATAATTTAATATTCATCACATATTTACAATATTAAAATGCATGAGCCCAGTTCTGTAGAAATTCAGTGCAGCTGTACAACACATTTTTCTTTTTTCTTTCTCTTCTTTCTTATTCTTTTTCTTGAAATCTTGCCAGAACGTTCAGCTTTTTGAACACCACAGTGGTTCAAAGGTTGGTGTGAGGCACTGAGGAGGATGTTAATGTTTATTTCTGTCCTTTGAAAAAGTAACCATTTTTCCTGAAATCACATACTGTATGATGATGCAACACATCATAACATGTTTAGATATTAATTGATTTTTGGAACCTGATTGATAATTCACTGATTTGTTTGTAAATGATCATGCGGCTGTGAGATGTATGCAGAAACAAGCCAAAATACAATTACAGTGACATTACCGGCAAAGGACAGTTGAAGGCAAGTTGTAATGATAAACAATTCTGGGGGTTTGAAATGTTAAAGTCATATTTGTGGTTCTAATTTGAAAACTGAAAGAGCAGCTGAATGAATCATTTTATATGGGTTAATGGAGGGGGATGTAAAAAAAAAAAAGAGCTAGCATGAAAAAAATGTGTATGACATGCACAAGGCAAATAAAATAACAACGTTTTATGCAAAGTTCCTGCCCTGAAGAAGACCACTTGTTGGTCGAAACATGTTGGCTCGTGTACTTGTAAAATGATTTAACCCATACTAAATAAAGGCTTTTTAACTTTATCCTTCTCCTCATTGAAAACTTGACTGAGTGCCTGGGACCTGCTTTTCGTTTCTTTGGATCTTTTCCCTACCCCAAGAGCACCTGCTATCACGGATTTTATAACTTTACCTGAGCGCCTGGTTGAACCTTTTACAGTTCACACACAAATGTTGTGTTTTTATGTTTTATGGGGACTTTCCATAGACACAATGGGTCTCATTCATGAAACATTCGTAAATATACGAGTAAATATGCGAGTGATTTTCGCGTAAAGAGACCTTCCCGAAAACTCTTCTCCTGATTCACAAATACTTCGTAAACGTCAGATGTGATAGTGAAATGTGTGTGTGTGTTAATGAATTCCAATCAGTTGTAAATGGGATGCGCGTGCACGTTCATTCTCAATTAGGGTAGAGTGGGGGAAAACGCCCCCCTTAAGGAAAATGTGACATTACTGTGAAACAAAACATACATGTGACTAGAATTGCCATCCCAGTTTTGAGTGACTATGGCAGGAGAATATTACTTAATATTAAAATTGCTCAACCTGCATAATTATATATATTATTGACTGAAAATATTTTTGTACAAAGGGGGCGTTTTGCCCCAGCGGTGGGGTAAAACGCCCCCCAAGGTGGGGTAAAACGCCCCCTTTCTTACCAACCAGTTTGCTTCATAGATCAACAGCAAAATAAATATAGTTTTTAATCTCTAAAAGTAAAAGGCAAGTAATGCAACAACATGTATATATACCTATTAATATTTATTTCAGGAATGTACAAAATAGCCAAATTTCTAACATTTTAATATTTTGATTTCTACACTAGGCCTATATGGGGTTGATAATTGATGTAGTATTTGTTCACCACTATCATCAAGAAAAACAGAAAACCCTAAATAAATATTAAACATAAATTAGTATATTTAAAGTGAAATATATTCAATAAATGCTCTAAAAGTCACTATATTTTATCATTGGGTCACCTAACCACCTTCCATCATTGCATCCACCAAGCTAGCTAGCTAATGCTTACTTGAGGTAATTTTATCATGTTTTGTTAAAATATTTTGATTTTATCGCCTAGTTATACTGCATTAAAGTGTAAAATAAAGACTTTGATAAACAGAAATATGTTACTATAGTAATTATGATAAAGAGAAACTATGCCCCTTGGGGGGCGTTTTACCCCTCAGCATAGGGGGCGTTTTACCCCACAAGCTATGTTTTTTTTTTTAATTGTTTATTTTTAAAAATATAATTATATTCCTTATAAATAACATATGCTCTCAAACTACAGACTTCACTATTCATCTATCATACATTACCAGGGGCGGACTGGCCATCTGTGTGATCTGGAGAATCACAGAACGGCCGGTACTCCAGGACAGCCGGCGGGCCGGCCCACCACCCGCCACACACGCAGTCACAGAGAGGGAGCGAGCTAGAGACCTTGCGTGTGTGTTAGGGGTGGGAGAAAAAATCGATCCATTGCGATTCTCTCTCCAACGATTCTGGATCGATTCTGAGAATTCCAGAATCGATTCTGAGCTTAGTTTTTAACCAGATGTGCGATGACGTTGAGTTTGCTTTAGAAACACCCGTATTCTGCTTGCTTCCAATTCCTCACACACATACACCACTCGAACCTTCCGTAAAATAATCTTTCATAAAGTTCGGAAAGGTTGAAGCGAATTACAAGGACATTCACAGGCTTCATTGCACAGGATACGCTGTGAGAGACGCGCGCTTTCTTTGATGTTACACTTGAAGTGTGCTGTCTCGCCCGGGTAGATAAAGAATCGTTCTGGAATCGGATCGTGACTCCCAGAATCGGATCGGATCGTGAGGTGACCAAAGATTCCCACCCCTAGTGTGTGTGCTAGTGTGCGCGTGTCTCACGGGATGATGTTAGGAAGTGATATTCAGCTTGCTACATTTTAATGATTACAGTAGTTAAAACAGCTAAACTTCAACATTTTAGCTGTAAAATGCCACAGTAGCTAATAGTAAGAAATATGTTGTGCTTTTACTTTTAAAAATGTTGGTAACGTTACAGTTAATCCTTACAAACTTTGAAGATTTTAAATACAGAAGTTACATTTGTAATGGTGTAGCCTATTTTCATTTAGATGTGGTATTATTATTTGTGCAGTACCTAAGATTAATTACTGCATAAATTAATTAAGATTATTAAGTAATACATTCATTTTAAGACAGCATGGAATAGATTGTATAATGCTGTTAGCTATAATTTGGATGGTATAGTATCAGCCACAATTAAAGTCTTGTGACACATGCCTGGTGGCAGGCGTTATTGTTGTTGTTGTCGAGTTTCCGCGCGCCGATTGCCTTGGGCCGGGCCTAGACAAAGTCCAGGGCCGTTTTTTAGTCCCAGTCCGTCCCTGTACATTACTGTGATATCACTGTGAACAATATTCTATTAAACACTTGTTTACTAATATCTGAACATTATAGCATTTTCCATGTAATCCCCTTCTCTTCAAATACGTCGCTGGTGTCTGCTTCTCCATGGAGATTTGTATATCCCCGTTGTCAACGTAGTGCATAGCAATAGTAAAAATGTATCTTGATTCATTCTAGTGGTTATTTTGGGGAAAACGGGTGGGGGGCATTTTACCCCAGGGGGGCATTTTCCCCCACTCTACCCCTACCATAAATCCCGCCCATTAAATCCGACTGACAACTATATATGGGCATCATATTATGACATGAATGCGAATTAAAATAAATTTTCTCAGATGCAGAAATTGAACTTTTATTATCAGAAGTTCATTCAAAACACCACATTTTATTTTCAAGCGTAGCCTACATAGTGGCGTATATCGGGTCCTAAAAATAAGTGGCAGCATATTACAGATGCAGTTAATGGAGTTTCATCTGTTAATCGAACATTCCCAGAAGTGAGAAGAAAATGGTTCGACATTAAGCTTGAGAGCAAAAAACGAATTAGTTCACTTCGGAAAAAAAGTAGGCCTATTCAAACTGGAGTTGGACCACCATCGCAGATGCTATTCTGGCTCTCATAATAAGAAAAAACGTATGTAATTACTATATATAATATTTTTTCAAAATGCTGTGCAAATATGTAGGCTACCCTAAGGTGAATTAAAATGCAGCCTTATTAATGAGCAAAACGTTCGGGTGTTAAGCGCACTATTTACGCGTGGCTGGGAGCAGATGTAGATTTCTTGTGTACCAACTAACATTTGGAAAATACGAACATTTTAATGAATCCGAACATTTTCGCCAGAACCACTTTACACACGATTTACACAAAAATTCGTTCTGCTCGTGTTTCATGAATGAGACCCAATGATTTTTATACTGTACAAACTGTATATTCTATCCCCTTACTAACCCTACCCATCACACAAAACTTTCTGCATTTTTACATTTTCAAAAAAACATCTTAGTATGATTTATAAGCTGTTTTCCTCATGGGGATAAAAAAAAGTCCCCACACGTATTTTGAATATTGCCATCTTTGTGGGAACATTTTGTCCCTATGCTGTAGGTGACACACACACGCAGGCAGACACACACACACACACACACACACACACACACACACACACACACACACACACACACACACACACACACACACACACACACACACACACACACACACACACACACACACACACACACACACACACACACACACACACACACACACACACACACACACACACACACACACACACACACACACACACACACACACACACACACATGTTGGTGCAACAGCATTATGAGGACTCTCCATAGGCGTAATGGTTTTTATACCGTAAAAACTATATATTCTATCCCCCTACACTGCCCCTATCCCTAAACCTACCCATCACAGGAGACATGCAGCATTTTTAATTTTTTAATAAAACATTGTTTTTTATGTTTTTTAAGCCATTTGATTTATGAGGACTTTTGAAATGTCCTCATAAACCACCCATAAGTTGTAATACCAGTGTAATACACATGTCATTATACAAATTTGTGTCCTCATAAATCACATAAACCAACTCACACACACACACACACACACACACACACACACACACACACACACACACACACACACACACACACACACACACACACACACACACACACACACACACACACACACACACACACACACACACACACGCTTTATTAGGTACACCTTGCTCTTACCGGATTGGAAACATTCGGCAGAGATTTTGGTCCATATTGACATGATAGCATCACACAGTTGCTTCAGGTTTGTCAGCTGCACATCCATGATGTGAATCTCCCCGTTTCACCACATACCAGGGTGCTCTATTGGATTGAGATCTGGCGACTGTTGGAGGCCATTTGAGTTTAGTGAACTCAATGTCATGTTCAAGAAACCAGTTTGAGATGATTTGTGACATGGTGTGTTATCATAATAAAATAAAAAGAAAGAAAAATATTTCAATGTTTGGTACTGAAAAAGCTCAATATATTGCCTTTGCAAGCCTCAAACAACTATATAGGTCATCTGTTTCTTTCATTCAGGGATATGGGCATCCTGTCAGAGTGTCCTACATGTGTGCAGTTTTCATATACGCCAGAATACACTACTCTAGTAAATGTTCCACCAAGCTGTGATACAGTAAGTTAAGTAACAATAAGTAATACGTAACGCTTTCCAGAAAAGAGCGTTGTAACTTCTTTGTTGCGGTAGAGCTAGAGCCTGGACTGTATACTTTTGGCATGGGTTACGTAGAGCTGGGAGTCTTCTGTTACACAGTTACCGTAAGTACACCAAGAGTATTCAAAGCAGCACTGGATATATTCAATATCATTATGCTGATTACTTTAATGTGTTGTAAATACAGCTGTTAATCAGCTTGTAATTGGATTTTTAAAAATAACCGATTGATCTTGCAAAACAATGCAACTCTTTGCCAGGACTGCAAACATTCTCCTCCCATCCTGTGGATTAAATCAAAGCGTCTCATTGTCTTCACCTCAGTTAATCTGTAAGCCTTCAAAGGTTGTGAATGTGGACCTGAAGAATGAACAGCTCTAAGGGCCCCTAACAGTCTATGAACTAACAGTCAGGCCCCTTACAGTGGCTTCGAGGATCACATCTGAGAAGATCATGGACGTCTCGAGTCCCAGAACTGACACTTTGTCTATGGAGCCCAGTGCCAAGCTGTTTTGCTGTGGTTTTGTAAGGCGTTGCATCCCTCTGGTATACAGAGAAGAGCTCTACCACATCCTGCGCATGACTGGACCCCTGGTGAGGATTCTGTCACATACACATCATGATAATGTGCTATGCTTGTTCTGTTTGAATAGTGAAAGAGCTGGCAGAGAAATGCAGTGGCTTACATAGAAATGATCCATTCCTGAATAGACCATAATCTGTTTTGGGTACATTTTGTATCATGTCTTCATGCATGTCCATTTGAATACAAATTAATCCTAGATGAGTTGATTCTCAATTGTTAAATCTTGCATCCTGTATAAAATAAATGCTGTGTAAAAATAAGCCAAAAAATGGTCTTAAATAGTTTGGAAATTATGTTTTAAGCAGATTTTACAGTATATTTCCAGACTAGATCTGTTAAAATATTATTAGTAAAAATTCTCATGAATCTCCAGATAAACAGGTGCTTTGTTTTTCGTCCATGTGACTGTGGACTTTAATAACCGCAGTCCATGTGAGTCCAGGACTTTCATCTCCATTTTGTGCTAAATATTTCTTTGTTTGTATTCTTAGCTTGTGTGCCGGTTCCTGAATTTCCTCCTTTTCTTTGTGGTGACAATGTTCTGTGGACGTCTGGGGAACACTGTGCTAGCGGGCTACGCCATGGCCTCAGCTGTACGTCTGCTTGAGTCAAAACTTATGCCGGCAAATTTGTGTTATGTACCACATTTTTTTGATGTGCAATATTATCGAGCAATGATTCACAAGCCCACACAATGTGTCCAATACATTTATTTTTCAGACTATCAATGTAACAGCTGCAGCGACGGGGTTTGGACTTGCTTTGGCATGCGACACTTTGGTATCACAGGTGTGTTTTCCATACAAATAGCACTCCAACTGTGTAATAAAATAATAAACCAAAAGCCTGGACAATGAAAGGCCTACTAAGATTCACTTAATGTTTAATATATTTTATTTTAAAGCCTCAGTACAAGTAACTCGAGTTACGTAATCAGAATACTTTTTTCAAGTAACTAAAGTAACGCAGTACTTTTAAATTTACAGCAAAATATCTGAGTTACTTTCTCAAATAAGTAATGCAAGTTACTTTGCTTTCCCATTTATTGACTGACAGCTCTCCTGTCATCATGTTGAGAAAAATTGTGAGTAAGTGCAGAGATGTTGTGTGTAAACATGATGGTTATTGTCGTTCTAGACTAAATGTGAGTGTCCATTTACTCATCTCACTTGCACAAAAAATAATCCGCATTCCTCAAAATGAATAAAAACAGTGAAATGCAAAATCAGAATACGCAAACCTGCAATAATTAAATATGTTAAATAAAACAAATATTTTGATGCATTTAATCTCACATTATTGACCAATGTACTTGCTGCTGATATTCGATGAAACCATAAGTGAAAATGACTTTAGATTTTTCCGTTTTTATTCGTGGTTTATTCTGTGCCCTCTACTGTACACGTGTGAATTTGCATTTCCTTCAGCCTAAGGCTTATTATTTCAATTTTGGTGTGAAAGGGGCTTTACATTTGCTCAAAAATAGAACTTTTTTTGTTATAAACAAAAACAAACAAGCCCTGCCCAGGTGAGATAAAGTAATGCAAAAGTAACGTAACGCATTACTTTTCTAAAAAAGTAACTTGGCAATTATTGAGATGGTCCTCACTGCAGAACACGAAATCCAGGGGGAGGAGTTGGATCCAGATCCAACTCCTCCCACCTTACATATACCTAAACCTACCCATCTCCGCCCCCTGATCCCTAACCCCACCCCTAATCCTACCCATCTCCACCCCTTAGATCTGGATCCAACTCCGCCCCCTGGATCTCGTGTACTGCAATGAGGTGCTACTGGAATTATTTACTTTTTAAGGGAGTAACGCAATATTGTAATGCATTACTTTTCCAAGTAACTTTCCCCAACACTGGATATCCCTCAGGCCGTTCTCGCATGTATAGTAAAATAACTGATAGCTTATGGCAGTCTAACATCTTGCCCTCAGACATTTGGGAGTAAGAACCTTCTCCGTGTGGGCATAATACTGCAGAGAGGCATCGTAATTCTGATGCTCTTCAGTTTGCCCTGTTGGGCTTTGCTTGTGAACACCCAGCCCCTCCTTCTCTATCTGGGACAGGACCCAGAGGTGGCCAGGTAAGTGCCACTCTTTGACACACACTGACTGAACATATTTGTATTGACATTGACTGTTGAATACTAGAGTACAAACCAGTCTATGGTGTCAGACTGAAAACTAACAGTTTCTCTCTCTCTCAGGATTGCACAGCTCTATGTGGTTGCATATTTGCCAGCAATTCCAGTAAGGTCCACTAATGGATGATTATGGATTGCATTTCCAGTGCAGTTGAACTCAAATCCAATAATTCTTTGTATACATTACTGTTCATCCTCATGTTGAGTCTGTCATGTGTCTATATTACAGGCCATGTTTCTGTATCAGCTGCAACTGTCATACCTTCAGAACCAGGTACAAAAAATTATATTTTAAGGAAATCAACAACTTAATAACTGCATTCAGTTCCTGTATGTTGTTGTTGTAATACTCATGAACCCTCTGTATAGGGAGTGATCAAGCCTCAGATGTATGCATCTGCAGTTGCCAATGTTGCCAATGTGATAGTGAACTACTTTCTGCTGTACTGGTGGGATTTTGGAGTTTAGTGAGTATATGTTTTCCATAT
The DNA here is from genome assembly GCF_029890125.1 of Rhinichthys klamathensis goyatoka. Classification (NCBI taxonomy): domain Eukaryota; kingdom Metazoa; phylum Chordata; class Actinopteri; order Cypriniformes; family Leuciscidae; genus Rhinichthys; species Rhinichthys klamathensis. Next base: position 2,660,703 of record NW_026606829.1, read on the forward strand.
TTTGTGTTTTTTCATGTGTTTGGTTTTCAGTATTTTGATAATAAGATTTGTTTTCTGTGCACTTTCAGTGGGTCTGCTGCTGCAAACACCTTTGGTCAGGTCTTTAATTGTTTTGCCCTGTTTTGTTTCATTCGCTGGCAGAAGCTCCATGAGAAAACTTGGGGAGGTGAGTGTCTGTCAATATTAGGGAAGTTACTCTGAAACTTAAGTTTGCCAAACTACCAACTCATATTTAAAACTTGTAATTAATCTAGTCAAGCACTTTTGGGGGGAAAAAGACTAAACAAAAACACCTCAAGATGCTAAAAAAATAAAACTACTTAAAGGGTCACTCCACCCATTTCAACATTAATCTTTATTGAAAGTGGGTTATATATGTAGTCGAAATGTAAAAGAAATTTTAAATTTGGTGCCCTCTTGACCGAGAAAAGACAGAAAATAACTTTGGGGCGCATTTGTATGTAAGACAACAACTCCCACAATGCACCATGTTGCACAGCTCCGCAAGCCACTCCCACTAATCCAGAACAGCGCAAACATCAGAGAAATCGCTCTTCCGTCTACAAGAAGGCTAGCTGCCAAATGAGTTTAAAATTCATTTCACAAATGTCTAGTTAGTTGTGGCGAGCAGGACGAGGGCGAGGGACGTGAGAGGACGACGCGAGTGATAATGAATGGCACCTGTGCAGCGGTCTCATATCTCTCACGGAGGAGCGGAAGCACAAAAGGAACAGGCCTGATTTTATGTTTTGTTTCTGTTGTGTGTGGCCAGCTGGCTTATACTTTTGTTTTGTATTTGTTTATTTTACTATTAAAACGTTTAAATGTTCGCCGGTTCCAGCCTCCTTCTTCCCACAACAACGAACCCCGTTACATTGGCAAACTCATTAGTGAATTACTCGTTTGTATTTCTTTCTATATGGTGAATTATTGCATGATACCTGCATGTTCAGTCAGGCGAAACTAGGATGGTTCACATCACAACACAAACGTCCGTGTGGTCGTCTGATTCAGAGATTTCGTCCAGGAGAAACTGCCTTGTTGAAATTCTCTGCAGCAGACGGACTCTATCTGTGTCCGTAGCGCACAGCGAGAGCACACGCACCAGCAGTCCGCCCAGCTCAAGCCAGCCCGGGCTCCTCGTCCGCGACAGGCAGCCGCCTCCTGTTCCACCATCAGCCTCAGCTGCTCTTCACTATATTGCGGCTCGTAAAGATAGCCACGAACAGCGGATTCGAGCAGCAGAATTTCAAAATCCTCTTCTTCCATATCATGTTTAGTTTCTTCCGTCATTGTCGTAACTTCCTATATCCACAGCGCTTGTTAGCTTAGCTTATAAACAAGATGGCTGATATTGCTTTCAGTATCTGCAAGTGAAGTCCCACCCACTGATCTGTGATAGCTCTGTTAGCGCATTAGGTCCAACCCCCTATGGGCGGGTTTGAAAGGGTGGGAATTTGTGCTTGTAGTCTATACAGAAATCCCCCCTTTTTACACTTCCTCCTACAATGACGTCAAATGACGATTTTTGCGTCATTGTAGGAGGAAGTGAAAAAGGTAAATAGTAGATTTCTCTCGTCTCAGGGGAAAATGAAAGAATGTTGCACGACCATTCAATAGTATGACTGGTTGTCTAACAATGGACCTCTTAATGCAAATGGGTGGAGTGTCCCTTTAAGGGACACTATTTTCTTGAATGTATAAGTTTCAGATTTGTATCTTAGTCTTTTGGAATACATTTTTTTTGTTTTTGAACAGTCTCAATCAGCTTCAAACTTGATACATTTACACAAAACAATAAACAGACTATGTCATGAATTAAATAAGAGTATATAGTAGAGACGCACAATATATCGGCCACCATATCGGTATAGGCCAATAAATGTTTATTTTTAATGTTATCATTATCGGCCCGATAAGAAAAGTTGGCCAATATATTAAAGCAGATAATGGATTATTTCCTTCAGCTAAGACACTTCATATGCACAGTGTTCACCATGATGGTTGTGAATTTCTTGAAATATGATTAGAATCATAAAAAGAAAATACAATAGAGAGCAACATATACAGCGTCTGTCATACAGGCTACATAAAATTATAATGAGAACATTATAATTGTGTGCTTGGGACATGGCTTTTATTGATGAGACTTTTGTTTTTGCAATCAGGCTCTCAAAAATTATATTATCGGCCAAAATTTTGGTTATTATCAGTTTTCAAATATAAAGAATTATCGGTTATTATCAAAATGTTCATATCGGTGCATCCTTAGTAGAGTAGAACATAGCAATGAGCAGCAGAATCATTCCGATAAAAAATACCTATAATACTCGAATCCGTGGACACAAATAGTTTTTTAGGCTATCTGTTCATTTGCCTGACAAGTCCTATTAAAGCAACACTAAGTACGATTTTTTACCTTAAAATAATGTTTTCAAAATTGTTTCAGTGGTTCATCAAGTCGTGACATGGTGAAATGCACTTATGCCACCGCTTTGCGGTCCTTTATCTGATATATCCACGCTATGTAAGATGGCCAGATCGGGTCGCGTTTCTGTAGTCCGAATGAGACATAAGAAAACTACAAATTTGACTTGCTTTACGGCAAGCGTTACAATTGCCGATAGGTGGAGCGTACTCGACAGTAGACTACAACTACATGTAAGATACCTAGCAGCCGGGTAGCTTTTGAATTGTCATCATGATTCCAAAGCCGGTGCTGGATAAACAGAGAGCATGTGCGTGCGTGCACGTGCGACAGTAGGATGCGGTAGGCTAAATTATTTACGACAGCAGTAATGGACAATTCCGCTTCCAACCTGTAGGGCGACCGCAGAGGAAAAGTTACTTGGTGTTGCTTTAATTTTAATGGAATCGGTTCGTCCTAAACAGTGCTCTTTGTCGTGCATAAGAAGTCTGAATTATTCACATGTGAACTACATTAAATACAGGTGTAAATGGGCTCTAAAACGTTTTGAGCTAGTCAACTTTTGATCACTTCCAGAGGTAGTCGAAAACGCATTTGACCTGATTACTTTTGTGGTGTAGCGATTATACGCACGTATAAATATAATTAATTATTATTCATAACGGATTATGATCAATAATTAATAATTTAATTATTTTCAGAATTTACTGTAGCAGAATCAATAGTATGATCATCTTATCAGTTCATCCAATGAACGGAAAGCATAAACAATTATTAATTCTAGGAAATATAATATCTTCCTGGCCAAGAAAGACTAATTCCCAGCTAACAGCTAAATTAAGAAATAAATCAAGGGTCAAAGCATAGGTAACTTAGATCGAAGTTCAAGACAATAAATCTGTAAGCACATAACACAAGTAATGCTTCTCTTTTCAGATACAAACAATACTTTATTGATTATAAGCCTATGACTAACACACATAAAACTAATATAACACAAACACACGCACACGCATTCATACAAGTTGAAGAAAGACAGAGAGTGAGGAAGAATGAGTTTTAGGAGTTAGATGGTGAGATCCCAAGTTTCTATATGCACTTAAAAGACATGACCTGAACGAACCATCAATAATTAATTTCACCCTTGTATCGTTTCTTAGGCGGGTAATTCAATTTGATATTAAAATGCACCTGCAGTTTTAGCTAAAAGTCTGGAGGTACTTGCTTGTCCTTGCGTTGCTTTTGGGGATTCCCTTTTGTCGGTGTGAAGGTGTTCCCCGGGTCCGTTGTTTGGCTGGCGGTCTCCTCGTGCTTGATAGATCTTGGGCAGCCAGTCACGTGGTGTGTTGGCGCGGATGAATGAAAGTCTTTGAAGTTGGAAGCGTGTTGCAGTCGAAACGTTTTAAACGAAACTTTGCAGCAAAACTTAACTTAGAACCGAGACTTTTAACGGAAAAGAAACAAACTAAGAAAAGAAAGAAAAGTGTGACGAGATGGCTTGAATTAAATCTGTTTTAACCCATATCTTGGTTTGGGTCATTTGTCTCTGCGTCTACATGGTTAGCTACTATCGTCTGCTCCACCCGGCTTGTTCTGCCGAAAGAGAGCATCACAAGAGAGCATCACAAGAGAGCATCACAAGAGCATCACAAGAGCATCACAAGAGCAAGAGCGATTCTGTGTTCGGGTCTACGATTTTAAACTCAAAATGTTTGTCCCGCCTCCTGGAGGAATTTGGAATTCGGACAATAAGATACTATATGGTTATTTGAGAAGGGGGTCTTTTCTACCCCCCCCCCCCCCCCCCCCCTTTCTCTCATCGTGAATCATGTGCTATCTGTGCTCTGCTTAGTCATCAGCTTGAACAACGGATTCAGTTTAGACATAATTTCCATTTTAAGAACATAAACATTTTTACACAGATTTCAATCAAGCCATCTTTTGAACTAAACACATACGAGCATAATGATAGGAAACACGACACTTTCATTCCAGTATCTCTAATATTTAAAACAATTACATGACTTAGATGTGATCTAAGCAGAATAGACACATACAGGGGTTGTAAACACAATATATAATTATGTTATGTTACATGATTTTGATTATGGGTCAGTCAAGAATTGTTCTGGGATGAGTTTTATGGAGTTTGATATGGAGGAAAGTCCTTATGTGTGTGTGTGTGTGTGGGTATCCTTATGGTCAACATCTGTCGCATTCGTGGTGTGTACCACGTGAGGGTTTAGTTGCAAATGGTTGTCTTCAAGACAAAGGGTAGTTTTCTATGGACATCCACATGGAGACGTACTAATTGATGAGGGGAAAACTAGCTCGGGACCCTGAATGGTTCAGTCTGTTTAGTCGCAGGGGTCAGGTGACTTCTTGTTAGGGCCTCTTGTTTCACCATTTCTGAACAGATCTGTTCTTGCCAAATTATAAAACATTGACAACGTCCTTCCTTTAGTTAAACAACAAATGGTCTCTTGACTCCAGTGCCTGGGGTGATCTGGAATATGCAGCCCCTTGTGTTTGATTATGTACGAATGCTTCACTCGTGTGGGTTGCATTCTCGTTGTCGCTACAGTGGTGTGGACACTCATGTGGTCGAATGCGTTCAAACAACCACAAAAGAGTGCCCACTCTCCACCTACTGACTTAATGTGTAAACATTATGGGAAGCGCACTAGTCAGAAAGGATTTAAACTTTGTTGGCTGAAGACCCAAGTTTGGTTTAAAGACAATAAAGCGTACCAAGCACAATATTCTCTCACCATTCCTGGTTTTTAACACGCACTCACAGCGTTCGGCATGATCTTGCGGCTGTCAGAGCAGAAACGAAAGCTGCCTGTCTCCATATGTTTTGTCGTCATCTCTAGGCGCGTTCGTATGTAAATTGGGTGGCACTTTATTTTACAGTGTACTTACCTAAGAAAGTACTGGGTAATATAAAGTAACTACATGGGTTAAGGTTAGGTTTAGGGTTAGCGTTAGTACCTAGTTTACCCAGTTATTGCAATTACTATAATACATACATAGTATGTACATGGGGAAAATTTCTACCGTAAATTGCGTGAGCTTACTTTGTCCATTAGATCGAAAGATCTGGAAAAACCCATACATTTACCCGCCCATAGACCCTCCCCTCGAAGAAATCAGGACAGAAGTGGTTGAAAGTGGACAAAAGAGATGGCTTAAAACACCAGGTGTAAACGGGAATGTGTGTCCCTCGTCTAGTTCTGATCCAATCAACCAAAACGTAAATACCAGGTGTAAACAGGGCCTTACTGTTTTCCTCCAACAGGGTGGTCTTCTGAGGCCCTGCAGGAATGGGGTTCCTACATGAAGCTGGCCATCCCCAGTACACTGATGACCTGTTTTGAATGGTGGATCTATGAAGTTGGAGGCTTCCTGGCAGGTACATTCAAGGGTTTTTTAAAGTTAACTAAACCTAAAACCATAAAAACACCTTTGTTGCTTAAAATACAATAAAACTGAACTGAAATAAATAAATAATTTTTATTTTATTTCTGCAAGTTATCAAGGCAACATTTCTTACTTGCACTGAACAAAATTATAAACGCAACACTTTTGTTTTTGCCCCCGTTTTTCATGAGCTGAACTCAAAGATCTAAGACTTTTTCTATGTACACAAAAGGCCTATTTCTCTCAAATATTGTTCACAAATCTGTCTAAATCTGTGTTAGTGAGCACTTCTCCTTTGCCGAGATAATCCATCCACCTCACAGGTGTGGCATATCAAGATGCTGATTAGACAGCATGATTATTGCACAGGTGTGCCTTAGGCTGGCCACAAAAAAAGGGCACTCTAAAATGTGCAGTTTTGTCACACAGCACAATGCCACAGATGTCGCAAGTTTTGAGGGAGCGTGCAATTGGCATGCTGACTGCAGGAATGTCCACCAGAGCTGTTGCCAGTGAATGTTCATTTCTCTACCATAAGCCGTCTCCAAAGGCGTTTCAGAGAATTTGGCAGTACATCCATCCGGCCTCACAACCGCAGACCACGTGTAACCACACCAGCCCAGGACCTCCACATCCAGAATCTTCACCTCCAAGATCGTCTGAGACTAGCCACCCGGACAGATGCTGCAACAATTGGTTTGCATAACCAAAGAATTTCTGCACAAACTGTCAGACACCGTCTCAGGGAAGCTCATCTGCATGCTCGTCGTCCTCATCGGGGTCTCGACCTGACTGCACTTCGTCGTCGTAACCGACTTGAGTGGGCAAATGCTCACATTCGATGGCGTCTGGCACTTTGGAGAGGTGTTCTCTTCACGGATGAATCCCGGTTTTCACTGTACAGGGCAGATGGCAGACAGCGTGTATGGCGTTGTGTGGGTGAGCGGTTTGCTGATGTCAACGTTGTGGATCGAGTGGCCCATGGTGGCGGTGGGGTTATGGTATGGGCAGGCGTATGTTATGGACAACGAACACAGGTGCATTTTATTGATGGCATTTTGAATGCACAGAGATACCGTGACGAGATCCTGAGGCCCAATGTTGTGCCATTTATCCACGACCATCACGTCATGTTGCAGCATGATAATGTACGGCCCCATGTTGCAAGGATCTGTACACAATTCCTGGAAGCTGAAAATAATAGTTCTTTCATGGCCAGCACTCACCGGACATGTCACCCATTGAGCATGTTTGGGATGCTCTGGATCGGCGTATACGACAGCGTGTTTCAGTTCCTGCTAATATCCAGCAACTTCGCACAGCCATTGAAGAGGAGTGGACCAACATTCCACAGGCCACAATCAACAACCTGATCAATTCTATGCGAAGGAGATGTGTTGCACTGCGTGAGGCAAATGGTGGTCACACCAGATACTGACTGGTTTTCGGACCCCCCCAATACAGTAAAACTGCACATTTTCGAGTAGACTTTTATTGTGGCCAGCCTAAGGCACACCTGTGGAATAATCATGCTGTCTAATCGGCATCTTGAAATGCCACACCTGAGAGGTGGATGGATTATCTCGGCAAAGGAGAAGTGCTCACTAACAGATTTAGACAGATTTGTGAACAATATTTGAGAGAAATAGGCCTTTTGTGTACTTAGAAAAATTCTTAGATCTTTGAGTTCAGCTCATAAAAAATGGGGGCAAAAACAAAAGTGTTGCGTTTATAATTTTGTTCAGTGTATTTAGTTTAACTAGATGTACTAAAAAAAAAACTAGACAAAAATAACACCTTTACACTCACAGAACAGAAAATAAATGTTTGTTTGTATATTTAACCAGTTTGATTTTACTATTGCTTTTCCCGCTGAATTATCCCATTCCCATTGACTCTTCTCATCCCATCAGGAATGCTGAGTGAGGTTGACCTGGCTGCTCAACACGTGGTTATAATGCTGGCGTACATCAACTACATGGTGTGTTTGGATAATCTGAGAATATTCATATTATCATATAAAATTCACCTTTATCCTTTTCATGATTGTGTTGTTTTTATCATCTCCATCTTGATATTCCAGATCCCATTAGGAATGCAAGGAGCAGCGTGTGTTCGTGTGGGAAACGCACTTGGCGCTGGGGAAACAGCTGCTGCCATCGTCACCTGCAAGGTTTCTCTCATCAGTTCAGGTAAAACTCATTTAATTTGATACCAATCATTCCTAAATTTGTCATGACACTTAGTCATATGAAGCACCAATTGATGTCTTGTAAATGTTAATTTTGTTCCCCAGCTGTTATAGCAATCATTCAAGGTTTAGTCCTGGGCTCAACAAAAACGGTCATTGGCTTCATATTCACTTCGGATGAGTAAGCCACTTTCCTTATTATTTCAAGCATGTAAAACAAAATGTTTGTTGGCATAAGTAGACTTCAACAAATCTGTAAACGCTCTTGTCTAAACATTAAAAATTAAGATTTAACAGAAATAATGTCAACAACAGCTGTGTTTCAAATTTCCATTGTGATGTTTGTTTAGGACTATAGCAGAGCTTGTGTCTCAGCTACTTAACATCTACTGCCCTCTTCAGTTCTTTAATGGAGTATTGGTGAGTTCTGCACAAACTTTTATTCCTCATTTTCCCAGAGACAGTATATAGGGGGAGGAGACGACCACCCATATAAAAATAAATGGGAGATATTTCAGCGCTCAATATAGGCTTAATACATTTTATTTTAAAAAGCCAGTCTCCAACTTTTTTGCAAGAAAAGCTAAAGAAGTACAACTTGTGATACCATTGTTGCAGTGTTATTTTAATATCATTGATATACTATTATAGTTTAGTAATGTATAGTATAGTATAATATAGTATAATATAGTTAATATTTTTATTAACGTTTATTTATACAATTTTTCTTTTTAGCAATTTTTGTACTTCAATTTGAACTAAAAATGAGAAATGTGGCCCTTAATGCAAAGGTAAAAAAAAGTTTTTTTTTTTTTTTTTTTTTTTGTTTAGTTAAAGTGTGTTTTGCTTCGAAGAAACAAAAAAAAATTAACGATAATAATTCTTGTCAGATTATATTGCTGATTTAAAGTCCCCCTGTAGTCAATAATTTTATCCCTTAAAACTCCTTGATCACCAAAATGACATATTTAAACGTTTTTTTTTTCATGTGAAAAAAATGTCTTCATGCCTTAAAATAGCTTGAATGTAACTCTACACCCTTGCTTCAAGTATGTGGATAGAGATCCACTCAAGTTACTGTAGTAAACGCTGCACAAATAGTATCGCTCTTTACAATGTCGGACACATATTGGTAATTAATATGATTAGCCTTTTGCTTTACGTTATCAAACAGCTAATAATGTGTTGCTAATGTTGCACAAACCATGTTTACGTTCACCATCTCAGAGTCAGACCTTGTAACAATCAGCAGAAACGCTTTGAACATCATTGAACGTCAGTGGAGAAAAGCACTTAGTTCATCATAACATCGTATATACATCATACATCATATACATAATTAACCCGCTATATTGCTAAAAGTACCCGATTTTTCATACCAACAGAAACATTTACTGGGATAACCTTGCTTCTCTTGAGACTCCCCTGCTTCACAGCAGTTATGCTCAAGCCCGCCCCGCAGGTTGACTGTCTTTGGTTCACTGGAGTTTTAAGGAGAAAACTCAGCAATGGTGTTGTTGAGTTATGAATTTGCATGGTTTGTCTTAAAGCATATTAAAAATACCACATAGACATATAAACAACATTAAAAGCTTGATTTTCACCACAGGGGGTCTTTAAAATATAAAGCGTACGGTATAGGGTGGCCATTATAGCACCAAAATGGCCATTGAGTGGACTATTAAAGGTACCATATATATATCAAATCATGTGTATTTATATGAATGAATATTCATATAATTGTGTGTATTTATAAACATATTTTATATATGCCAGTTATCTTGTCAAATTCAGTGTTTTGAATCAAGTGTAGTATTTTGAAGTATTTTATTTCATTAGTTCATTTCATCATTGATTTCAGGGTGTTGGCATGGGCATTCTCATTGGCACAGGGCAGCAGAAGATAGCTGCTATTGCTAACCTCTTTGGCTACTACTGCATTGGACTCCCATCAAGCATCGTTCTGATGTTCACGGCCAAGTTACAAGTTGCTGGTTCGCCTTGTTACAACTAAATGCATCATATTGACTCCTGTCACAATTGCTGATGTTTAAGTACACAAATGATCAGGGAACCTTTTAATACAATGATTTCTCTCCCGCTCTTTCAGGCTTTTGGCTGGGCCTCCTCATTGCAGTCTTTTTGCTTGCAATTTTTTTTGTTGTGGCCATTTTCAAATTAGACTGGAAGAAAATTACCAAAGAGGTAGGCATATCAGACCTATTAAAACTGGACCTTTCTTCTATTTATACTGCTCATGATCATGTGATTATAGTTGACTTCTGTGACTGAAAGAGTTTTTTCTTTTTGCAAGGCAATTGAGCGTACAGGAAAGAGTGCAAATGGAGCAGTGACCCCTGAGTTTTGTTCGAATCATCGCAACAGCTTCTACCAGGTGGTCCTGAATACAGAGGTAAGTTGTTGTCTTTATAGTTTTCATTTTAAATAATCAGTAAAAACTATTGATAAAAAGTATGCATTATTTTACCACAATTAATTACAAAAATAACATGCTAAAATTAATGCATTTAATCAAGTCAGCCGATTCTTTCATGTATTTTTAAAGGAATAGTTCACCAAAAATTGTATTTGTCATTTTCTCATCCTCATGTTGTTCCTATGATAACAATGACTTTCTTTCTTCTGTAAAACACAAATGAAGATGTAACTGTTTTTTGTCCAGATAATGAACGTCAATGGGGTCCAAAACATAATTGGACCTCATTCACTTTGATTGTATTGACAAAAAACACTGAAACCATTTTCATAAAGTCATACCGGTTTTGAATGACATGAGGGTGAGTAAAATGATTTTTGGCTGAACTATCCCCTTAAGATACCCTTTTAAAAAATGTGGCAACCATGGCACAGTTAAAACGTTTATAATGTTGAAATTGTGTCTCACTGTATCAGAATGGGAATGGATACATGGTTGTGAGCTCTCACGATCAGGACGAGGGGCTCAACAGTACTGTGGTACATGAGGAGCCAAACGTGACTCGCGTGGAGGAAAAGCCCATAGCTCTGCTCTCTACCTCTCAGCTGATCCTCAGGAGGGGTCTGACTACCCTCGCTGCTCTTCTCATCCTAGCTGTAGGGATAGCCATCCATCTCATTGTGCCTTTACCTGATGTGTCTTATGGTGCCGGTGCAAATTTTACATTGGTCTCAAACTTTACCACAGCCACTCCTATTTATTCAACAAGTATTGTTTGAAACTAGGACCTCAGGTAGATTCACTGTGAACATTTTATATCTGTATGCTGTGAGAGGCAACAAAAATTTTAATTGAATTAGAAAAATAGACGTATTTTTCGTCGTCTCAGCCTCTATATTGTGACCTAGACATATGATCATATATTTTATCCTCAGTGCATTTGCTTTGTCCACATCATTAGGCCGAATAGTAAGAAAATCGACCAGCTTAGAAGAAAAAAGGTCTGTTCCCCAGTGACACAGTCGTATAATCTCTTCAGTTGACATTTCTAGTCAGGGGTCTGCTGGAGAAATACTGCTAAAAAGAAGATATTCTACAAAGCCGCTGTCACATACAGAAAGCTGTATTATTAAACATGGCGGAACTGTGGGAACTTGAAGCAAATGCTGCTTGAGGAGTCGTTCACACAGAATGTGTATTTTCGTTTTAAAAACGCTAGTTGCAAGGCAGTGGAATAAAAAAAAAAACAGCGCATGGCCTAGTGATGTTTCTGTCAGGACCACTATCATCGATTACGATTGACAATTAGCATACAGTTTGGATTGGCCGTATGGTTCATGCGTGTAGTGAGCAGTGGGATGGACAAAAAAGCAAGGTCTCGAGATCTTTTAACTTGAACGCTGCCTATTTAAAAACACTTTGTTATGCGCTAGTCGCTGCAAAAGATGTGAGATGTGAGCACTATACAGTCAAAGACGTTTTCCTAGTGCTAGTTTGCATAGAAGAACAATAGAAACGCAGCACATTGGAATACAAAAATGTGTTCTTTGTGAATGGACCTTTACACTGCCCTGCGTCTCGCGCTTTCAAACGCAATAACGATTTCTGTGTGAATGACCCCTAAAAGAAAAACCATGTTGAGTAATGTGCATCAGAAACAAAACGGGGCGTCCGTTTATTGTCGGTGGCTCGTCGTGTCGCACAGCATCCACTGTAGACTGAATCACTGATTATAATGGTTTCTATTTGCATTTTAAGCTGCTTGTGTCTGCTGTAGACTTAGTGTAAGACAAAAAACATGCAACCTTTTGTGAAATTGCTCACATATGAGTTTTTAAAGGTTACAGTAAATATCCATAGAAAACTGGTGAACCATCAAATGTACTATATCCATCTGGTTAAGGTCATCTATTATATATGGTTGGACATCCATTATACTGTATATCTTTTCATTTTCTATTAAGGCTATCAATCAATGCAAGATTGTTCTTTAAGCTTTCTTCTATTGACATAATGACTATATATCTGATGAGTTTTTGATTTTGATTTTTACATTTAAATTTAAGTGTCTTTGTGTGCTGTACATAAACAGGATGGACCATTTATATATACTATTTTTGATCTACTTTTATCTTTAATTTTCTCCCTCCAAAATACAAATCGTCTCCTTGGAATTATAAGGTTCTATCTGCGTTCTGAGCAGTTTTGAGATATTGAACTTTAAAGTTTTTGCATTCCATTTGACTGTGTAGAAAGAACCTTTTTATTTTCTAAATAAAAAGTTCCAAAATCTACACAACTTAAAAAACAACATCACATAATGTAAAGAAGTGGTCACAGAATAAGAATATGTGAATAACTAAATTTTGGCAAAAATGTCAGATAGAACCTAATAATTCCAAGGGGACGAAATGTTGCCTCCTGTCTAAGCCTACACTATATTTAAATATATCCATGTTGATATGTCCATCCAGAGCTTTGCTGTCATACTCATAGTGTCTGTTGCTAACTTGTTATATGTAAATGTTTGATGCACCTATAAGCCATCAGGATTAACATATTATAATAATTTTGGTGGTTAAGCACATGATTTTTATGCCCTGTCATTTACATGACTGTGTCTCAGATGCAATTTCACTGAAACTGTGTATGTAAAGGTGTGAACCACATGGTTCATACAGTTAGAATAACAAAGGAACAGCATTCCTCAGGAACTTATTGTAGATTGCAGGATCTCCAGTCGGAAGTCCTAACAGTATTTATTGTTAGTAGCCCTTTTGTCTTCAGGTATAAAGTCCTGTCCCACGGACAGAACTTTGGGAGAAGTTAAGATTCTTAGAAGGGTTTAGATTCTTTGAAGACTGACATGCTAACATCGCTGCTGAAGAACTGCTACAGTACTACCTTCAATAAATTCTCCCCACAAGAACTCTGGTCATGCTTACTTATTTTATGGATTAGAGAGATCTAATAAATTGGCGACAAATACAGCAAAATCGAACACTGGTTCAACAAATCACTATTCAGAGTGTTTTAGGGGGGTATTTTTCTTCATCAGCTATATTTAGAGCCACGTCTTCTAATCGTCTTCACGTGAAGACGAAAAATGCATTTTCTAAAAAAATGTGGCATGGTCTCAGCAATCATAGTTAGCATAAAACTGAAATTTTGATTCTTTATTGTGGCATATATACAAGTGAAATGACTTTTCGAATGAGGAACATTTGGTGTGGGGCTTGATTTTGTCCATCGATAATTAATTGGATCACTGTTGTTTACTAATTGCTGCAATCCCATGTGAGTGACAGGCTGCTAGAGGAAAGGAATTATTGTCTCGCTCTCTCGCCTTACATGTTGACTTTAATGACAACCAATGTTTGTGTATATTTTTTTGCATCAGCATGCACAAAGTATTTTTTTGTGCATTTCGACTTTGAATGTTATTTCATGAACTTTCCATTGTTCACATTCGTGTTTGCTGCAACACATTTGCTCTTTTAAATATAAATTCATGAGATGATAAAGATGCGAGAGCAAGTGGTATAGCTTTATTGTAGGACTTGGGATTGTACAGGTTGTTTTTGTTTCACAGAGTCAGATTAATAAAATATATTTATATAAATAAATATAAACATTAACACAAATTATGAGCAAGTACAAAATGACTCACCCCATGTCATGTAAAAATAAAATAATGCACTGGTACTTAATGCATGGACACCATCTGAAATCCCGGAAAGGTGCCCCGCTTTGTACCTGCTTTTCAGATACAAAGTGGACATGTTGCACAGGTGCGCACCTTTTGGGTGGCGTCCTACCCTCCATAATCTGGGTGGACTGTCTGTCTGCTTTAAGACATTTCCCCAATAGCAGTCCTTCGGGCTGTTATTAGGCTGTCATCTGTTAAGTAGGAATTTAACAGCGAGTCCAGCTGCGAGGAGCAAAAGCATAGCTACCAGAGCCAGGCCACGGCGCAGCACTAACACCCTCAGTGGCAGCTGCATCCTCACTGTAGCGACTATCGCATCGGTCTGATCATCCAGTAGCCCATCCACATCTGTAGCATTATTCACAGCACAGTCCTCAATATGTCCGCCTTCCTCTTGTGCACCTGTCAAGAAAATGACTCTTATTAGCATGCCTCATTAAATATTATCAGACTTTTGAGTTATTAGTGTCTAAACAAACATATTACCATCATCCGTCCTTCTTGGCAGCACACCAGCCCTGATCTGTGCCTGAAAAGTTCATATTTAGATCAAGCTCAAATGCACTGTAAAAGAACTAAAGCAATTTAAAGTTATAAAGCTTTTAATAAAAGGAAATCCTATATCCCTCACCTCTTCAGATACTTTTTTCCAGTTCAGTTTGAAAAGAAGGACAATAAGGAACACTGACTGAAGGAAGACTGAAATTAACAGGCCAGTCCACAGACCTTGAGGAGATTAAAGCAATGATTTACATAGAATGCAAGATTGTGAAACAGAAAAAAATATTATTTTTTATATTTTTTTAGAAATATATATTTCCCCCCTCTCTCTCTCCATATGTAACTTTATAGATGAATGATTTACATAAAATGTAAGACAGTGAAAACAAATTACATGGATTGTTAAATATAAAAATGTTTAACATTTTAAATACAATTTGTTATTATTTATATGTTTATATTATATGTAAGTATATACATAATACTGAGAATAGAAAATTAGAAAATGTATTATATCACATATGTCTCACCAAAAATTCCCATTTTAGCAGCAAACATCAAGGATATTCCAATTGGACAGCCAACACCATAATATCCCACAAGGTTGCAGATTGCCCCCATTTTCTGTTTTCCTAGGCCTTTCACTATACTGCCACCTGCTGCCTGATTGGATTAAAGGAAGAAACAATAATTAACATCATCTCCCCAGATGACCCATTCCAGTGCAGTCTCAGATTTATTTATGCATGAAGGACAACATCCAATGCAATTAAGGTTTGAACTCAACTTTCATAATCATTGTGTTGTTGTCAGTTTTGTTATTAACACTAATGAGGGCTGTGAGTGCTCTAACACAATTCGGCTAATGACTTACCGCTGTGGCATCAAGAAGATGGAAAGGAGCGTATAAAACCATTACCGTGGCAACCCTCGCTCTGATGTCTCTGTGAGAAGAAGGACATTTATTATTTTTGTCAAAATGCTGTTTTCAAGAAACATTTTTAGCTATTTTATGACTTTGAGGCTATTCATTTTATGAGTTTGGGGCTTTGAAAATATGTTATTTTTAAACACAGGTTGTCATGACTGAAATGTTTTTAACTAAAGGAAGAAGAACACTCACTTGTCATTTGTGAAGATATAAGCAATTACATTCTTTGAGGAACCAATGACAGTTGCCAAAACCACTGCAACAGAAACTGTAAATAAAATACAAAATCATAATTTACACATTTCTCATAAGAATAAGAATAAATGGATAATAAATAATAAGAAAAATGGATAAGCAACCTATTTGCAAAGAACATATAATACAGTGGGCCATTTGTTCTTTCTTAGCATTACCTGCACAAATCATAGAGAGTCTAGCAGAGAGCTTGGCTTGAGCAACATCTCCTGCTCCCATGGCATTCCCCACTCTCACACTGCCAGCCACACTGAAACCTATAGGGAACTGAACACAGGCCACTCACTTATAGTGTTCATACAAGCTTGAAATAAAACACTTTCACACTAATGAATATATACCATGTAAGCAATATTTGCCAGTCCATACACAACTGACTGAGCTCCAAGCTCCACTTCACTTATCAGACCTGCCATAAAAAAAAAATCAAAGGTCAGGAACAGGGTTCTGTGCAATTCAGAACTGGATTGAAACCCCCTTTTAAATTTCAAATCATTTCCTGAATTGGAATTGAGAAGGAATGCAGAATTGTAATTCAATTTAGAATATAACAAAGTAGAATTGATTTTCCAGAATGTTATCCCAAAGCCTTAAAAATGGAATAAAAAAACATACAAAATGCACAATTACACTTAATTAATGGTGTATTTATGTTTCTTCAAAATTCATCTGTGTTGAATTTCTTGTCATTGCAATATACTTAAAGTGTCAAAGTGTCTATTTACATTTTATCTACATGTTATATGTCAAAGTGTCTTCCCTGTGGGCCTCGAGATTTCACGTAGTGGAACTGCGCAAAGCTTCTGTGTTGTACGTCACACGTAGGCTCACTATTGGCCGACGCTGGTCATGTGTGTGATGCGTGTGACGTACAACCTAGAAGCTTTGCGCAGTTCCACTACGTGAAATTTCAAGGCCCACAGGAAGGAAATGAATAGTTGAATGAAGTCGTTATTTTTGTTTGTTTTTTGCGCACAAAAAGTATTCTCGTCGCTTGATAAACTTAAGATTGAGCCACTGTAGTCACTCGGACTATTTTAACAATGTCTTTAATAACTTTTCTGGGCCGGCCACGGCCAGTTTCGATCCCTTAAGAAGCCTATGGAGGAGTGATCCAGCTCTCAGATTTAATCAAAAATATCTTAATTTGTGTTCCGAAGATGAACGAAAGTCTTACGGGGTTGGAACAACATGGGTGAGTAATTACTGACAGAATTTTCATTTTTGGGTGAACTAACCCTTTAAATATAATCATATACACTGAATATGTTGTTATTACGGCATACTTTTTTATAATATACTACAATAAACTTTATGCAAATAGCATCTAACTACTATTTACACTTAGTGCAAATAGCCGCTGTTTATAGTTAATTCTTCTTTCTATAATCCCAATTCAACATCCTGTGGGTTGTGGCCTATTGAACTCTTATATCAACTCTAATAATACTTAAATGACTAGACATGTTCTAAAAAATAATATTTGTTGTACCTGTAAATGTTTGAGAAGCATGCGCTCTAACCTGACAACAGCCCTCCAATCTCGTACGTCCACCACTCTGCACACAACATGAGCATACTTGGAATGGCCAGATGGATGAATGAGTCCCACTCCTGCAAACAGTCTATCGACCAACCTATACGGCCACAAAGAAAATATATCCGTCAACTTTCAATGGCTTTCACATGCACATAATAATATATACAGATTTTGAACTGACCAGCCCAAGTGTCCTTATGAAGATCTTTGCATCGGATGTAGATAAACAATACGATCGCCAAACTGTACTGAGAGATGGTATTAGCAGCTGCTGATCCTCTGAAGTTGAAATACACATGGTCAGTAAGCTATCACGTCTTTGATTTCCATGTTCCTTTCTGTCCTAGTTTAAGAGCAAATGTTATGGAAACTCACGGAACACCCATGTCCAGAACAAAGAGGAGGATATAGTTGATTAAAACATTTAGGACATTTGCCAGTATTCCAGTTATGACCAGGGGCCAAATTATTCCCTGAAATGAGAGATCTCATTAAGTTTCACATTCATGCTTTCTAGGAGCAGTTCATTTTCATGTTTTTCTCCTACCTGATTCTGTAGATATTTCGCTTCAATAATGAACATAAATGCAGCCTATGAGATAAAAATAACATGGTATTATTTTTCTACACTGAGAGTGAGAATTTTGTATTTTAGTCTAGAGTTTATGCAATAACAAGCATTAGACCATAAGTGGTGCAAAATCCTTTTAGGCATTCAGTAGATTTGAGATGTGACTGAATAAGTGTGTGTTACATTGATGTGTGGTAACTTTTTCAGATAAGGTGTATATGAAAAACATACCGGAAGACCAGGCAAAAAAATGTTCACATACTGCTGAGATACTCTGAAACAGAATAAGGTTAATGATATTATGTTCTAGCCTGTTCTTTCTTTGATAGCTAATTCCAGTGAAGTACACAAATATGTTCCATAAAGCTATTACTAGCATTGCATGGACTATTGTAGTCTGTGCTGGTCTGCATTTTTGTCTCTAGTCCCTGTTTGATGCCAGTCCTGAATAGTGGTGCTCACCTAGCAACTTCTGGGCTTTGTCCCACAACCAGCAATATTGACTCTGTATTGACAAGAAGGGCGCAGCATGGAAAACATGCGAGTAACAGAATTAAAATTGCTCTCTGAGTTATAACACCAACTTGATGCAAGTTACCAGCTCCATAAGCCTGCAAAGACAGAGCGAGAGTGTGAGACAAATAACGCTGTATTTGTTTTTGTGTGAATGAACGGAGTAATGCATTGCAGCCTCTACCTGAGAAATAAGCGTGTCACATGCTGCGGACAAGCCATAGCCAATACCAATACCCATAACACTGATGGCCTGGTGAGAACATAGAAAAATGTATTATTATTACTCTCTAGGCTACATTTAAAATAGCCTATATTTAAATTACATTACACATTTGAAGAGGAGATAAATATTTAAAACTCACAGCTATGGCAAGCGTCACACCATCAAGCTCTATCTTTCCCAAGTGTCCACAAAACACAGTGCTTACAAAAATGATTAAATAGTCGAAAAGATAAGACAAAAACTGAGAAGAAAGCACAGAGACAGTCTAATGGGTAACATGGCTTTTAATAAAGGTGAAGTGTGTCATTTCTGTGATGCTAGCCAAACTCAAAAGAATGATATATATATATATATATATATATACACTCACCGGCCACTTTATTAGGTACACCTGTCCAACTGCTCGTTAACACTTAATTTCTAAGCAGCCAATCACATGGCGGCAACTCAGTGCATTTAGGCATGTAGACATGGTCAAGACAATCTCCTGCAGTTCAAACCGAGCATCAGTATGGGGAAGAAAGTTGATTTGAGTGACTTTGAACGTGGCATGATTGTTGGTGCCAGAAGGGCTGGTCTGAGTATTTCAGAAACTGCTAATCTACTGGGATTTTCACGCACAACCATCTCTAGGGTTTACAGAGAATGGTCCGAAAAAGAAAAAACATCCAGTGAGCGGCAGTTCTGTGGGCGGAAATGCCTTGTTGATGCCAGAGGTCAGAGGAGAATGGCCAGACTGGTTCGAGCTGATAGAAGGGCAACAGTGACTGAAATAACCACTCGTTACAACCGAGGTATGCAGCAAAGCATTTGTGAAGCCACAACACGCACAACCTTGAGGCGGATGGGCTACAACAGCAGAAGACTCCACCGGGTACCACTCATCTCCACTACAAATAGGAAAAAGAGGCTACAATTTGCAAGAGCTCACCAAAATTGAACAGTTGAAGACTGGAAAAATGTTGCCTGGTCTGATGAGTCTCGATTTCTGTTGAGACATTCAGATGTTAGAGTCAGAATTTGGCGTAAACAGAATGAGAACATGGAACCATCATGCCTTGTTACCACTGTGCAGGCTGGTGGTGGTGGTGTAATGGTGTGGGGGATGTTTTCCTGGCACACTTTAGGCCCGTTAGTGCCAATTGGGCATCGTTTAAATGCCACGGCCTACCTGAGCATTGTTTCTGACCATGTCCATCCCTTTATGGCCACCATGTACCCATCCTCTGATGGCTACTTCCACCATGTCACAAAGCTCTAATCATTTCAAATTGGTTTCTTGAACATGACAATGAGTTCACTGTACTAAAATGGCCTCCACAGTCACCAGATCTCAACCCAATAGAGCATCTTTGGGATGTGGTGGAACGGGAGATTCGCATCATGGATGTGCAGCCGACAAATCTGCGGCAACTGTGTGATGCCATCATGTCAATATGGACCAAACTCCCTGAGGAATGCTTCCAGCACCTTGTTGAATCTATGCCACGAAGAATTGAGGCAGTTCTGAAGGCAAAAGGGGGTCCAACCCGTTACTAGCATGGGGTACCTAATAAAGTGGCCGGTGAGTGTATATAAATTATCTCTCAAAAATTATGAATTACACTTCTTCTGTTGGCTTGCTTGAAGCAATAATGTGATGTCAATTTGTGGGCCAAACCAGGAAAAGCAGGTTCCCTCTGGAATGTCTTATGGGTTTTCAAAAAAGCAGGTTTTCTATTTATTTATTAGCTATTTTTCTGGGAGCAGAAATAATGTGCGGTTTACATAACCGCTGCAATTCCGTTTGCTTCCGCTGGGGTCAACAATTACGTCACTTCACCTTTTAAGGATGACAAATTGATGTTAATCGATTAAACCATGACGTTAAAAACAATTTAGAGTTAAAATAAAATACTGTACAGGCTTACCACGGGCAGAGCTATATAGCACAAGTTTATTATTTCTCTTGTAAAGTCCACAGGTAAAAGACTTCTAAAACATCTCGAGTATCCTTGACATGTGGATGTATTTTCTGCTTCGTTCATCTTGAAAAATAGCTTGATGGCTGATTCACAGAAACCTGAAACACGAGCCGTGAAAAAGGCGTTCAGATGATTGTTCACTTTTTATCTGTAGGCTATGCTGAATATAAAGTTCAACCGCACTTTTCATTCCTGGTCATAAATGAGTCACAGATCCGTAGTCCAATCCAGCTCACGTGAGATGGGCGGATCGATCTTGAAATATATATTTCGGATTAATTTTGGGCAAAGACTTTGGCGACTGTCGAGAGTTTTCAAACTAGTAGCCTAGCCATACGGTTTTATTATTTGTTTATCGTCCAAATTAATGCGTATCGTAAGGCCTGAAGTAAGAAAAAGAAATTAAGTTTAAATTTTTAATGATAGGAACCACTTATTTTGCTTATTTCAACACGCACAGTAATACTGAAACAACAGCAGCAGTAAATAGAGCAGCACTTTCATAGTGAGCAAGAGCACATATTTCGTCTTGTGTAACTTCATTTACTTTTAATAGTTTGTAGTAGGCTAGGCTATATAATAGCAAATGTGACCCTCAGAATTTCCTACATAATCCAGAAGCCAGATAAACGAGACATATCCAGGTGCAGACCCGCAGCACCACCAGCAGTTTGAACCTGTCGGTTCAGAACCGCATTCAGTCACAAAACAGAAAATGAGGGGCGGGACTTAAAAAGTCACAGTT
The DNA here is from genome assembly GCF_029890125.1 of Rhinichthys klamathensis goyatoka. Lineage (NCBI taxonomy): Eukaryota > Metazoa > Chordata > Actinopteri > Cypriniformes > Leuciscidae > Rhinichthys > Rhinichthys klamathensis. The sequence continues at coordinate 2,682,137 of NW_026606829.1, forward strand.
GCGCTACCCATAGGCTACACGTAATTTTCTTTTGATAATAGCTGTTTTCACATTACATGGGTTTTGATCGGATCTATATCTACAATATTATTACAAAAACAACAATACTTTTAAATAAAGTCACGAATATAATATGCATTAAATATCATGATGTAGGCCTAATGAGCAACATTAGCCTAGGATATTTCCTTTACGTTCATGTTGTTACAAGGGCCTAATTTGACATTAATTGACTGTACCTCCGTATTTTTAAGTAGGCTACTATTTGCACTAGCGGATTAAGACTCTTTGGTGCCCCTGGGCTGACACCTAGAGTGCCCCGGACAGACGTTGGATTTTTTTTTTCAGTCTATGGATTTTGGTTGGAAATGAAAGTTGGGTTGACTCTAGGTCAGTATCAGTGCCCAGGGGCACCAAAGAGCATAGATATCATATAGAGACTATGATGTCTGTCTATGCCAAAGACAAAGAGTCTCAAACAATGACTGTTTAAGCCCCGCCCCTCCCTTCCAGTTCGGTGACTGCGTTCTGAAACTGCTCGTGCTGCGGGTCTGCAGCTGGATACTGGAATAAACGGAGTCTGCTCTATTTTGAGAAAGTCCACAAAGCAACAGCTTGCTGTACCTTTCATAAAAGTACTGACAAATTTTGATCGCTATCCTCACAATGGCAAAACTGACATTGATGTTTCTAATTGGTTGCTATGCTATGTTTAGTGAAACAGATTGTTTGTGTGCACTACTACTTGTTTCGCCGTTTGGTGGAGCTATTTGTCCTAAAATTATAATGGATTGTCGTCTTGGATACACTTTTTATTCCAATGAATTTTTCTCAGGGAGTCAGGGTTTTGATCTATATGTTATAAGCACATACCTTGACTACATATAGGTTTCGACCCCCTCCCCCCTTCTTACTGAGGAGGGCAAGTTGTCACAATTCAAAATTTAAGCTGTAAAACAATTATGCAATAAATAACTACGAGTTGAAAGCACAGAGACAGTCTAATGATAATATTTTATATATAATAATATAATATTTTAATGTTTTAATTGAAGAGCTTTTAACCAAAACCTTTGCTAGAGAAAACTCTCCCCGCTCTCTCCCAAAAGTAGCATACTTCTTTGTGTCACTAATACAGGGTAGGCTACTAGAAAATGAATTAGCCTTTTATCCAACATATTACTTACCAGAATATTCACTTAGTTCAACAAAAAGTCTTAGACAAGAATAACATCCAAGCAAAAATGCTTTACTGTTTTTTGGGGGGCTCTTATATGTATATACAGCCAAATTGGAGGCTGAGGCATATGCGCTTTTGGTTCAGTTGGATAATGAGTGGGTGTTGGAGATGCCAAAAAGCATAAAAAGGCACTGTAATTATATCTGTTCCTTCCCTCAAAGATCTAAGATCATAGTGATCACAGTGTCACAGCACACCCAACCGCTTGTTAGCTGCTTACTTGTTAGTCCTATAACAATTTCATTTCTTAAATAGAAAAAAAAATGCATTCTGTGGTGAAAGGCAGAACTTTTTTGAGAATCACTTTCTGTAATTCAATTTCATCGCTTTGTTTTATGCCAAAGATTTTTTTGTGTTATATGTGACTGCTATTTTTAAAAAGGATTTCTTTGTTTGGCACACTTCTTTCGTTCTGCAGCCCATTTGGCTGCATGCATGTGATCTAAACCTGACCAAAATTGCAACATTTCTCTGTAGTTATTGCAACAATTGCAAGAAATTATCATGAGGTTTCAACCTGGTCATACCTCAGCAATTGAGGATTATTATGCACTGTGCATGAGACTATAAACACATGGTTGTGAAGTCTAGTCTTTTGTCTCCGCAAGACCATGAGCTATCATTAATCCAGTGCTTCTAACCTTGGAAGGTTTGTGAAATTATCAGGTGGATTTGCAGTGGTGCAGCACTGTCTACCCTTAGGATTTAACTTGACCAGATTGTGATTGAGAGCCACAGTCACAACCAAACATGGACTTTTAAAGCCATCACTGTTTTAACCGCTTTTCACTATTTTTGTGCGGAACCCCCTGCTTTATGTTGATATTAAGCATGCATCATGTTCCTGCTTGAGACCAGAATTTTCCCACACTTTCTTCTCAAAGAAAGGGTTAGCCCAGCTAACAACTTTTAGTTCTGTGAATGTAAAAATAACTATTAGAGAATGTTCTGTGAACGTTCACTTTAGGCTGTCAGTATAACTCAGTGGTAAGTAGCTAAGGTAAGTTTTTGGTTTAACCGAAAAAGTTATAGAATTACTTATTGATTTATTAATTCATTCATTGTTTGAACCAACTGGGAACCATATGCTAACGTTCTTTTTGCTTGGAAGAAAAAAGGGTAGAACAAAATATCGAATTGTCAGTCTCAGTGTTTTTTTTTGTGTGTGTGTTTTTTTTTTACTGATCCATCATACCGGTATATAAAAAACTGCCTTTTTTGTGTGCAGAAAATCTGTTAGCTTTCTTTCTATATTACAGACTGGCTCTTTATTTTTAAGTGAACCATATCTGTTGTGCTTGGATGAGAGAGTCAGCTGAGCTATTTTATAGGACTCAATGTTTATAGAACACTGTCATTGCTGTCATTATTTCTGTGCTATGCCTTTTCCCCAAATAGTCCTTGCTTCACATTTAATTTGTACTGGCGGGATAACTTTGAACTTAATGAAAGTGGTCCTTTTAGTGTTTCTTGGTGTGCAAAGTTTAAGTTGCAAAATTATAGTTATTTTAAACAGCAGCAGGTGTCAGTTTTTTTCCTATTAGGATATAACAGAATATATCAACGCTAAATTTAACATTGGGCATGTTACCAGCATAACATAACCACAATAAACATTGAACAGAATGTGCATTGTCGTAGGGAAAGATATGGTTTTATTCAGTTTTATCTCTTTAACATAACAGAACAGCAGTTTGAGGGCATATTTCATTTACAGTCATGCCCAGTGCTTTATTTTCATAAACAGATTTATTTATTCTAATAATTTCTCCAAAATTCCAAAATAAGTATTCAGTAAACATTGTTGTATTCAATCAAACAAGATCAATGAATCAGTGAACTCACACATCACACTGGAATAATAGGTGCAACTAAGACCGTCCCTCATTCACACTAAGGTCATATGCTTTACAATTGTGCAGTACTTTAATTTAAAAATATTCAAGTCATTTTGATGCTATAGGTAGAGTAATCACTGATTGGTGGATTCAGTGGAATTATAAAAACTTGAAGCGTAGATGTACACACAGTATTGAAGTTGCATATTTACATACTGTAAAAACTGTTAAAACACAACAACATAGATAGATTTTAATAATCTGATTGCCCAAATTTATAAATGTTCAAAAGTTTCAGTACACCTGTTATGAACTATGAGGTATTTGTTTCATTTAATGTAGTTGCCCGATGTGTCTCTCCAATTCAATGCCCTGAGATTTAAGGCAGTTGTGGATGAGGCTTTCGTATCTCAGTCATGAGAATTTCAAATGGGTAATTATAATTGGAGTTAATGTCAATAATGCTGCCTTGTTATTTAGTTGAGGAAAGGATTGCTCAACTAGTTGTGGTTCTGACAGATTAGCATGCCTTCTGAAAATAATGTTTGTAACCTGCTGCTTAAAATGCTTTCTTATTTTGAGTCAATATATAATTTGTTAGATGAATTTATGTCTACTCAAAATGTGATGATCCTGCATACTGTTCAAAGTTTGTGGTCAGTAAGAGTCAGTTTTTCTTTTTTAAATAATGCTTTTATTCAAAAAGGACAAAAGACTGAGTATTGCCTGCTAAAAATTTGTCTTTCCCATCTAAACAAAAAAGACATTTTAAATACTTTAAAATAGAAAACAGTTATTTTAATTTATAATAATATTTCTCAATATTTTTGTTATTATTGTATCTTTGATCATATAAATGCAGTCTTGGTGAACATAAGAAACTTCTTTCAAAAAATCTTACTGACCCCAAATATTTTAACATAGCATATATGGCTGCTTATTTAGTCAGACCCTTAAGTGAAAGAGGTTATCAATGTGCAAAATAGTCCTGCAAGACATGGCAGGTTTCAGTTTCTCTGTACTACAGCTTGGATCCATGAAGTTTATGAGAATAATGGGAAGAAAACGAGCAGCTTGCTGGTTTTTATTCGGCCTCGTACTGTCCATCATACTGTTTGGTTGGCCCATGCAGGGAAAGAATCTAGGTTGAACATGGCTTTGCCCCAGGTGTTGATGGCTAAGGTGATGCAGAAAATCCCTATGACATTCATCATCATGCCAGTTTTTGCCTGAGAAAAACAAAAAGTTAAATGTCACTGAGTGAGTTTATTGGTCACTGGAGCAGCTGGGAAGGAACGTCTTTTAGAAGTGGTAAAACAACTTATGGTTTGTCTAAATATGGAGCCACATTTGTTTGAACAATTTTCTGTTTTAACATTCACGGACATAACTACATATATCATTTGATGGTATCTGATCTTGTAAAAATGTTCCTTTGTGTTATGATGAGCTTTTAAATACATTTTGAATATGAAAATGAGCTGAAATAGCTGTTTGGGCTGAGCAAACCAAGGAAAGTGATGATTTTTTGTCTGGAATAAAACCAATTGTGAAACTCACCATGTCTGAAACCTTGAGGTATCCGTAGGAAAAGACTATAGCGTTTGGAGGAGTAGCCACAGGTAACATGAACGCAAAGGATGCGCTGAGTGTGCATGGGACCATGACGTACAGAGGGTTGATTCCAACAGATTGAGACTGTGAAACAGAATCAGAAATGTTTAAACAAGATTTAATTGTGGATAGCGCTGACTCACGTGTCTCTGATCTAAGTGTGTGTTTTCTAAGCTCGTCATAAAGTGTCTGTAATTGGGCTGTAATTCTTAGAGATTAGAACAAACTGTGAGTCATGTCTGCACAGAGGCCGCCGTTTCATTGAAGCATTGCACAGCTGGTGAGCAATACAACTTCATGGCTGATGATGCTATTTCAAGAATTTGAGCACCTGCGCCCTTTGGGCACATATAAATATACACTCACCTAAAGGATTATTAGGAACACCATATTAATATTGTGTTTGACCCCCTTTTGCCTTCAGAACTGCCTTAATCCTATGTGGCATTGATTCAACAAGGTGCTGAAAGCATTCTTTAGAAATGTTGGCCCATATTGATAGGATAGCATCTTGCAGTTGATGGAGATTTGTGGGATGCACATCCAGGGCACGAAGCTCCCGTTCCACCACATCCCAAAGATGCTCTATTGGGTTGAGATCTGGTGACTGTGGGGGCCATTTTAGTACAGTGAACTCATTGTCATGTTCAAGAAACCAATTTGAAATGATTCGAGCTTTGTGACATGGTGCATTATCCTGCTGGAAGTAGCCATCAGAGGATGGGTACATGGTGGCCATAAAGGGATGGACATGGTCAGAAACAATGCTCAGGTAGGCCGTGGCATTTAAACGATGCCCAATTGACACTAAGGGGCCTAAAGTGTGCCAAGAAAACATCCCCCCACACCATTACACCACCACCACCAGCCCGCACAGTGGTAACAAGGCATGATGGATCCATGTTCTCATTCTGTTTACGCCAAATTCTGACTCTACCATCTGAATGTCTCAACAGAAATCGAGACTCATCAGACCAGGCAACATTTTTCCAGTCTTCAACTGTCCAATTTTCGTGAGCTCTTGCAAATTGTAGCGGAGATGAGTGGTACCCGGTGGGGTCTTCTGCTGTTGTAGCCCATCCGCCTCAAGGTTGTGCGTGTTGTGGCTTAACAAATGCTTTGCTGCATACCTCGGTTGTAACGAGTGGTTATTTCAGTCAAAGTTGCTCTTCTATCAGCTTGAATCAGTCGGCCCAGTCTCCTCTGACCTCTAGCATCAACAAGGTATTTTCGCCCACAGGACTGCCGCATACTGGATGTTTTTCCCTTTTCACACCATTCTTTGTAAACCCTAGAAATGGTTGTGCGTGAAAATCCCAGTAACTGAGCAGATTGTGAAATACTCAGACCAGCCCGTCTGGCACCAACAACCATGCCACGCTCAAAATCGCTTAAATCACCTTTCTATCCCATTCTGACATTCAGTTTGGAGTTCAGGAGAATGTCTTGACCAGGACCACACCCCTAAATGCATTGAAGCAACTGCCATGTGATTGGTTGATTAGATAATTGCATTAATGAGAAATTGAACAGGTGTTCCTAATAATCCTTTAGGTGAGTGTACATATATATGTACATGTACACGTACACATACTTTTAGGCTTTTCCAGCACCTATTCCCTGATAAGTATGAGAAAACCTTCCCAAGCCTTTCAATTTTGCTCCTGTGTTACATTCAATTCTTACCATAGTAGCAAGAACAGGGAGGAAAAGAGTTGCTGTGGCCACATTGCTGGTGCATTCAGTGAAAACGGCAATCACGAGGCACAGGATGATAACAATGGCCCAGGGAGGGATACTGTGTAGGGGAGTCAACTGGTTTCCAATCCATCTGGATAGACCTGACTCCTGAGATACAAAAGAGATAGATGAGATATAAGTCAAATGCAGGTCAAAATATTTTAATCACAATGATGATTACATCAATCCATCATTATGGTCAAGCTAATTAGTTATGTTTTTATTATCAGAGTAAATTATGAGGTTTTGGACATGTGATGCACAATATCAAAATGAGACCTAAAGGTCACATTTACCGTTGCTTGGGGAAATTTGTGTTCGAAATCATCTAGTAATTTTAATAGGAATTTGTGTGAGGGCAAAACATTTCCCTACATAGATTTCGCATTGCAGGGATCAAGTTGGTCAAGCGAAATGGCTGCGTTGACAAACAGAAATCTGCTTTGTTGGAAAGTGACCTCTACGTGAGCCATGCTTCATGCATTGCTGTGCTATACAGTAGACAACCAACCTTGGCTGATGTTTATGGCATATTGTCACAATTCTAAATACATTGTTAAATATATGCTCTAAACACATTATGTTTTTATTTATTCTGTTATTGATGTCTTAATTATTGTATGTTTCAATAAATCCATATCAAAAAAAATCTGAAAAATGTTTGCAAATGTTTAGAGGCCAGTTTTATGACAGCTGCCATTTAAATGATTATATCTTGACAACGGTTTGGAGAAACACAATAATTGTCAAATAACTTTTTCATTGAGTGCATAAAACTCACCTCACTACCTTTGGCCAGGGCAAATCCTCCACCTAGAAGCAAAACTATGTTCCAGGGTAACTTCTTTTGAGCTATTTTCCAGGACAGCAGGGCTGTACTGGGTGCAGAAGAGAGCTGAGGCTCTGTGAATGAAAGCAGAATCCAACAGAATCCAAACTCTCAGCCATCTGACATATAGCTCTAATAGGCTCTGGTGTTTTCAGTGTAGACCTTTTTGTTGTGTGAAATATTACTTTACCTGTTTCAGAGCCAGTTGATGACCAGAAGCAAAGCCGAGGTGGTTTTGATGGAAGAATAAAGAGCAACATGGCAATGAAGACTGCAACTGTAGCATCTGTCACATATCTGAATGTATGGAATATTAAACATCAAAAAGTAATATTATTATTCCAAAATGTCCTAAATATATTCTTAATACAATATAATAAAAATATCAAATAATTTATTTTGAGTTTAGTCTATGAAAAATGGCTTAAATAATTTACATTTAGATGGATATCAAACATAGTGACTTCAAGAAATTGCAAATTTGCAATAAATTAAATGATCCAAGACCAAATCATACTCTGCTTCTGTGTTAAAGGTCTGTGTTGCCCAGCCTGCCACAAATCCAGGATCTCGACTAAACCACAGTGCCACAAGCAAACTGAAGAGAGCCAGAACGCTGAGTTCACCAAAACACATCGGTCCCAGCAGAAGATGCTGCTCCCGGATCACATTATAGGCGGCTATATCCTTTTCGGACTTTACCACCCCACATCCCCATGTCTTCCTAATGCTGGAGACATGAACAAAAAGCTTCATGAAAGGAATGTTAAAAGCAAAGGTGAAATCTACCAAAGTGATTAAATATCATACTTGAATCCCATGAAAACGAACTGAAGATATAACCAAGCTATCGTCAGCATGATGATCATGTTGGGGAACGCAAACCCAAACCATGAGGCGAAATTGATAACATCACCATTCTCAGGAAATAATCTGGAGGAAAATAAAGCAATGGGTTCAGTTACTTGAAACACGAATGGTAGTAGTAAAGTGTTTGTTTTTTATCAGAGGGTTAATACTCACTGGTTCATCTGACCCTTAAATACTAGGTTAGGTCCAGTGCCTGTGAGTGTGGCTGTTCCCCCAATGCTGGCAGCATAGCACACACACAGAGTCATGCCTTTACCCATGAGCCGCTTTTCTGCTGACTCCTTTTGCTTGGCCTCTGCGTAGACATCCAACATGGGTAGGACCACTAAGAAATAGGGAATATACTTAAAAGCGATAGTTCATTCAAAAATAAACATTCTCTTGAATTCAAAAGTTTTGGATTGGAAAGACTTTGTAATGTTTTAAAAGTAGTCTCTTGTGCTCAAGAAGTCTGCATTTATTTAATCAGAAATGCAGAAAAAGTAGTTATATTGTGGAATATTATTAGAGTTTAAAATAACTGGTTTCTATTTTAATGTAGCTACTTTAAAATGTCATTCATTCCTGTGATGGCAAAGCTGAATTTTCAGCATCATTACTCCAGTCTTCAGTGTCACATTATCCTTCAGAAATCATTCTAATATATGCTTATTTGGTGCTGAAGAAACTTTTTTATTATTATTATTATTATCAATGTTGAAAACAGTTGATTTTAGTGTATCCTTTTTTCTTCCAGGATTCATTGATGTATTAAGCTCATTTATCTGAAATAGAAATCTTTGAAACATTAATCTATAAATGACTTTCCTGTCACTTTTGATCAGTTTAATGCATTCTTGCTGAATAAAAGTACGGTCACACCAGTTCTCACTATTAACTTACTATTAACTACGACTTTTGCCTCAACAAACTCCTAATTACTTAGTTAGTAAGGTAGTTGTTATTTCGGTATTGGGTTAAGGATGTAGAACATGGTCATACAGAATAAGGCATTAATATGTGCTTTATAAGTACTAATAAACAGCCAATATCTAGTGCATGCTAATAGACCCTAAACGGAAGTGTTACCAAAAGTACTTATTTCTTTCAAAAGTCTTAATGACCCCAAACTTTTGAACGGTAGTGAATGCACTACATCTTATTCTTCGCCTGACCTTCTTTGTCTCTGTCTTTTGCCGTCTGTTTGTACTCCGCCTCAGGGGCCTGGGGCCGTTCCTCACCGCAGGTCATCTGTGAAGGCTCTGTCTCCTGTTTGTTCAGCTGTTCCAGCACAGCCTGCACTATAGGGACCATCATGGCCGTGGTAGCCGTGTTACTGATCCACATGGAGAGGAAAGCTGTCACTCCCATGAAACCCAGCATCAGGCTGTATTAATACAGAGGAAGCAGTCAGAATGTGAATACAAGTGTGAAATCTACATGAATAAAGATTGGATTTAACAATCTACTAATGATTGTGCCTGGTACAGGGTTTAACCTACAGCGCTGGGCGCACACCAACAATGAGCAGCACTCTCAGGGCGATACGTTTGTGCAGGTTCCAGTGTTCAACTGCCACAGCGACCATCAGTCCACCCACAAACAGCATGTTAGTGTCCTTCAGGTACTGCATACACACCTAGAGAACAACATAAAAGCTTTAGCTTTTGATGTGTGCTTTCGGGCTATTCTTCTCGTCATTCATACCTTTAACAGGAACAACTTACCATTTTGGACTGCATGATACCAAGCATGGGAAAGAGAACAGCAGGTAGCAGTGATGTGACAGCTAAAGGAAGAGCCTCAGTACACCAGTATACTGCCATCAGAATGATTACATAGGCACAGCTGGCCTCCTGGAAGATGGAAACATGCTCTTTAAAAACTACAAGCTAGGCACATATACCCGTTCTCATCCCAAGGCGTCATCTAACTGACGCTTTTGACCATGTTTGACCATGCGTCAACATGCCGACGCACATGGTACCCCTTAAGCGTCAATATGAGACGCGCCTCCTAGTGGTTTAACCCTAACCCTACCCCAGATCTAAACCTACCCATAACGGAAGCGTCATCTAACTGACGCTAAAGGGTGCCATGTGCGTCGGATTTAGACGCATGGTCAAAAGCGTCAGTTAGATGACGCCCGAGGATGAGCGTCTCATATTGACGCTTGAGGGGTACCATGTGCGTCGGCATGTTGACGCATGGTCAAAAGTGTCAGTTAGATGACGCCTTGGGATGAGAATGTGTTGCAACCATATTGGGGCCAAAAGTCTGAAAGTCATATTTTACTAAATGAATACAGTTAATGCTATTTTATTGTTTTATTTTATTTTATAATGTATAATTGTATTATTTTACAAATCAATCTGATTGAAAAGTTTAATTTTTTTCTTTTTTTTCTAATTAAAATAAATTTAAAATGTCTTAGCATTTGGTATGTCCGTCTTTCGCTTTAATGACAGCAGCACTCATGCTGTCCAGCATAATTTGAGAATCATCTAAAGAGCATCTTCTGATGTAAGAACATCTGTTTTGATCATCTGTAAAAAGAAGTTCTAATGATGATGATCACACGCTTACTTATTTGATTAGTAACAAATAGTGATGTGATCTTTGTTTTGTTGATTATTTTATATTGTAATGTTTCTTTGTTAAAAAATCCAAAACCTTTGGTTTTTTTTTTTTTTTTAAGTGATGAATCCCAGATTTTTAATGTGATCTCAGATTTTTGGACCCCAGTGTAATTGCATTGCCTTTTCAAATGTGTTAAATATCTTGTTAAAAATCTCTAAAATAGCTTCAATGGGCCTGGCAATGCAGAGGATGAGGCAAAAATACTCATTTCATTTACTATCAGTGGGAGCAATTTATATGAACTTTGTCTCATGTGCACCTGACAGTCATGACCGCAAAACACATTGACTCAGAGTCAGGAATTTAGAATACTATGTGTTCCCACGCTTGAACATACACAATGACAAAGGGTTAAAAAAACAATTTTGAGGCACAATGAATTATTGTACATGGAGGCCTCAGGGTACGAATGTAGTCCTATGTACTGAACAGAATACATTTACATTTACGTTACTAAAGCATTTGACAGGTGCATAAACACTAACAAGCATAACCTCTGACAAAAGCATGCAAAATCTACACTATAGAAGTAATTCGATAAGTCTAAGCTCTCAGCATTGAAGTAAGTAAAAAGTTGCCAACATTTTGTTCAATTCAGATAAAAGCTTTAATTTACATACCCTTGTGTTGATGACTACTGGAAGTGGGAGAAGAATCAAAGGAGTGAAGAAAAGAACCATCCCATTCTTCAAGTTCCATATGGATTTTAGTGTTGGGAACATCTCAAAATAAAGACCGTTTTTGCATATAAAGTAAGTTTAACACTGTTGGACTCGTCCTTTTAACCTGCTCAATGGGGTGGAGTGAGAAAGAGAGAGATGAAGAGTGAGTGAGTGAGGGACAGGGAGAGAGAGAGAGAAAAAGCAATTATTATTACAGACTCCAGCACACAACCAGATTTGAAATCATATTTTTTATCTTTAGAACTTGATGATACTCTAGGGAATCAGTTGCTATTTCTGGGCTGATGAGATTTAGAAGAAAAGTGGATGCTATTTAACACAGTTACAGACTTGTGCCTGTTTGAGCTTAACAGCTTTGCCAAATGGCCAAAAAAAAAAAAAAAAAAAAATTGTGCTGCATTGTTTTAGATGGAATGAACTTATGTAGTCAAATGTTTAGTTGGATGTACATTGATGAATTTAATCGAAGTAAAGGACACCTTGTTCTGTGACCTTAGTTGACTCAACTTAAAAAAGTGAGGAAACATTGCCTTCAAATTATTAAATATACTTCATGCATAATTGAAAAGTTAAGTTGTGTGAATTTGACAATTCCACATAACTTTTTTTTTTTTTTAATTATGCATTAAGTTTATTTACTTAATCATTTTAAAGCAACGGTTTTCCTCACTTTTTAAAGTTAAGTGAACTGATCACTTTTTACAGTGAGTGAATATTTCTCAGTGTGTATTATTGAATGTAAATTTCTGGTGAATGTAAATTTCTGGCATGTCACAATTCAATCTGCCATTAAGCCTTATGGGTGTACAGCGCTTGTAAAGCGCTTTGGGTGTACAGTAGGGCATATGAAAGCGCTATTTAAATGCCTCATTCATTCATTCATTATATTTGTAAATTAATTTAAAACATCACATAATTGAAATAAAAAATGTGAAAGGCCTCACAATATCCAACAGCTATTGCAACATTAAATTGTATAATGTTTAAATAACATGTGACATCTTGCTCCTGACAGCTATGAATATGACATCTATAAAATATGACATTGTAGATTGAGAGGACAGGATTCTTATGAAAAAAATGTTTGTGACAAATTTCCCATGTGACAACTAACTATCCCATAATTTCCATAAAGAGTTTTAAGTAGTTTAAGTGAGAAATTAGTTGGTGGAAATTCGTTTGTCATTTATTGATTGCCAAACTGAAAATTAGGATTGCAGAGGACATTTTAATTTGTCCTTTTATTATTATTATTTATTTATTTTTGTCTTTGAACATTAGAACAGCTCACTGTCAGTTATAAGTCTTGATCATAGGTCTTGATCCACAACAGAAACAATAGCATGACGCCCTCTAGTGGATTTCTACAGGCAGCAGGTTTATCCGGGAAGGACTAGAGGCTGGCACATATGGAGGGATTATTGGGTCAGATTGAAAACTAAAAGTCTAAAACTAAAAGTCTTAAACGAAAACCAAAAGTCTAAGTTTGAAACTAAAAGTCTAAGTCGAAAACTAAAAGTCTAAGTCAAAAATGAATTTGGTATTTAGGATTGGGCATTTGGTATTTAGGATTGGGCATTTGGTATTTAGGATTGGGCATTTGGTATTTAGGATAGGGCATTTGGTATTTAGGATTGGGCATTTGGTCATTTAGCCATTTAGGATTTAGGATTGGGCATTTAGGGATTTAGGATTGGGCATTTAATCATTTAGCCATTTAGGATTGGGCATTTGAGGATTGAGGATTGAGGAGTGTATGCAAATAAGGAGGCGTGGCCCAAATACTGGAGGCTGGGTTTGAAATGGCTGGTGCAGATGCATCTTATGGACAGCAGAGGGAGCTCCAGTCAGTCCAGTGCTAAGGAGCACACTGTAATGAAACCAAACAGAGCGAGTGAGCAGGTCTGGAGCGAGGACTGTACTTTATAATGTGATAACTTCAACTTAATGACAGCGTTGTATAGGGGTACTGGAACGGTACATGTATTCCTATTGAACCGAACCGGTAGCCTACGGGCGTCACGGTTCGGTGCACGAATTTACACGGAGAATACACGGTATAAAAATAAATAAAACTCTAAATAGCGATACATTTCGCTCTACTCGCGTTTGGTGTGAACGCAGCATAATAAACAGGCTGCGATATCAAGATTGCAATGCTGGAGTGTGTGTGTGTGCGCGAGAGAGAGAGGGGGAGGCGTGGGCGCGAACGAACTAGGTGTGTGTGTGTGTGTGTGTGAGAGAGAGAGAGAGTGTGTGTGTGTGTGTGTGTGTATGTGCTTTTGTCACACTCTAAAATCTTGTCAAACTGTAACCTACAACTGTCACCCAACCAAAATCACAATGTTGTATTTTATTGCAAGTGTACACAAATATACACACTTTGCAGTTTGAACTTTGCAGCACACACTCCAACATTGCAACCTTGACGTCGCAGCCTGTTTATTATGCTGCGTTCACACCAAGTGCGAATAGAGCGAAATGTATCGCTATTTAGAGTTTTATTTATTTTTATACCGTGTATTCTCCGTGTAAATTCGTGCACCGAACCGTGACGCCCGTAGGCTACCGTTTCGGTTCAATAGGAATACATGTACCGTTCCAGTACCCCTATACAACGCTGTCATTAAGTTGAAGTTATCACATTATAAAGTACAGTCCTCGCTCCAGACCTGCTCACTCGCTCTGTTTGGTTTCATTACAGTGTGCTCCTTAGCACTGGACTGACTGGAGCTCCCTCTGCTGTCCATAAGGTGCATCTGCACAAGCCATTTCAAACTCAGCCTCCAGTATTTGGGCCACGCCTCCTTATTTGCATATATTCCTCAATCCTCAATCCTCAAATGCCCAATCCTAAATGGCTAAATGATTAAATGCCCAATCCTAAATCCCTAAATGCCCAATCCTAAATCCTAAATGGCTAAATGACCAAATGCCCAATCCTAAATACCAAATGCCCAATCCTAAATACCAAATGCCCTATCCTAAATACCAAATGCCCAATCCTAAATACCAAATGCTCAATCTACCAAATTCTTTTTCGACTTAGACTTTTAGTTTTCGACTTAGACTTTTAGTTTCAAACTTAGACTTTTGGTTTTCGTTTAAGACTTCTAGTTTTAGACTTTTAGTTTTCAATCTGACCCAATAATCCCTCCATAGGCACATGGTGTATCTATCATTAGCTGCTCGGTAAATTAAAAAAAACTTTCATTTAACTTTCAAAACTTAAATAAATAAAAAACTTCTAATTACTTTATCATTCTGTTTGTGGATACATACAACTAACAACTAGGCCTAGGCCTATGCCTTTCAATTTTCTCGATCCCAGTGTTTTTCCTGCTCTTGTGCGCCCAACACTGTACATTTTGAACGCTTCGCCTCATACTTATTAGACTCTGGGACCTGAAGACCTGGTTTCACAGACAGGATTAGGCCTTTGTTCAATTAAGGCATTTAAGTAGCTTTTATCCCTATGCCTTAGACACATTATTAGGCCAACTGGTGTGCATCTTGATACAAAACAATGGCACTGACATATTTTAATATGCCAAGTTGCTTTCAGGTAAAACACTTTTAATTTTTTTTTAGTCGGGGACTAAAGCCTTGTCTGTGAAACCGCGGGAAATATCATGTCAAATTAGTACGACACCAAACATGTGTAACGTTAGGGGGCACCATGAGTAGAAATGACAAACACTGGATTTGTAGGCTATCTGTCAGATAAAGATCACAAAGAATGATTTCGATGGTGATGTTATGTTTGTCTCACATATTACATCAGTGTCAAAAAGAGCTTGTTTTTACATTATAGTTGACTGTTTTCTAACTTGAACAGCTCTGCATAAATGTCAAGATGATCTAAATGGAAATTGAATGAGCTAAATATTTGGTCTCTTTTGGAGATCTTACAGGGCCACAGTTCACATACTAAGAGAAAATGACAGCAACAACAACGAACTTAGGGACATAAGGAGCACGCTATTTCTTATTATTTCTTATTATTTCTGTCTTTGTATATTTGTATTAGCTAGTAGCCTAAATATTTTTAGAGTCTGCAACGCATGTTCCCACGGCACCAAGTACACGATTGTTTAGCAAGCAGATCAATTGAGTTGAGAATTTCTCTCCAAAACTTTAACCTCTCTTCGAAAAAAATGTTGTATTGCTATAAAATATATAAAATACTAAACCATGTATATATGGTCATTTCATTTTTTATCTTTTTTTTTTTCTGTAATATATTGCGGTGACTTGTATTATGACACAGTTCTGTTGAGAATCACACGGTCTGGGAACGCACGCACGCACAGAGATGAGAGTCACGTGAGGCTCTGAACTCAACACTATGGCTTCTGAGGACAACAACATACTCTCGACTTCTTAGGAAATTATTGTGCGGTTATTGCGGTTCTTAAAGTACTGGAAATACAATTTATACATCCAGCGAACATGGGACTTGCCATTGTAACGGCAGCTGTTCCAGAGCTCAGTTGCTGACAAGCAGCAAACAGTGCAGAGGTGAGCAACAACAACAGCTAGATACACTGTTCTCCTTTCCAAATGTTTGTAGTGCTTGTATATTTACATCAGCCAAACAGGTTGCCTTTTGATTTAATGTATAGAGCAGTGCTCCTCTGAGTAACTTTACAGGCGAGCACTGACAGAAGTGCACCATTTCCTTTTCCTCTGGGCAGTTTTAAGAGGAACTGAAAATGTTACAGAATTTATGTAATACATTTTATCGCTCGATCTTTCCAGTAGATTATGTTATGATTATAATTTTAGTTATTCTGCTGAATTATGGATTATGTTGTGATTATAATTTTAGTTATTCTGCTGAAGTATTGTAGAACAGTCACGGGGTAATGCATGACATTTTGCGTGATGACATCAGCAACTGTTACTGCCCTCGACAAATCATTAGTTGTTGCTAGAGCGAAGATGGTTTGATCTGCAAGCTTCTACAGTGCAAACCTTTTTCCAGTCTATGGTGCAAACATATGGACACCCAAATGTATTAAATATCACATATTTAACATTTTTATATGAATAACATTATTTGTATAATACAATATTTATAAAATGATTCAAGTTTGTAAAATATTGTAAATGTCACAATATTTTACAGTTTTATTTTACACTAATTTACATCTGTAGCTTACGTCATAAGCGTTACATTTAAATGTTTTAATATTTTTTGTTTATTTGAGTACTATGCATTATTGTCATACGGTGTTGAGTGGATTACTTCTGAAATGTCAAATGGCGCTATAGAAATTTTAAAATATTCTTTTTAAGATCATCTAGAGTAGTCTACAGTAACTTATTTATTACGTGTCACCGGACTTGCACACCGTGCATTACGTAAGTTTACCAAAGTATATTACTCAAGTTTGCAGTGGATATAATTCACATATAATTCACAATTCACTGTCTCCTATAACGTTATTTTTGTTATTATTTTATGCCATGAGATTGAGCATATGTGGTATACAGTGAGTGTATGTCTACAAAAAATAGTATCTTTAATGCTTTTTATTTTACTTCCCGTCATTCCTGACATTTTCTTAGCTTCTTATAGGGGCGTACAAAGGCCACAGTCTGGTTTACTGAAAGAGATCATGGAGTGGTTAGCACCAGCCTTGGAGAGGGACCTGGGTATTGATCAGCGGCAGACTGGACCCAGTCAGCGACCCAATGAACTGGTGGTCCTGGTCCCAACTCGCTGGGTAATGGCCCTGAGAAACAGGAGAGTTACTCGCTGTGCAAGATATGAGTGCTTTAGTGAGGGGGAAATATGCACTCTTCTCCAGCGCTCTCAGATGAAATTGCCATCTGGTTGGACACGTGTTTGTATCCAAGGCCTTAGAAAGCGTAAACTGGGATACCGATTAGCCAGGGAGCCAGGCTGCCATGGGGAGGGACTCTCTCAGGACTCTTTCATGACTCTGATGCAGGGGGTATCCCAGTCTAATTTAAGGTACAGTACTCTGTCTTTCCTATGTTTTTTTTATGAGAATAATATGCTTGCATAATTGTTGTATTTAATTCTGTTTATTAAATTAATCTGTTAAAAATCATCTTTTATTGTGATGTATAACAAACTATATGTTTTTTTTGTTGCTGATATTAGAATTGGATATTTAATTTTGCTTGCTCATTTGTACTATTTTTACATTTAGATTGCCTTTGCCATATCTAATGCTCAATTCAAGTTATTCTTTAAAAGCAGTAATAATTTGATAACAATGTTCAATGTAATCTTAAGCAAATATCAAATTGAATAATATCCATTTTTCATGCTCTATATTATGATGTCGTGAGATATATTGTGGTGTTAATTTTTATACTATTTGCCAAGCAATAAGCATTTGGTGAATTAGTGTTTACTTGCCATATCTTATGTTGAGTTTTTTTCTCTGCATTTCTTTTCTTCAGAAATCTGTGGCGTGAAGCTTACATGAATCATGTGCAACCATATGCAGATTTGATTGAGCAGACACCTGTTTTGGCCATAGATGCTGTTCGCCAAGCCTTGCAGAAACTGTTTTGCTCCGCCTTTATCTCTACTGATCGAGTGTCACCGTCGCTCTCTCCAGCCAAAGAGAAGGAGAAAGACTGCCCATTCCCATCCAGCAGCTCATCCCCCAAACAAAGTACTGACAGTGTGTGTCCAAATGTGCTTCCTGTAGAATGCTTGTTGGAGTCAGAGGAGGTTCTTTATGTAGTTTTCCCATACACACAGTACACTGTTCATGATATTGTCACCTACAGTCCAGCTAAGCTGGCTAACAGCCACGCTAAGATATTGTTCATTTTGTACCAACTACTCATAGCAATGCGCGAATGTCATGCCTCAGGGCTATTGTGTGGTGAACTCTCCTTACTTGACATTGCAGTTGATGAGCAGCTCTGCAGTCGCCTAAAGATCTCACTGGCACATTATGAAAAGTTTGGAGAATATAGGGGTGATGTGCCGTATGCATTAGGAAGTAGAGTGCCAACAAGTGTTACAGCAAAAGACAATCAGAGTCATAACAGTGGTGTGAGTGAACAGCTTTGTCAAAATTGTCTGGATGAGCTAAAGTCTCTGGTCCTAGACTGGGTCAACGGTCGAGTCAGCAACTTCCAATATTTGATGGAATTAAATCGACTGGCTGGGAGGCGTGAGGGAGACCCAAACTATCACCCGGTTTTACCTTGGGTGGTCGATTTTACTGTGCCATATGGAAGGTTTCGGGATCTCAGGAAGTCGAAATTTCGTCTGAATAAGGGCGATAAACAACTGGATTTCACATATGAAATGACCAAAGAAGCACTAGCAGCAGCTAATGGAAGTGGGGGAAGCAATTTTGCCTCAGATATTGGTGGACTTGTTGTACCTGGTGGCTCAGGACAGTCGGATCACCTCCATGTTCCCCATCATATCTCAGATGTTCTGTCAGACATCACTTATTATGTCTACAAAGCTAGACAGACGCCCAAATCTGTACTGTGTAGCCATGTTCGTTCCCAGTGGGAGCCCAATGAATATCCAGCTAGTATGGAACGTATTCAGAGTTGGACCCCAGATGAATGTATCCCAGAATTTTACACCGATCCTTCTATATTCCACTCCATTCACCCAGACATGCCAGACCTTGAAGTACCTCCATGGTGTAACTCCTATGAAGAGTTTATTGCTGTGCATAGACAACTGTTAGAGAGTCGAGAAGTGTCTCAGCAGTTGCATCACTGGATCGACCTAACATTTGGCTATAAGCTATCAGGTAAAGAAGCAGTCAAAGCTAAGAATGTGTGTTTGCACTTGGTGGATAACCACACCCATCTCACCAGCTACGGAGTTGTGCAACTGTTTGAACACCCTCACCCACCTCGTCTTGCACCTTACCAGTATTCAACTCCAGAACCTCCTCATTTTGGTCCTGTGAACGTAACAACATGGCAGATTCCACCACTTGAAACCACGCTGGATGGTGTGGATGGATTGGTCCCAGAGGCAACAGGATGTGAATCCAGTGGCTGGTCAGTGGTAGGCAGGGATGAGGAGCTTGAACACGCAATGGAAGCCCTTGACTTAAGTGGCTCATCATCATCTTCTTCTGTTCCAATCCCTTTGGTTGGTTCTGGTGGTGGAAAAACCAGTGGGGAGAGTGTTTCTTTGGTTGTGTCTCCTTCTCATGGTTCTCTCCCTGGTGAAACACCTGGAAATGTCACGAATACCCTAGGATCAGGAATTAGAGCATCTATGCTTAACAGAGCAGCCTCTATTAGTAAAAAGCCAGAAGCTTCTAATTTTGAGAATTTCAAGATAAGCCTGCCAGAGGGATTCAAACCTCTGCAGCCTTTGGAAGAGTTAGAAAAGCTCAACAACTTCTTGGTGAAAGGTCTACATTCCCAAGTCCATCATACAATAGGTCTTGACATGAACAAGAAAGACCTGAGACCTGTACTGAAAGTTCCTCTGTCATTCACAGATCTTTTTCAGAGAGATATGCAAGCCTTGGGTGTTCTCATCGCTGAGATCTTTTATTCCTCCAAACTGCGAGGACTGAGTCCTGGAACACATCTGAGTGATCGGTTTCAAGCAGTATTGAAGCTATGCTTTACAAACCTTCGAGATGTTCCACTACCACTCCATCATGCACTGGAGACTCTTCTGCAGGTCCACAAGCATTGTTCCAAGACAGAAATGTTCACAATACACCAACAAGGCCTGCCGTTTCTGTTCAAATATGACCCTATTTGTGAGGGTCTTCCACCACCAAACCCTTGGCAACTGCTTAGTCCTGTTCTGTCCCCTCTGCCCTTTCCAGCATATTTCCCAACACTGCATAGATTCATATTCTCTTACCACTCCAAGATGGAGTTCATTAACAGTGCTCAGGGCCGTGACATTGTCTTCAACTTATGGCAACAGTTGGAGACACTTCTAAAGGGTGGCATAACTGCAGAGGGGCTTGAAATTCTTCTACCCTTTGTGCTTTCTTTGATGTTAGAGGAGTCCACTGCTGTTTATGCAGCCTGGTACTTATTTGAGCCTGTGTCCAGGGTTCTTGGGCCTCGCAATGCCTCCAAGTACCTACTAAAGCCTCTGGTAGAGGTGTACGAGAATCCCAGATGCCTACGAGGCCGCTTCTACCTCTACACAGATTGCTTTGTGTTGCAGCTTATTGTAAGGCTTGGTTTGCAGGCCTTTCTTTCCAGCCTTCTTCCACATGTTCTGCAGGTCATCACTGGCTTCGAAAGCTGCAATACAGCTGGAGGGACTGAATGGGAGGGCTTAAAAGTTTTAAGGGGAGCTGCTGGTGCCTTAGATGAAGAAGAGGAGGACTATGAGTGTGAGGATGGGAGGTCGTCTACTGCCACATCTTCTGGCAAAGTAGGAGGAGGCAGTGGAGGTGGTAGTGGAGGCGTTGGGGTTGTTGGAGACCAAGGACTTGTGGATTACTCCTCAGGCATCAGTCTCAATGACCAGGTTTTTCTGACTGAAGGTGAGGACTTTCAGAATGGCTTTTATGTGAATAATAATAATGCATCTGGAGCAACAATAATGCTTGCCGCCAAACAGCAGAACCAAAGCCCATCAAATAAAGACCAAGACCAGGAATCTCTCAGTGTGGGTAAACTAAGCGACAAGAGCAGCGCTAGTGAGGTGTCCATTGGAGACCGGGCAAGTTTAAAATCAGCTGACAGCTGTCAGGACCTGAAGCAAGCTAGTGATGGTGAGGATGGTGGAGAGCTTGAGGATGAGGAGGAGACAGTGGAAGATCGAGAGATTACAGTGCAAAGGTTGCCCAGTCTAGAGATGTCTCTTTCAGTCTGCACAGAGGAGTCTGAGGCAACCGTGGCCACACTTGAGGGAAACATCATGAATGGAATTGTGCAAGAAGATGCAGAGAAAAACATGGAGGAAGAAGAGACTGAACATGACACTTTAGAGGACTCTGAGGAAAAAGAACACAAAATATTGTTAGGTTAGTTAAAACAGATGTATCTTTTTGGTCATTTTTATGCATTTGGTTTATTTGTACATCTTTAATATTCAGACAATATTTTACAATATTCAACAGTACACCTGAATTATGCAATACAAATACATTATCTTTTCCAGACACTGTTTGCAAAACTGTCAGATGGCTGTCTGCAAAACTTGGTCCGACACTGACATCTCGATTCATCGCTAGGAACCTGCTGCGATTACTTACTTCATGCTATATAGGTACATCTACAATTTCTTAACTGACATTTATCTCTGTATTCTAAGATTCTTGGTCGTTTTGGCTTTGAACATTTGTCATAATGGTCTCTGTTAAAAAATTATATTTTTGTGTTTTAAGGTCTTGACAAACACCAGTTCATTCTCTCTACGAATGAGGAAAATAGCCTTGAGAGCATAGGAAGTGTATATGAAAAGAAACCAGTTGTTGGTGACCAGACTGCAAGACCAGTTCTCGAGTGTCTTATTTACATAGCGCATCTCTACGGAGAACCAGTGTTGACATACCAATATCTACCTTACATTGGTTACCTGGTAACTGAAGTTTTTGAATCTAAATTTCTATGGAAAAAAAAATAATGTTTTGGAAAAAATAGCCTGGCAAACTCTATTGATGTCTTGAAGAATTCATTGTAATTGAGAAATTATTTTTCAATAATTTTTTTGAACTGATCAATAGTAAAGAGTTTGCTGGTAATTTTTTTCTTCATAGTTTTTATTTAAATTTCTGCTCCCTTGAAACTTGCAGGTCTCTCCACCTTCTTCTTGCCGTTTGAACACTCGAAAGGAGGCTGGGCTTTTGGGTGCTGCAGTACTCACTCAGAAGATTATAGTGTTCCTGTCAGACACCACTCTAATGGATATGCTGATGAAGATCAACCAGGAGGTTCTGCTGCCTCTGCTGGATTTGTTAACATCAACTAAGATGGGGTAAAAGCTTACTTGTAGTGCATCAGTCAGGGTCAAGAAGTTAAAACTTCCCATGAGAATCAGAGCTGCCCTCTGCTATGTGCTCCACGTGGGCTAAAATGGCTTATTCTCTGTGTTCAGCTTTCCTAGTGGAGTGCAGACTCGTTCCGCATTGTGTCTGAAGACTCTGAGCCTTATGGCACTGATCTGCCTGCGTATTGGCCGAGAGATGGTACAGCAGCACATGGCAGAAACTCTCCGTAGGTTCTTCCATGTTTTCTCCTTCCTGAACTGTCTGCAAAATCAGGTAATCAAAGACAATTTACGATTTTTATTTTATTTTATTTAACCTTTATTTAACCAAGCAAGTCACAATGAATTCTTATTTTCAACAATATATATTTGTTGGGGCCAGCGTGAATGACACTCAGGACAGGTGACGGAAATTAAACAGTTGATGGACCCCATTAACTTCCATAGTGTGTATATATATATATATATATACACTCACCGGCCACTTTATTAGGTACCCCATGCTAGTAACGGGTTGGACCCCCTTTTGCCTTCAGAACTGCCTCAATTCTTCGTGGCATAGATTCAACAAGGTGCTGGAAGCATTCCTCAGGGAGTTTGGTCCATATTGACATGATGGCATCACACAGTTGCCGCAGATTTGTCGGCTGCACATCCATGATGCAAATCTCCCGTTCCACCACATCCCAAAGATGCTCTATTGGGTTGAGATCTGGTGACTGTGGAGGCCATTTTAGTACAGTGAACTCATTGTCATGTTCAAGAAACCAATTTGAAATGATTAGAGCTTTGTGACATGGTGGAAGTAGCCATCAGAGGATGGGTACATGGTGGCCATAAAGGGATGGACATGGTCAGAAACAATGCTCAGGTAGGCCGTGGCATTTAAACGATGCCCAATTGGCACTAAGGGGCCTAAAGTGTGCCAGGAAAACATCCCCCACACCATTACACCACCACCACCAGCCTGCACAGTGGTAACAAGGCATGATGGTTCCATGTTCTCATTCTGTTTACGCCAAATTCTGACTCTAACATCTGAATGTCTCAACAGAAATCGAGACTCATCAGACCAGGCAACATTTTTCCAGTCTTCAACTGTTCAATTTTGGTGAGCTCTTGCAAATTGTAGCCTCTTTTTTCTATTTGTAGTGGAGATGAGTGGTACCCGGTGGAGTCTTCTGCTGTTGTAGCCCATCCGCCTCAAGGTTGTGCGTGTTGTGGCTTCACAAATGCTTTGCTGCATACCTCGGTTGTAACGAGTGGTTATTTCAGTCACCGTTGCCCTTCTATCAGCTCGAACCAGTCTGGCCATTCTCCTCTGACCTCTGGCATCAACAAGGCATTTCCGCCCACAGAACTGCCGCTCACTGGATGTTTTTTCTTTTTCGGACCATTCTCTGTAAACCCTAGAGATGGTTGTGCGTGAAAATCCCAGTAGATTAGCAGTTTCTGAAATACTCAGACCAGCCCTTCTGGCACCAACAATCATGCCACGGTCAAAGTCACTCAAATCAACTTTCTTCCCCATACTGATGCTCGGTTTGAACTGCAGGAGATTGTCTTGACCATGTCTACATGCCTAAATGCACTGAGTTGCCGCCATGTGATTGGCTGCTTAGAAATTAAGTGTTAACGAGCAGTTGGACAGGTGTACCTAATAAAGTGGCCGGTGAGTGTATATATATATATATATATATATATATATATATAAATACACTCACCTAAATGATTATTAGGAACACCTGTTCAATTTCTCATTAATGCAATTATCTAATCAACCAATCACATGACAGTTGCTTCAATGCATTTAGGGGTGTGGTCCTGGTCAAGATATTCTCCTGAACTCCAAACTGAATGTCAGACTGGGAAAGAAAGGTGATTTAAGCAATTTTGAGCGTGGCATGGTTGTTGGTGCCAGACGGGCCGGTCTGAGTATTTCACAATCTGCTCAGTTACTGGGATTTTCACGCACAACCATTTCTAGGGTTTACAAAGAATGGTGTGAAAAGGGAAAAACATCCAGTATGCGGCAGTCCTGTGGGCGAAAATGCCTTGTTGATGCTAGAGGTCAGAGGAGAATGGGCCGACTGATTCAAGCTGATAGAAGAGCAACTTTGACTGAAATAAACTCTTTTTACAACCGAGGTATGCAGCAAAGCATATGTGAAGCCACAACACGCACAACCTTGAGGCGGATAGGCTACAACAGCAGAAGACCCCACCGGGTACCACTCATCTCCACTACAAATAGGAAAAAGAGGCTACAATTTGCAAGAGCTCACGAAAATTGGACAGTTGAAGACTGGAAAAATGTTGCCTGGTCTGATGAGTCTCAATTCCTGTTGAGACATTCAGATGGTAGAGTCAGAATTTGGCGTAAACAGAATGAGAACATGGATCCATCATGCCTTGTTACCACTGTGCAGGCTGGTGGTGGTGTAATGGTGTGGGGGATGTTTTCTTGGCACACTTTAGGCCCCTTAGTGCCAATTGGGCATCGTTTAAATGCCACGGCCTACCTGAGCATTGTTTCTGACCATGTCCATCCCTTTATGGCCACCATGTACCCATCCTCTGATGGCTACTTCCAGCAGGATAATGTCACAAAGCTCGAATCATTTCAAATTGGTTTCTTGAACATGACAATGAGTTCACTGTACTAAAATGGCCCCCACAGTCACCAGATCATATCCCAATAGAGCATCTTTGGGATGTGGTGGAACGGGAGCTTCGTGCCCTGGATGTGCATCCCACAAATCTCCATCAACTGCAAGATGCTATCCTATCAATATAGGCCAACATTTCTAAAGAATGCTTTCAGCACCTTGTTGAATCAATGCCACGTAGAATTAAGGCAGTTCTGAAGGCAAAAGGGGGTCAAACACAGTATTAGTATGGTGTTCCTAATAATCCTTTAGGTGAGTGTATATACACTCACCGGCCACTTTATTAGGTACCCCATGCTAGTAACGGGTTGGACCCCCTTTTGCCTTCAGAACTGCCTCAATTCTTCGTGGCATAGATTCAACAAGGTGCTGGAAGCATTCCTCAGGGAGTTTGGTCCATATTGACATGATGGCATCACACAGTTGCCGCAGATTTGTCGGCTGCACATCCATGATGCGAATCTCCCGTTCCACCACATCCCAAAGATGCTCTATTGGGTTGAGATCTGGTGACTGTGGAGGCCATTTTAGTACAGTGAACTCATTGTCATGTTCAAGAAACCAATTTGAAATGATTAGAGCTTTGTGACATGGTGGAAGTAGCCATCAGAGGATGGGTACATGGTGGCCATAAAGGGATGGACATGGTCAGAAACAATGCTCAGGTAGGCCGTGGCATTTAAACGATGCCCAATTGGCACTAAGGGGCCTAAAGTGTGCCAGGAAAACATCCCCCACACCATTACACCACCACCACCAGCCTGCACAGTGGTAACAAGGCATGATGGTTCCATGTTCTCATTCTGTTTACGCCAAATTCTGACTCTAACATCTGAATGTCTCAACAGAAATCGAGACTCATCAGACCAGGCAACATTTTTCCAGTCTTCAACTGTTCAATTTTGGTGAGCTCTTGCAAATTGTAGCCTCTTTTTCCTATTTGTAGTGGAGATGAGTGGTACCCGGTGGAGTCTTCTGCTGTTGTAGCCCATCCGCCTCAAGGTTGTGTGTGTTGTGGCTTCACAAATGCTTTGCTGCATACCTCGGTTGTAACGAGTGGTTATTTCAGTCACTGTTGCCCTTCTATCAGCTCGAACCAGTCTGGCCATTCTCCTCTGACCTCTGGCATCAACAAGGCATTTCCGCCCACAGAACTGCCGCTCACTGGATGTTTTTTCTTTTTCGGACCATTCTCTGTAAACCCTAGAGATGGTTGTGCGTGAAAATCCCAGTAGATTAGCAGTTTCTGAAATACTCAGACCAGCCCTTCTGGCACCAACAATCATGCCACGTTCAAAGTCACTCAAATCAACTTTCTTCCCCATACTGATGCTCGGTTTGAACTGCAGGAGATTGTCTTGACCATGTCTACATGCCTAAATGCACTGAGTTGCCGCCATGTGATTGGCTGCTTAGAAATTAAGTGTTAACGAGCAGTTGGACAGGTGTACCTAATAAAGTGGCCGGTGAGTGTATATATATATACAGTATATATGACAGTATGACAGATGACAGTATTTTAATTTTTGGGTGAACTATCCCTTTAATACTTGGCCATTACAATTTGTGGTCTGATTCATAAACAACTACAAATATATATATATAGTGATATAAATGAATATTCTTTATGTGCAGATGGGAAGTGCCCCACGTAGGGAGGTTGGAGACTGCACATACCTAGACGTGTGCATTCCAGATGGAACAGAGGTTACTTGTGAGCTTGGGGTTTTGGAGGAACTTCAGGCTGTGTTTAATCCTGAAATGGCTTATGCATCTTACATTCCTTTCTACTGTCTCATTGGTAAAACACATTTCTACTGGTTAGCTTAACAAGCACATCTTGTAAGCATTGATAAAGGTGTTCTATTCATTTGTTGTTTTTTTAAGGTGATGCAGCAATTCGCAAACTGGTTCTTAATCATGAGCTAGTTTGGAGTCTTGCCCAATCATATCATGAACGAGCAAGTCCAGGTAGCCCAGAAGCCAACTTAGTTGGAGGACAAAGAACATCTGCTACAGGCCTCTCTCCTAGTTTGAGCCGCCATATGGGTCGTAGTCCATTCCCTGCTCCCTCGTCCACTTCCACACCACTAGGTGGAGACATCCTGCCTGAGTCAGGAACCTTTGGCAGTCATCTGGTGGGAAACCGTATCCAGGTACTCCGGGACACCGAAGCCTGTGGGAGTCCAAACTTGTCCTCTTTGGAAACATGGACACGCCCTTACGGTAGCAATGCTCCCCAGATTAGTCTAGCCACCACTGCGCTTTCCTCAGCTGGACCTTCTTTCTCTCACTCCTCATACTCTTGGGTCCTGGGACCCACTCCTGAGGACAGCGCACTGAAACAGGACCTCCCACGCAGCAGCCGCTCCCTGCAAGGTAACTGGCTTGCATACTGGCAATATGAGATCGGCCTTAACCAGCAGGACTTGCACTTCCACTTCCACCAGATCCGTCTTCAGAGTTTCTTGGGTCACTCCGGCACTGCAAAATGTCTGGCTCCACTAGCAGGGGAGGACTACTTCCTGTCTGGGAGTAAAGACAAAACTGTAAAGCTGTGGCCGCTTTATAACCACGGTGATGGCACACGAGAGGTTGAACCCCGACTCACATATGCAGAGCACCGCAAATCTGTATTTTATGTTGGCCAGCTAGAGGCCTTACAGGAAGTGGTGAGCTGTGATGGTACTGTGCATCTGTGGGATCAATTCACAGGTGAGGAAGTAATAATACTGTTAATTTGAGCATCTATAGTAGTATTACTAACCTTTTGTGGCATACTGTATGTTAATAATTAATTGTTGTGTAATTTTTACAATACATTTATTAATATTTCAATATGTATTTTCATTAATTAATTAATTCAAATATTTACTGTGTGAAATAGTTTTATACCACTTTGTTTTTTAAATTACGATTGTTCTAGTGACACCAGTGAAATATGAGATGTGATATATTTTTTGCATAATTTCCAATTAAGCTGTAATTTTGACAAAGGATGCAAAAAGTATGAAAATATTTAATTTCCCGCATGTTGCATACATAAAATGGTAGCTGTTAAATTAGCCTTAGGAAGACAAAGGAGTATGCCATTTTATTACAGACAACTGTCATTTCCATCACAGAATGCTATTATTAATATAATCATTGAATTTACAAAACGTATACATTACAACTTCCATTACAGAGAAGTTTACATTTCTTGTACAGATTGTGTGTTTTGACTGTGTCTGTCAGACCAACAGATTTAACATGATTCCTTGTTTGGCTCTCTCTCTCTCTCTCTCTCTCTCTCTCTCTCTCTCTCTCTCTCTCTCTCTCTCTCTCTCTCTCTCTCTCTCTCTCTCTCTCTCTCTCTCTCTCTCTCTCTCTCTCTCTCATATGACTAGGTACGAATATACGCTGTAATGAACCTCTGGATGGGAAGAACCCAATCACAGCTGTCACCACAATGCCTGCTCCTCACTGCAGTGTAGTGTTTGCTAGCGCTGATTCTGTGCTGCGTTTCATAGACCCGCGCAAACCTGGCTTGCAGGTACTGCTCAGTCCTCTGTCATCCAGTCATTTTAGATTATTATTATCAGTCATTATAGTGGCCAGGCTGTTGTTTTTTTCCCTCCTGCAATGCTCATTATTTGCTAGTTAGGACTATGTTATTTCTCTGTTGACAGCATGAGTTCCGTCTAGCCTACAGTAACATGAGTGCTGGGCTGATCCGCTGCCTGGCTGTCAGTCCGGGGGGACGCACTGTGGCGGCAGGTTTCTCCACTGGATTCATAGTGCTGCTGGATGCAAGAACGGGTCTGGTGCTAAGAGGCTGGACTGGTCACGAGGGAGATATACTGCAAATGAAAGTGAGTATGCATGTCCTTGGTTAATGTGTAATGTACGATGTGCATGCGACTGCATGCTCTGATGTCCTTTGATGTATTCGCAGTTCACGTGCTTGTAAACAATAATTGCACCTGTATTGATATTAGGGAATTTTATGTAAAATGGATACAGACTGTTCATAAAAACTGTGAATCATATTGTTTTCTTCTCTAGCACACATCATGAGTTATTAGTCCAAATGTACAGGATTACATCTACTGTATGAACCAGAAATCACGAGGGTCGAGTGGATTATGGGAAATGGACTACATTCCTGTGTTTTCTTTTGTTTCAGTGTCTTGATTCACATCAATATTTAGAATTTCAGTATGATGAGTAAAACGTGTACATTGTTGGTTTGTTCAGATGCGGTCAACAAGCGACTAGAACTAGGCAAACTTTATTTAACCCTGATTTGTGGGGTCAAAGGTCTGTCTCTGCCACCAGAGGCCCATGTTTGGGCAAATATAGACATGAGTTACTCATTAGGACAAAATCTATGAGCTTTGCAGATTGCCGCACAATTACTTTATTATTCTTGACTCTATTAGGAAATGCATGAACCTTAGCAGGGTTCAACAATATTTAGCTGGGTTCCTGCTGCCCCGGGGCAAGTGTAAGGGAGTTTTGGGCTGCTGCTGTGTTGCTACTAATAATCTCACATTTATGGACCTGGTACATCCATTTTTTTATGCCTTTATGAATTTAAAAGTTTGTTTTTCTGACACTCTTATAATTTTTAGACTCTCATATTTCTGCTGATTTGTCAACAAGATAATTTTGTCTGGCTGGATAACAGATTTTTGCAAAACATGACTTGGGATGGTCTTTGGAAAGTTTGGGCTCAGTAAGATTGTAATTAATAATTTTAAATAATCTGCAAGGATACATTCAAATTCAAAAGTGTCAGTAAAGACATTTATAATGTTACAAAAGATTCCAATTTCAAATAAATGCTG
The DNA here is from genome assembly GCF_029890125.1 of Rhinichthys klamathensis goyatoka. Taxonomy (NCBI): domain Eukaryota; kingdom Metazoa; phylum Chordata; class Actinopteri; order Cypriniformes; family Leuciscidae; genus Rhinichthys; species Rhinichthys klamathensis. Next base: position 2,712,016 of record NW_026606829.1, read on the forward strand.
TTCTTTTCAACTTTCTATTCATCAAAGAATACTGAAAAAGGTATATTTTAGATCAAATAAATGCAGCCTTGGAAGAGACTTCTTTCAAAAACATTTACAAATCTAATTGAGCCCAAACTTTTGATCATTCATTTATAGTTGGGCCAGTGAAAATGTTGACACGGCAAGTAAAGATACTGGGCCGTTTAAAAAATGCTGACTCTTCCCCACCTGTTTGTTACTTGACCGTGATTTTTTTTATTTTGTAGGCAACAGATGGAAATTTGCTCATTACTTCTTCATCTGACCACACATTGACCGTTTGGAAAGATGTGGAGCACAAGCCACTACACCAGTACAGGACTCCCTCCGACCCCATACATGCATTTGATCTTTACGGTGCTGAGATTGTGGCAGGAACTGTTGCCAACAAGATCGGGGTGTACTCCATTCTGGACAGCACAGCCAACCTGGGGGGATCCACCAAGCTCAGCTCAGAGAACTTTCGTGGGACTCTCACAAGTCTGTCTGTGCTGCCCACCAAGAGGCTTCTGCTGCTCGGATCTGACAACGGTGCCATCAGGCTGCTGGCTTAAACTAACTAGTGTTGTGTTGCTTTTTTAATATATTCCTTGTGCCACTTTTGGCTCCTTCCCCAGAATGAAACAATCTTGCCAACCATGCACAAAGAAATCGTTTTTTTAGTTGTAGAAGGAGCAAGCCTGATATTTCCATATTAACCTCACTGAAAAAGAACTTGCAACTTTGCTCTTTAGTAAGTGACCAAAACTGAATATTGCCTCTGATTCATACAATCATAAGAATTGTCTTTTTTTATGATTTTTAGGGTTCATGTGATATAACTGCACTAGCTGCTTTGTATGTAAGATTCGACTCTGTAAATTCTCTTCAAAAAGTCAAATGAATGGACTCTTAGATGCATGCATGAGATGAGCTGCTCAGGAAAGTTCAAGTGTGGTTCTAGTGTAGCATTTACACTTTCCATTAGACGAGTGAAATCACCAAAAACAACACTGTGAGAATCACAGGTTAGACTATGTTGATCATATCATGATTCGATTCACCAGACTTGCTCAGCAACTATGCAGTATTCATGGTAGACGTTTATAGTGCACCATGTTTGGCACTCTTTTCTATACTACGCAGTACGTTTTTACATCCACGTCATTGGAGCATAATGAACAAAACAAATGTGATCAAAATGTGACCTTGGTCAAGTTTAAGATGACTCTTCGTTCTGTTACTGTACACTGACTAAGAGTGTAAACACCTAATATGCAATGGGATGGTCCTAAATCCTGAATTTGGGCCCTCTGACATTTAAAATGTATCTCGACTATTTAGATCTTATTAACCTTGATGATGTATTCATTCATTTGTTTGTCACATCAAACCCAGGTCAAGTGACATGTTACATTTTACACACAACATAATGTATGCTTGTATATACACATCTATATATTACTGATATATAAGATGTATATCTTTGTTGAGCCTAATGCTTATTATCTAAAAGAATACTTTTTTGCAACACCCTTGAATAGATATGAACTAGAATCACACCTATTTAATTTATTACTGGAATGCTATATATAAAACATTACTGTCTCTTGACATTTCATATATAACGTTAGAATATGTAGTGAGAATTTATTCAGATTTCTAAAACATACGTTACTGACACTCTAATTCCCCACTATATTTTCTGAAACCCACTAGCTGCCAGGTTTGGAGATTTGGCTTGAGAATTATGTGTTCTGATAGAAGTTCAGGCCTTTATTATAATGTGTTGAAATAGACTGATTAGTGTTCATTTTGTAAAGCACATTATTTTATGTTACAAAGTAGAGGTTTTCAGTGAATCCTGTACAGTCAGACAATTTGGAAAAGTGGATATTGCTTTATATCTGACTCCTTATAAGTATTTAAAAATACAAGGTTGTATTTTACTCAAACAGCTTGATGCTCCTATAATTCATGCTAAATATCTTGTCCATTTGAGATTTGACAAACATCTGCCTGATATAACACAAGCAACACATTGTCTGAAACCACATTGGCCATTGCTCTTTTGTATTCCATTGTGAGTAAATTTCTTTTTTCTTTTTTAAAATGTGACCTTTTTCTATATTCTCACTAAAATGAAACTTTTCAATGATTTAAAGTAAAAGAAACCGATAATAAATGTGTCTTGTATTTTCTTTTGTCAACTGAATAACAATTCGGATGGGGCGTTTGAATGACCTCCTCATTGATGAATGGGTGGGATGATCAGTTGTCCGGTTCGCTCTGTAGATTTTCGTGCTTAGAACCAGAGCACCCACCAGAGAGGTTATTCTGATAGGACAAAGTCCATTTGATTGTTTGCAACGCACTGCTTTTCAACTGCTCTCAATTTGGAGATCTTGGCAGATGCCACTGGTTTGTTTTTGTGGCATATAAAAAAGCAATATAAAAGCCCTCTCTATCCAATAACAGTCTTTATTAATATCAGCATTGGCAGAGCTGACTTGTCATCTCCTTCTCATTTATGTGCAGTTTTTCTTATGCAGCATGTTTACTCAAACTCAGTGTCTGACATTCACTGTCAGCAGCTCAGCAAACTATACAGTACCAGTTTAGTTTATACTCTATTCATACTTCACAGATCCACAAATCTACACACTCGAGTTTGATGTTTGACCCCAAGGTCTCTCAATATTTACATCTATGAAGAGGTAGGTACTAAGACTATATGAGGTAAAGATCAATGAAAGTTGAAATGTAACTGCCTGCTCGGAGAGTGCCAACCCCCAAGCCAAGAATTTTCCCATTGCCTATTTTGTGCGTTTCTTTCCTATATCAGGGCTGGATCCCACAACTGGAGATTTGCGCGGTAAGCACACAGTTTTGTTTGTTGTCTTGTATACATTTTCTCTGTAAATAGTTGTTTGCAATGTATTTGGAAGAGGATGTGTTGAAATATAGAAGTTGATTCTGTTGCCAGCTCTTTGGGTTAGTAAACATGTACATTTCATCTTTGTGTATCGTTGAAGTATACTAAATTAATAATCATTTAATTCCCATAAGAATGTTTTGATAAAAAGCGTTTTTGAAAATACAAATTTTGTGTGCACAAGAGGAGTATCAGTGGTAAAATGCTAACATTTCCATATCTATTTTTATTTTTTATATATATATATATATAGGCTATATATATATAGGCTATATATAGGTGTATATATTTTTTTCCTGTGATCTCAATTTATTTTAACCTGTAGCTTTAAACAAAATTAAAAGGCTTAACCCTGGAATTATGCAACAGCTGACAGACCTTTAGCCATGTTAAGCATTTATTGATTATTCGACAATCTGTGAATTTAAAAATAATCCACCTGAAATTGGGGCTGTTAATCAGTTCACGTCTATATTTGTAATTTATTGCCAGATTTTAATGCCAGTTGCTGGATTATGGATTTCTGTGCAAGTGAGGAAGACCTACAGGAATTATTTTGAAAATATTTTCTGTCATCAATAAATGATATGTGTGAGGGTGCTTCTTGTGTTAACATCTTAACAATAGATCCCAAAATTTGTATTTATGGATGTAATGTGTATTTTATCCATAATAATATGTAAAACTTAAGAGTACCTTTGAACAAATGACCAGTGATCAATGAAAAAAAAAATCCAAATACTTTGTTGTTCTGTTCTTTGGTTTTTAGACAATCTTTTAGAACATGAACTTGTGTTTTCTGGCATTCCTCCTCCTCTGTTATGCCAAGCAAGGCTGGACGGTAAAGCACTCAACAGATCTTATTTTATTTTTTATTTTAAAATTATTTTTTTCCAATGAAATGCCATGAATTGCTCCTTTTCACTGCAGGAAGATGCGATTGAACCAGAGGATGGAAGGGATCCTGTAATTCCTCTCATCCCACTGATGCCAAGTAAACCCATATCAGTAAGAACCCACAATGCTCAGTGCTCATCCTTAAGGGTATACACATGTTTAGACATTTGACACTCCAATCGCATTGTCCCCTTTTAGGATTTGAAAGGCACTCTTGACCCCACCGTAACAGAAGCACACACGGGTACTCCAGATGGCCTGGAAGCAGATCCTTCAGCCACGGTTCCCTCGAAAGAGGGCTCCTCTGAGGAGGACCTTGATTCGCTCTGTGATGGGGAAATGTCTAGCCAACAGATTAAATGGACCATAGGCAATGGCATTATGAAGCTTGGCCTTTGGTTCCTGGAAAACCTGAAGCCTAGTCCTGAGCAGCCCAATCTCATCATTTCCCCTCTTAGCTTGTCCGTTGCACTCTCACAGCTAGAGCTGGGTAAGTTTGAAATTTACAATAAAAACAAAAAACTCATAGAATAGCAAAATGTTTTGGTTTCTGTTCTGTTTTTGCATGCATACATATTAAAAACACTGAGACAATCTTGTTGTTTATTTGAATCTCAGGAGCAACAAATGAGACGGAAGAGCTGCTTCTACACCACCTGCATGCAGACGCACTGCCCTGCTACCACACTGCACTCAGTAGCCTCCTGCGCAACTTCCGCAAAAGGAGCCTGTCATTCGCCAGCCGCATCTATCTGCAAACTGGTGAGAGACACGCACATGTAGCTTACACAAAACATATACATTGTCAGCAATTGCATGCAGGTCTATACAGTGGCCCCCAAAAGTTTTTGTGTGTGTATATTTAGGTCACTTAAAATCATGTGTATTATGCATTATTAGTGCATTTATGAAGTAATTTCTCCTGAAGTTCACACATTTACATATTTAATATGTACATTCAAGATATATTAATTTATTTAAAACTAGATTGAAAAGTCTATAAACCAATTTTGATGTTGGCTTGAGAAAGCCAGAAAGTTTAAAATAGTTTTAACAGCTTTAAGTTTGAAGGTTTTAAGTTTGAAATAGTTTTAAGTTTTAGTTTAGTAGTTTTAAAAGCTAAAAAGATAGATAGTTAAAAAATGAATCGTATTTTAAACCATGGACATATGGAAAACTTGAGTCCTGAGCAGCCCAATGTCATAATTTAGCTTGTCAAATCTTAGCAAATAGGTTATTTGATTTTTTTTCCCCATTTGTTAGGATTGGGCATTTTTTGGGGGACTGAATCTTAGTTGATATTTGAGGAACAATTAATTACTATGCAAAGCTATGAATGTTTTTTCTTTTCTTCCCCTCAGGATTTAAAGCAAAACAGGAGTTCATGGAAGATTCTCAGAAACTGTATGACTCAGAGCCGGCCACTTTGACTGATGTTAATGAGATCAATGAATGGGTTAAGAAAGCCACAAATGGGCACATCTCAGAGTTTCTGTCCAGTGTTCCTCCCAGCACTGTTATGATGCTGATCAATGCTATGCACTACAAAGGTCAGAACAAACACCTGTTACCAGCAAGTATTTAGCAATTTCCTCTTGTGCTTCAGTGAGTCACATCAGAGGTTTCACATTACTCAGATCCGTTGCATTATCGTTCCCTTGTTATTTCACAAGTGTAAATCAAAAAAGGACCATATAATCCAAGTCTTATTTTCTCTCTGACAGGAGAGTGGCTCACCCGCTTTGACCCTCATTTCACCTCAACTGAGCTCTTCTACATAGATGAAAACCAGATTGTTAATGTGGACATGATGCTTGGGCCAAAGTATCCTCTCAGCGTTTTCACCCACCATGAGCTGGATGCCCAGGTTACTGCCTTTAAGATGCTACTTCATAAATAGCACTGATTAAATCTCTTTTCCTCACCTTTTCTTCCGCTTTGACCTCTGCAGGTTGCTCGATTCCCCTTTAAAGGCGACAGGAGTCTACTAGTGGTAATGCCAACATCTGGACATGTGAATGTGTCAGCCATTGCAGCTAAGCTCAATATCTCAGATCTGTATATTCGATTACCACGAGAAAGAAACATGCAAGTCAAACTCCCAAAATTCAAACTTGATTTCAACCAGGACCTCCAAGAGGCCATGACAAGCATGGGTAAGATGTCTTGAATCCAGTGCATGCACATTATGACTCGTTAGTGGCAAATATAGTTTAACCAGCTATGAGCATCTATACTATCTACTGTATTTTCAGTTACCTCATGATCAAGGAGATCACTTTGGATTCACAGTCATTTTAATATTTCTTCCATTTATGTGTGCTAACAAATATATTATTCTACTGTCCAGGTCTAGGAATGCTATTTAGTCACCCGAAGCTGGACCGCATCTCAGAGGGCCCCTTGTTTGTGTCCAGTGTGCAGCATATGTCCAGTATTGAGATAAACGAAGAAGGGGCAGAGGCAGCGGCAGCAACAAGTGTGGTCATCTCACGTTCCAACCCTTCATTTACTGTCAATCAGCCATTTTTCTTTGCCCTAATGGATGACTTGAGTCAAACGCCATTTTTTCTGGGAGTAATTTCCAACCCAAACCCTGGAGCATCCACTGTGGTCACAAACCCTGGAAATTCAGATAAAACTAATGACAAGCCAGTATCTTTTGAAGTTCATCCAAAGTAGTTTTCATACTTTTAGCAGAATGAGTCCATAAGTGATTGTTGACTGCATAGTTGGTCCCCACTGGGAAGCAAATTAAGGACATATTTTGTAAAAGTACATTGAGGTCTATAAGATAATTTGAAATTACTCCCCCTATGTGAATTAATGTTGTTATGAATGTCCTTGCTAATCTTGTTAAAAAGTCATGATTTTTTTAAATTAAAGACATTTTAACAGAAATTCCTAAGTGCCTCATAAGTGTATTTATTTAAAGGGTTAATAGTTCTCCCAAAAATGAAAATTGTTTACTCACTCTTATGTTATTGAAAACCTTATCATTTTGATTTTATTTTATTTTAGTGAAATATTGCCTTGTTTCAGGTACGATAACATAACAATCTGTTCTACTAACAGAGAAATCACATTTCAGCATTTTATGCGATTTTACAAACGTGCTTCAGATTATTACTATTTTTTTATAAATACTGGTAAAAATGTACTGCACACAATTCAATAATCAACTGTTTTTGATCAATTAAATTGTATTTGTCACATGACTGAACACAAAGTAGGTTTGTTGAGTGTCAGTTTTATAGTATGCTGCAGGGGAAACAACATTCTTTTAAATTCAAATGAATTTTTTTTTAATTATAATACATCATATGATTTATCACAGTTATCCGCTTTAAACAGAGCACATTGTGGACTGGAAAAAAAGAAACGATTGTGCATTTGTTATATCATTATTTTGAAAGGATGTAGAAACCTATTTTAACATAAAACTGGGGTGTATGAAATGTATGTTTTTGATATGCTTTTTTATTTTCAGAACGACATTTTGGAATGTAAAAAACCTGCAATTATTTAGTTTATTAAGAAAATACCAAACTGTACATGGCTCTTATTTTTAAATTAAATTATACATAAATATTTTGATACAACAAAAAGAGGGAGCTAATGTCTGGCAGTTAATGTTGTCAATAATGTGACTGTGAATTGCTCTTGTGGCATTGAATACAACTGTTTGTTACAAAATTTGTTTTAAATAAAAAAACATTAGCCACATTAAATAGTTCACAACCTCAAAACACACTTATTAAAATATTTTTCAGACTCGCAAAACTTACTGAATCAAAAAAGGAATAAAACTAGTCCGCTTCAAGAAACATTAGGCTCGTCTGTTATATTTATTTTTGACGTTTAGCGGAAGTAGATCGAAACGGGAAACGCGTCATCGCGAGTCGCACTTTCGCGCGTTTGGTGTGAGTTGGCGCGAGGATACAGGAAAGTGCTGAGGACCAGAGACGGTTGTGATCTTTTGTCAATACAACATTTAATCTTTCGTTCGCCATATTTTTGTGAAAACATGACTGTTAGACTGTCAGAAGGGGCAATTGAGGTAAGAATAAGACCGCAGCATTATTTCAACCGTTGCAGACCAAAGCTTGCTAAGTGAGTTAGCCAGCAAGATTTTCTTCGGTTTCGGACTGTGACAGTGAGATAACAACTTTTACCATTGCCTTCTGTTTATTCTACTCACCCTTTTCGATAATTATATGTGTGAACTGTAACAAGGTTAAATTCGAGGATGAAACGTGTCGACGCAATGCAGAGACCCAAGAGTTTTTATATAACGTTAACGTTAATCCGTTAAATGCGATTGCAGCAGCGGATACTGAGCAGAACATATAACAACAGTCTCAGTCATTGTAGATGGAAAATGGTTCATCATGTGGTCGGGTTTCTTCCCCCGAGTTTTGAATGTGTGTGGAATAAGTCAGATATCTGAATTCACTAATATTGTTGATCTGATTTATATGAGAGTAAGTGTTGGATTGTGTACTTGTTTTTTCCCCCCAGTCCCTGACTAAAGGAGTTGAAGTCAGCAACCCTGTTCTTCAATGTGTGGTAACTGTCAATTCATTGCACACTGTTTACAAGTTATTAAAGTTATTTTGTTACATCACCTTATATTCTAGGGATGGTGACGTGAAGACCAATATTGTAGACAATGACAATTATCAGATTCTGTGATTTCTAAGGGGAATAAAATGTTAATGTATAAATTTAATTAAATTAATGCATAAAATAATGTATTTTAATAAGGTCTCATTTTTTAACATTAGTTAATGCATGTAACAATGAGCAATATATGAGCAATAATCTCAATATATGTTAGTTCAGTGCATTAACAAATGTTAACAGACACAACTTTTAATCTTAAAAAATGTTTAAGTAAATATTGAGATAAACATTAACTAAGATGAATAAATGCTGTAGAATAATTTTTAAATTTTAGTTCATGTTAACAAGTTAAACCTTAAAAAGTCTTGCCTTCTTTATCAGTGTTTTTAGTAATTTAATGTTTTTATTAGCTTCTGAAAGTTTACACTTGTGTTTCTTTAATACACCAGACCATTTATTTCCATTCTAGTTATCTTTAGTATTAGACTGTAAAATGTTGAATATTCTCTCCAGAACATCCGCAAGATTGATGGGGGAAATGGCCTATCCCGTTTCCGTCTCATGATGAGTGATGGGCTGCACACTATGTCCTGTAAGTTTGATCAAATTTGTGTATTTCATTTGGTGTCTGTCCTTAAAATACATAGTAATTTTCATGTGCAGCAGGAGCATGTTTTTTTGGATGTTGTCTTGAAACGTCTGTTTGCTTATTGATCATCAGCACCAAAGCCATATATTTCTCTAATACTTTTGTTGCATAAGCATTTAAATGTCCATGTTCGGTGCTTATGTGTTTGAAAGTTGAATGGTCTATTTGAGATAATTTGGATAAGCAGTGTGACTTTAAAGGTACGAGTAAGTGATATTTGTTAAAGTAGTCTTTTGCTCATGTCATTGGGATGTAAACCCCAGGTTTTCTAAAACATGCAAATATGAGAAAGGCAGTCCTAAACCATGTATTTTTTAATATTGTTTGTCCCCTGCATGCAGCATTCATGCTCTCCACACAGCTCAATCCCATGGCTGAGCAAAACCAGTTGGCCTCTAACTGTGTGTGTATGCTGAAAAGGAGCGTCACTAATGTTCTCAAGGATGGACGGTAAGCATTCGTCTCCAGGTCTTGATCTGATTTTTTTTTGTTTCTAACAGTTGTTGTTATTAGCAAATTTCTCTGTGGCTCTCTGCTTTGTTTACACTACTATTTAGAAGTTTGGGAGCAGTTAGATTTGTTTAATGTTTTTGTAAGAAGTCTCTTATGCTCACCAATGCAGCATTTATTTGATAAAAAATACAGTAAAACAATATTATGAAATATAGTAATAACTGTTTACTATTTTAAAATGTTTAAAAATGTAATTTATTCCTGATAGCAAAGCTGTATTTTCAGCATCATTACTCCAGTCTTCAGTGTCACATGATCCTTCAGAAATCATTCTAATATGATGATTTGCTGCTCAAGAAACATTTCTTACTATCAATGTTGAAAACAGTTGTGCTGCATAATATTTTGTGGAAATCTGGATGCATTTTTTTTTTCAGGATATTTTGAAGAATAGAAAGAAACAGTATTGATGTTAAATGGAAATCTTTTGTAACATTATGAATACCTTTGGGAAATTTAATGCATTCTTGCGCAATAAAAGTGTTAATTTCTATCAAAAAATCTTACTAACCTCAAACATTTGAACAGTAGTATATTTTCATTAATGCATATTATTGAGCTTTTGTGTTTGTTCTACACAGACGTGTGGTGGTTATACTGGACATGGAAGTACTCAAGTCTGCCGACCAGATGCCAGGAAAAATTGGAGACCCAACTCCTTATGTAGAGGGTGAGAGAGTACATTTGACCCATGTCAAATTTAATGGAAACTTCATTTTTTTTTTGCTCATATAAAGCAGACATCCTGGAGTCTCCCGCAAATTGATAGCGGCTCCCTGATGCTCGCAAATTATGTAGAATATCCCAGCAATCGAGTGAGGTGGTTTCAACCTGGTATTAATGTGTGTTTTCAGTAATCTGATCACAGGTGGTCAGTCAAGAGGCATTACCGTTTACACCTGGTATTATGCATTTCATTTGCGTCTCCTGTGACTAGGGCTATACCGGTTAACTTGACAACTGCCCCACCATGGTGGTAGAGCGCCAATTTTTATTTATTTATTATTTTTTTAAATGTTCTTTTACTTTGTGAAATTAAATGTTACATCACACACATGGAAACATCTGGATTTGTGCTGAGTGAGAGAGGTACACAAGGCCATAAGTTTAAGCCATTTGTCAGCTTTGTATTGTTTTGCAATCTGGTCACCTGATTTTCCAAAAAATTTGTTTAATTCATTAGTTAATCCACTGGACATGAAATCTCTTGTTTCTTTTCCCAAATCCTCACTCTCAAATCTCCCATTTCCGCAGTGGGTTATTAGTTTCTTCCTTTCGTTTACATTTAATTACGATATTCACATCCTTCACTGTAGAAAAAAGTAGAAAAAGGCTGTAGGACAGACCCTGTTTCTTGGATGTCAAATCTATATAGCACTGATTGTGCTTGTTAGACTTGATAAGGCATGTCAAGTTTATTTGTATAGCACATTTTATACGGTGCTGATTTGGTTTTGCTTTCTCTGACAGTGCAGCATCAAATATTGCCTAAATGTCTTGCACATGCGGAAGATGACATTTTCTTTTCAGACTTTTTTCAACAAGTGTCAGTGGCTTTGGAACATCGGGTTCCAAAGACATGAAGATATTAGACAAGAGATGATCTCTGTCCTGCTCGTGTCCCACATCCCTCTCAGAGCGCAGAGTGCTATATATGATTGACGACGCAGCTATCTTTGTGGGGAAATAAAAAACAAATGTTTTTTTTATTTAATAGTTAACTTTATTTTATTATTTGTGTTACCATTAGTTTAATGTCTGTAGTGTGTTGTTTCACTGACAGAAGTGCTAAAATAAACAAGTACGTTTGTAATGAAATGGATGTTTGAGACTATTTTATACACTCAATTTTGGTCTGTATATATCTCCCTGAAATTTTTGCAGGGTGGGATGTCTAGTAAACAGTTTCATTTGAGCATTGATGCATGTCTGTAACCTTGTCTAGAGGGATTTAATTTGATCAAATGTTTAATGTTCCTGGCATGTTTTTTTTTGTAGGTCAGTCGAGGGCACAACAGAGTACAGCTCCAGCTCCATCTCCATCTGTACGTCCATTACAGTCTCAGAATGGAAGTGATGGTAAAGAAATGAACACAAATATATATTTAATTTATTTAGTGTAGATGTTTGTTTAAAACCCCTCAAATGTTTACATTAACATACAGTGCTACTGAGCTGTAATGCATTAGCTGACTGCTGTGTTATGAAGTTCTGAATTGCTAAATTATCAGATTTTATATTATTATTATAGATTATAGCCATATAGTTACTAAAATATTTTAGTTGAAAGCTGACACATTTTCAAGATACACATAGGTGTACACAGTGCAGTGTTACGTAGTGATGTCTTAAAATTCACTATGGTAACTGATTTGAAAATAAACACTGACCAACGGTTTTCTAAGGTGAACTGACAAACAACCTGTTAATAAAAAATAAAAAAAACACTTTAAAGCATCAGTTTGAAACATGGAATACTGGGAGTAAAGTAGAAACCATATTAAACCTTTGAATCACAATCAGTTCAAGCCAGGGTTGCCAAGTTTTTTCCCTACACCAAATATTATTTGTAGTGTATTACTTCCATCCAAAAATCGCAAAGAGTTTTGTGCTTTGTAACTTCTGATAAGAAACAACGTCTCAGCTTTCAAATTCTGTCCATTTTATCATAATATTCAAACAATAAATTTTTTTTGTGATGTTTTTGAGTTTTGATGCTCTTAAATGTGAAGTGACAGATTGCTGTAACGCCGCACAGCGGCGTGGAGCACGAGTAATTTCTTCCACTTTAAGGGGATAGTTCACTTTGAATTTTTTTTGGTATGTTTTAGCTTACCTCAAGGGCATCCAAGATGTAGGTGTCTTTGTTTCCGCAGTAGTTTCAATTTTGATATTTTTAAGTCAAACCGTTCTGGTCTGTCAGTCATATAATGCAGGTCTATGGTCACCACCTCAAAGAGCATGCACAGAGAAGTCCAAATTAAACATGATTTAATGACTCGTAAATGTAAGTACACATTGATGGCCTAAGACACAAAACGAGCGGTTTGTGTGAGAAAACGAACAGTATTTATATCGTTTTTACCTCTTGTAACCACAGCCACGTCCAAGTGATCTGAGGGCGCGGGCGCTTCGGTCTGCGCAAGCGCCGGAAGTGATCTAAATATGGTTGTGAAAAATTCAACGTTGTCTGTTGATATATCGAAATCGTCTTCCATTGCGATTTCCTGTATATCTAAATATGTTTAGATCTTCACAGTGAAAGGTAACACTTCCGAAATCTCTGTGTAAACAATGAGTGACGTACACGCGCGAGAGATCACTTCCGGCGCTTGCGCAGACCGAAGCGCCCGCGCCCTCAGATCCCTTGGTCGTGGCTGTGGTTACAAGAGGTAAAAACGATATAAATACGGTTCGTTTTCTCACACAAACCGCTCGTTTTGTGTCTTAGGCCATCAATGTGTACTTACATTTACGAGTCATTAAATCATGTTTAATTTGGACTTCTCTGTGCATGCTCTTTGAGGTGGTGACCATAGACCTGCATTATATGACTGACAGACAAGAACGGTTTGACCTAAAAATATCAAAATTGAAACTATTGCGGAAACAAAGACACCTACATCTTGGATGCCTTTGAGGTAAGCTAAAACATACCAAAAATTAATTTCAAAGTGAACTATCCCTTTAATACAAGTTATAACACGAAAAAACATGTTTGAACATCAGAAGGTATATTAAAAGATACAGTATAACTTACCAAAATCTGTATCATGTAGGGCTGTTTTCGACTAAGGATTTTCATAGTCGAATCTGATTCGTTAGATTTTGCCGTAGTCGACTGATAGTCGAACCTTTTTTTTTTTTAGATAGCAGCTAGACGTTCGGTTGAATAACTGTCCGTCTGTTATAGGACAACTCGCTCTACGTTTATTTAAAATGAACAGCAAGACAACTAGAAGTGAATGTGCTTTCCATTAAATGAATCCTTAACAAAAAAAAAACGTTGCAATGAACGTGCTTTGTTTTAAATAAATCACACACAGTAAACAAAACCTTAACAAAAAAACTTTGCAATGAACTTTGCAATTTAGACGCGCAAACTGCGAGCCGGTGCGGTGAGACGTAGCCTACATGCTCGGGCAGATTCGGCTTGAAGTCGTTCATCCTCGGATGCGGTGTCGCGCGCGCTGTTACAAAAAAAGCTGTGCACACAGCCAAGAGAAATGGGGTCTTGCCGGTCTTGCGCACCCAACGCGTCATTTTTTGCCGTGCGCACCTTTGCGCTCGTGCGGACGCGTCGAGTATAAACAAGGCTTTACTCCGTGTCAGCGCGCGCTCTGATCGGTAAAGGTGCACAGACCTCTCCCGAATCATCTCCAGCACTCAGCCTCCGACGCACCTCTAACTCCGCCTCCGCTTCCCTCGTAAGATGATATTAGTATTTCAACATTCTCTATGATAAATTTTTTTTGTAAAAAATATTTGAATAGTACGGTTTTGGCGGTTATAGAGTTCTAATGACGGTGTTCAACTATAACCGTCGGTCTCACGGTTATATAATAACCGTCACACCCCTATTGGTTACATAACACTACCCTACTATTCGACTATGAGGTTCACAGTCGAATCAGACCTCTCCGAATCGAATCGTCGAATCCTCGACTATTAGAAGTCAGCCCTAGTATCATGTCTCATTTAATTCTTCAATCTGTGTTTCAACCGTGGAAAGATCTCAATAAAACAGCTTGTGAACAATGTCACTTGATGTTGCATTTACCGCAGGAAAGTTTTCCAATGTTTAGTTTGTTAGTTAGCTATAAAAAAGCACTATAGAGGAGCTTATTTACTGTTTATTATGTTTGTTAAAAAATATGTATGTTTGTTTTGAAATTGTCATTAAGACAAGTGTTTACAAAAACTACACATGCAACTGAGTTGTATGCAAATATTTTGGTATTTATTTGTGTATGATTATTATATCTGAAAATAAATGATTAAAGCAGTTAGCAGAATATAAAAGTTTGGGTTCTGTTGTTAATTTTAACCTCTTATAAAGTAATGTATCAAGTGAGAGGGTTCCCTGTATAGTTTACGCTACACTTGCATTTAGGGGTGCACGATTCAGAAAATGTCACGATTCGATTCGATACCGATTTTTTTGTCTCAAGATTCGATTCAAAATCGATTTTCGATTCAAAAACGATTCTCGATTCAAAAAACGATTCGCCGTATATAAATGTAGTTTACTTTTTCCTATGTGATTGATTGCAGTAGACACAATGTACATGTAGTTTGATATTACTTTAGGCTATATGTCTTCATACAAAAATAAAAACTTTTGCAACTAAAAAGTGCAAAGTGCCAAGCTTTGGCCAGCTTTCAAATACATTCAATTCAAGTTTAAAATAAAACTTACCTAAATAAAAAGCTTTTACATTTAGCTTTAAGTGCTGTAGTCCGATCAAACAAACAATTATAGATATGTGGTTTAAGGACTACTTCAGCTACCAGGTTGACTGTTGAAATGTGAACTCGACTGGACACATTGAACTTCCTAAAAATATATACTAATATCATAGAACCCATGCGAAATTATTTTAAATAGATTTAACAAAAGCCACCGCTACTGGTAACATCTATGGTTAGATTGATTTGTTTAGATCCAGTGCAAGCTGAGCGCTCGTTGCCGCTGCTATGTGTCATGGATACAGTGTTCCAGCCCGATCTCATGAAAGTGCATATCAATACCACGAATGTTATTTCTCGCGCCATTTATACGCCAAAAATAGTTGTTGCGTGTATATGATACGCAGTTTTCGCGTGCATATGATACGCACTTTATGGCGTGTAATACACACGCATCCCCCTCCCCCCTCCCCCTTAATCCTACCCAAGGGGTTTTCAGTGCGTAGCATATACACGCAAAAACCATTTTGGGCGTATAAATGGCACGAGAAATAACATTCGTGGTATTGATACGCACTTTCATGAGACTGCGTGAGTGTTCTCTGTGGCTCGCGACGCAGTCTTCACTCGGACGCGCGCTTCAATCTATCGCCGTTGTGGAGACTCCGGTGAAAATCACAAAATAAAATGCACACAAACGTGATGAACATATTCGGTTTTGATGAGAGAGAGAAAAAACTATACGAGTGCGGTTTAGAACCCGTAACATCTGACACGCTTGGCAAAAGATCTACAGAACTCAAACATAAGATCTTCGGATCGATGCATTTATTTACGGGTTGATCAGAAAGGCTGCACAGTTTGACCAGCGGGCGGCAAGAACTTGCAATGTAACTATTTATCAGACCGGCCCTCGATCGCGGCCTCGAAACACTACCGGACCACCGGTAAAAGTCCCGACTCACCCGATTGCCACTCCGCCCGTGCACGCCATTAAAAAAAAATATATGAATCGATTTTTGGAATTCTATGAATCGATTCTGAATCGGTAAAGATTGAATCGCGATTCAAATGTGAATCGATTTTTTTGCACACCCCTACTTGCATTAGTATTCTACAGCATCCTCCTTGAGAAAATCAAACTGTTGGTATTGGCTGAGAAATTTAGCATTGTTGCATCTCTAGTAGAAAGTCTTTATTTCATTCCCTTTAACATGTATATACCCATTTTTTTTATTTAAGCATTTGAAGGCTTCTTAATTTCATGTATTTTTGGCACAGTTTAATCTTCTTGGTGAGATTTTTAACTTCAGTGAGGATTTTCAAGCTGTGTTAAACAGCCGTTTTAATTCACACTTAAAAGATTGTCACCGAAGATTGTTTTAGAGGTGTTTTTCACGACAACATGTCATAAATGCAAAGTTCCAGTCTATTTTATCTTGATTATCTTGTGACTCTGTTTTAGTTCTTTGTGATGATCTGTTGTTTTCTCCTCTACTCTCATTAGGTTCAATGAACAGACCTCCCGCTCAGAGCTTCGGGAAAAAGCCCATGGCTGCCCCCAACACCCCTGGAGGCAGCTCTAAAGTTGTGCCTATTGCCAGCCTCAATCCATACCAGTCAAAGTCAGTCTAAATTTCACATCCACACTCCTGAACTTCCCTCTTTTCAGTCCAATTGACCTTTGCATATCACATTGTGTTGTGCATAGATCATAAGAGTGCGTTTTCTTTAGGTGGACTGTTAGAGCTCGGGTCACCAACAAGAGTGCCATCCGCACATGGAGTAACTCCAGGGGAGACGGGAAGCTTTTCTCCATGGAGCTAGTGGATGAAAGCGTAAGCATTTATCAGCAGATCAGAAACTTGTAAGAGTATTAATTTGCAATGACATCTCGCTTTGTTTATTATAGGGGGAGATCAGAGCAACTGGGTTTAATAACGAGGTGGATAAATTCTACTCACTCATCGAGCAGGGAAAAGTAAGGCCTACTTCTCAATTGTTAGCTGTTATCAAATAATGTGGGGCTAAGCAATGTAAGGTCGCAACAGCTGTTGATCACGTGACCTGATTTTCTTTCTCTCTTGTTGTCGTCAGGTCTACTACATCTCCAAAGGCACCCTGAAGATTGCTAACAAACAGTTCTCTTCACTTAAGAATGACTATGAGATGACTCTCAATGGAGAGACAAGCATCATCCCTTGTGAGGACAGCCATGATGTCCCCATGCTGCAGTGCGAGTTTATTTCTATTGCTGACCTGGAGTCCCGGGAGAAAGACACCATCGTAGGTGAGCATCTCCCCCTGCCCTGTGCGATTGGCATCATCAATAACCAGCATTTTAATAATTAACTGCTGTGGAGACAGTAGCATGGCTCTGCGTAACAAATGTGTTGAGGCCCAGGAGGTTGTGGTAATTATAACGTTGATGATGAACGCAATATTAATAATGCTTATGACAGTAATGGCCTGTGGCGCAGATTGACTTTGTGTCCCTGTCGGGCTCTAGCAGAACCAGAGGAGAAAGATGCTGTCACTGGTAGACTGAAGAGTCAATAAGCATGCCTCTAATTATGGTAATAGCAGTCAGAGCATGTCTAGGTGCGGCAGGCATTTTTCTTATCCGAGATTTGAGTCAGGTGCTGGCAGTGATTTGTGAAACGCTCCTAATGGCAGCTAAATGATTCATAACGGCGTCTGATGTGAGAGGATTAAGATGGCGCGCTGCAATGGAGCGTTGACGGGTGTTGTGGAATTACATTTTGGATGAGTGTTCCCAATAGCTATTTGCTGTTGGTAAATTTGTGGGAGTAGCAGTGTTGTAAACCTGTGTGGCGCATGTGTTTACAGATGTGATCGGAGTATGTAAAAACACAGAAGATGTGATGCGCATCACAACCAAGAACAGTCGTGAGGTTTCCAAGAGAAACATCCAATTGATGGACATGTCCGGCAGAGTCATCCAGCTCACCATGTGGGGCAATGATGTACGTAATTAATTAATCTTAATAATTTTACATTATTATTCAGTGCCTTCTAGTACAGTAAAATGTCAAATATTCTCAATATAAATTAGGATTTTGTAATAATCAATATTGTGATCTTTTTTTTCCATTACCTTTTATATTTAGTTTTTTGGACCACAAAGTTTCATACGACTGTCAGAATACTGTCAAAAGTGTAAAACCGTATAGATTTTTAATGTTTAATTTTTAAAAGCTAGCCTAATTGCCAAGCTCTACCATATGTATGTATATGGATGACAGATTGCATTGCCTGCACAAAAGTTTGGGGTCGTTTTTGAAAGAAATCTCTTGTTCACCAAAGCTGCATTTAATCCAAAACAGTAAAAAAAAAAAAAAGTAATGCTGTGAAATGTGAGCACAGTTTAACTGTTTTCTATTTTAAATGTTATTCATTCCTGTGATTGCAAAGCTACATTTTCAGCAGTTTTCAGTGTCACATGATCCTGTAGAAATCATTATAATATGCTGATTTGGTGCCCCCCAAAAAAGTTTTTTTTTATTATCAATGCTGAAAACGGTTGTTGCTTAATTTTTTTTTGGAAACTAATATTTTTGTGTTTTTTGAGTAGCAAGTTCAAAACATCAGCATTTATTTCAAGTAAAAAATATTTTGTAACAAAAATGTCTTTACTGAAACTATTGATCAATTCAATTCATCCTTGCTGAATAAAAGTATTAATTTCTTTTTAAAAAAGTATTGGCCGCAGACATTTGAACGGTAGTGTAGGGGTGGGCGCTATACCGGTAGGAACGTGAATACCGGTATTATGTTGTGCCATGATATGGATTTTGCGATACCGAGGATACCGTATTCATAAATTCAAATTTTGCAGTTAAATTGTTTTGTTCAATTTGGTACTCTTTACAACGAACACCAGTGTTTCCCCTACCATTGTTTTGGGGGGGCGGCCCGCCCCCCCAAAACGACCCCCCGCCCCCCCTAAATTGCTGACGAAATCCAGTCATAAAAAAGAAATTTACTGTATAACGCGGAATTTCATGGAATTTGTCAATCTTTTGAGGAATAAATAGAAAGCAGTTCAGTATAACGTTACACTTGAAATCAAATCGCGATGTAGACAAGTGTGTGTGGATATTAAACCACAAAGACAATTTAAATACGAATCCTGCTTGTTCTGTGTGAATGAATGGTGCCGCCGACGCGCAGTTTCATTTACCACACACACACACACACACACACACACACACACACACACACTGAAGCACGTGTGACGCTTGCGCTGTTTTTTTGCCTATATGAAGACACAAATGCATAAACTTCCTCTCTAGGCTCTAGATCCACTCCGAAAGTCACTTCGTGATCATTTCACCGCTTCATTTGAGAAAAACTATCATTATGACAAACACACAAACTCAAAAGGTCTTCACGGCAACCCGTCAAAATAAAAGTTCGGTTTAACTTGACAGAGATATATTACCGTTGTACAGTAGAATTTAGATATGTCCCAATGTAATAATACACTAACACTAATCCAAATAAATTATCATCAAAACTGAATTTAAGGAATAATCCATGTTTTAATTTTAACAGTAAAGCTCATTGTGCAGCACGTTATTTGACAAAAAGTTTATTTAATTTCATATGATTAAAATTGATGATAAATGATAAAATTTGTGTTTTATGTCTTCATTTTATTACCAGAAAAAACACAACACAGAATTAGTGTGAAATTTTTCATATATTTTTTTTTTTAAATGTTGTATACGTTTAATAATTCATAATACACTATTTCAGTTAATTAGACATGCTTTTTGATTGCTAAAAAATTACACCACGTATCCGTAACACGCCCGCTCCGCAACACTAGCAGTGTTAGCCCCCCCCCCTGAAAAAAAATCCTAGGGGAAACACTGAACACTAATGACGATACAGAATCGAATGCGCTGTTTAAGGAAATGACTGATTTGGCGCTTCATACGCGTGAAGTTGCTGAGGCGATTAACCGCTGTCCTGTGACGCGTTCAATGAAGGACCGTTTAACGTCGGACACATCGCTAGTGCTAAGCGGCTGTTCATAAAGGATGGATGCATCTTTTGCGGTGGAATGGGAAACAACAAGGTAATGAGACGCAAGTTTGACTTTTAACTTGAGCGCAGCATTTTTAGAATGCCATTTCATTTGCGAGATGCGGGTGCAACGCCAAAACAAGTTCGTCAAGCACAAAAAAAACATTAAAGTTCTAGGCTACTTTATGTTTGAGACGTCATGTTTTCATGAAGGTTGAAAGCTGCTATTATTATCTTTGACTTTGTTTTTACAAAACATTTACTGCTAATACTATTATCCACGTGACATTTCCCCAATGTAACGTTAGGCTATGAATAACAGGACACGACACACACATAAGCACGCGCATACACACGACACACACATAAGCGCGCGCATACACACACACACTGGTCCACTATCTGTGTGGGGACTCTCCATAGACGTAATGGGGTTTATACTGTACAAACTGTAGGCCTTTATTCTGTCTCCTTACACTAATGAATTAGTTTGTATGAAAATGTTCATTGTTTTTTTCTTGTATACTTTTAAGTTCTATTTATTTGGTGCTTTGTTCAATCTCAAACCATTATTTTATTTTTATTATTAAGATGTCTGCACAAGAGTTAACTGTAATCTGTGCAAACATTAAACTTAAATGAAACGTTTCGCTTTGGTCTACACTGGAAGTGTTCTGCTCGCTCTGCTAAAGCTAAACTATTATTACTAAAACTGAAACTAAATAATAAAAAAAAAACTATATAGAAATGTGTTTGCAAAATAAAAACTAACAAAACCATTAATGAAACTAGCTAAAACTAAACTGAAATTTAAAGCAAAATTGAAAACGATATTAAAATAAAAACTAATTTAAAAAAGCAAAACTATAACAACAGATATTCCCGGAGACAGAGCACACTTGAAGACGGCTCTTACTCAGAAATCAATAAAGTCTTCATTCGCTGCCGGTTCTTATTATGACAAGACGAGCAAAAAGTGGAAAGACATAACAAGTGCATTCAGGCCTACCTTATGTTGCACGTTTGCACTTTTTGAGAAAAAAAAATGGCACAATAAAAAAAAACACATTTCAGGTCTATGTCCAATGAAATGCCTCACCTTTTTCTAGTTATGTAGTGTTAAAATACATATTTTGCCTGCAATTTAACTAAGGTGTACTAAAATGTGATTCCAATTTTTTTTCTCATATCGCGATATAATATCGATATCGTCCGGACAGTGAAAAATATCGTGATATTAATTTTTGCTCATATCGCCCACCCCTACGGTAGTGTGACGGTAGCTGACTGGAATCCTCAAAACACTGAGGATCTTGTACCAGATGAGGTTCTCGAGCATTGGGAGAAAAACTTCCTCCTTCCATTACATTTGCCAGATTTCAGCTTCTATTTCGCATTTCAGCTATTCACATCTCATCAGGATTTGCCATGAAAGACCAAATGCATAAAATCACAATTAGATGGCAAATCCTTATGGATCTTTTGATGCACTGTTGCTAGCAAGTAAAAGATGTTTACACCGTAGAAGGAATATATGCACTTTTTCAGTGCTGAACTATTCGCATTTTATTTCCTCGCTCTGCAGGCAGAGACATTTGATGGCAGTGGGCAGCCAATCATGGCCATTAAGGGGGCAAGATTATCTGACTTTGGTGGGCGTTCTCTCTCAACTCTCTACAGCAGCACAGTCATGATCAACCCCGATATTCCTGAGGCATACAAACTGCGGGGCTGGTGAGTGTTTTTTTTCTTCTTTTTTTCTCTCTGTTTCTCTCAAATCGTACAATACAGAATATACGCTGCATCTGTTGTTAAGTGTTTGTCTTAGATGAAACAGATGCGTTTTGATGCTCCCCTGTTTTTATTTCTCCACTTGTGAGAATTGGGACGAGCAGAGAGCAGACACTAAAATGCACACTCCAGAACTCAGAGAGGGTGAGCATGCTCATGCCTTTGATATCAAGATTAACTCTATCAGTGGCACTCTGGTGGGCTTTGCATTCAGGCTGATAAACGAATGCAAATTATGGCTAATCCCCTGCCAAGATGTTCAATTTCCTTGGTGAACTCGTGTGACTCGGGTCCTTTGAGAACAGGAATGTTTATTTCTGCTCTGGGGATGTGAAACAAGGAAGATGGGGAAACGACGGCGCCGAATGCCTTGTTGAGAGATGATGTTATAAATGCGTGCATACAAGGAAGCAGCAATGAGTATATGATGGCTTCCTGTGTTTTTGGAGCACAGGGGCTGTCCTAATCATAGATTCTTATTGGCTATTGAAGGAATTAAAAAACTGTTATGACTCAATAACTCTTGTTTTCTTCTGCTTTCTCATGCCAATTTAGGTTTGTGTTGGGGCTGCCAAATTTATAATTAATAAATTATGCGTCTTAAAATATCTCGAATAGACCTGTCACAGTTATTACATAATCACCAGATTGTGATGATTTGAGTAAGCCACAATCATTGTGCACTATCAGTGGCAAACATAAATTGTCATCTAAATATTGAAATCCATGTAATAATTTGCTTTTCCCTTTGCAGTGGTTTTATGTGAATTCAGCGGATGAACTGGGATCATCTCTGTTTTTACAGCTCCACTTTTAAATATAAACTAGGTAGAAGTGTAATATTTTAACTAGGTAGTTAATTTTAACTGTTTGTATAATAATTTATTTCCTGCAAATAGTAATTTAATGTTGTTTTAACTCTTTAGGCGCCAGAGGTTTTTTCCTAAAACGTTCGATTTTGACTAGGGATGCACCGAAATGAAAATTCTTGGCCGAAACCAAGGCCGAAAACCGAAACACTGAAATAAATTATGCCAATTATTAGTACCATTGCATTAATGGCTATGACTGTGTACTAACTTGACTAAAATCAAGGCATTGCAATTATATAAATTAATATTAAAGTTTCAAAGAATAAATCAATAACAAATTATGCAAATATTTATTTACCACATTGCAACTATGCACAGTATAAAATAAAATTCAAACTAAAATGTTTAACTTGACCCAACTCATGTGTACATTAAATAATAATGTAAACTGGCATGCTGGCCTGACGAAAAGTTTTAAAATGAAATGTTCTCTCATAAAAACAAAGTACATTTAAATTGTTTCTCTGTAGGACTACTACAAGAAAGTGCATTCAGAACAAATGCAACTGCTTAAAGATACAACAATATTTTCTCTGTAGGCCTTCAACGTAATAGTGTATCAAAACAAAGATTGCCATAGCCCATATTTTATCTGCAGATGTGCAAAGTGGATAATAAATATTTAAAGACTAGACAAGCCCATTCTACTTTTTGAGGTAAAGTGGCAGGTTTCTCTTGATGAAGAGTAGCTTCTCTGCTTTATTAATTAAATAGAATTTTTCAACTTGGGCGTCAGACGCGAATTCGCATCAAACGCGTGAATGCACCAAATAAAATCATTCGCGCGTAACACGTCAGACGCTCAATTCGCGGGACTTCAGGGTTTCCGTGTTCCGGTAATTACCGGACATTGGCCGGGAAAAAAATGAAATGTCCCACAAAATTAAATCTCTCCGGTCAAATTGTCCGATTAAAATGGCCTAATAATCCCGCCCCCCTAACACAATCTGAATTTGAGAATAAGCCTACAATGTATAAAGCAAAAATACACCGACCGATCAGAAGGATTATTTGCCATTTTACAGGCATTGAGTCTGCGGACACCACTCCTCTTATCGATGCCGTGAGCCTGCGACGTGATGCCCTCGCTGTCATGACAGCGCTCCGTGGCTATGGAGGATTGCATTTCTCCACAGCCTGCGAAGTCCACATATGTGATTTCATTGAAATGTTTCCAGTAGGGATGCTCATTTCGGTTAATTTTCCAGACCGACAACCGCCGCTCGTTAATCGATTATTAACCGTTAACTGATAAGATTATAATATTGGATTGGCATTAAATAAAAAATAAAATTGACGCGTATCTGTGACCCGTTAAAAATACAAATATATATATATATATATATATATATATATATATATATATATATATATATATATACACAGGTCCTTCTCAAAAAATTAGCATATTGTGATAAAGTTAATTATTTTCCATAATGTAATGATAAAAATTAAAGCTCCAGTCCGTAACTTTTTTAAGTTAAAAATAATCCAAAATAATTATATTAAAAAAAACTTATTCTGCCAGTGGTCAAAACTATCTGCTTGCCATAGCTAGATTCAAAACGGTTAGCTTGTAATAATGATTTTAATTCCAGTGGTACTGGTGGGTTTCCGCGGGAAATTCGAGCATGTCTTTGCGTCATGACGTCACACCCGTACACATAAAGAAGGAGTTTCGGCTAGCCGGCTATACTGCGCGTGACGAGATGTTTAGATGTATAGGCTTTTCTCGCAGCACTTTACATAATTAAACTTATGGCATCCAGAAAGATCCAAACAACAATCATCAGTGTCAACTGGAGATTCAGCAGTTATAAAACCCAAAAGACTTCGTACTTCGGATTTAAGGTGGCTAGAGAAAGAAACCGTCTCATGCGAACACAAGGATTTAAACATCGGCGGGGGTTTTGAAAAGTGCGTGAACTCCGTGTTTTGAAGGGGTTCAAAACGGAAGAAGAGACGGCTTTTTTCTGCTGAACAAGTAAGACATTTCAATAGTTCAATCGTGTAACAGTACGTTTTCTTAATTCACACATTTATGGAGTTTCCTTTGTTGTGCCTTTCTCGTTTTGCTATTATGGAGAATATGAATTCTGAACTACGCAGGTAACCATAAAACACATTAAATTTAACATTAGTCACGCAATGCTGATGTTGTTAACATGAACAATTTGAGAACAAAGTAGGCTATAATTTGCACGGTTGCTGTAAATCATGTTGATTAAATCTAACGAAGCTTATGTCGAATGCTTTTTCCCCCTTAGTTGGTCAGAAAAAAAATGGATTTTACTTACTTGTTCAGAAGACATTTTCTTATGAAAATTCTTATGTTGGTCAAACTTTCAAAAAGTGAATCTGTGATTCTGTATGCCAGTATCCACACAGCGCGGTGACTGACAGCAGCACTCGCCTCAAAGCACTGTGTTCATCCGCGCTGTTTCATGCCGATTTACAACCCACGTAAAGATAATAATTCCGCGAATCACTGCAGTTACAGATTTCGAACAGAGAGATGGCGACAAAGAGGAAAAGTTCCGGACTGCAGCTTTAAACTTTCATATATTTTAGATTCATTGCACACCAACTGAAATATTTCAGGTCTTTTATTGTTTTAATACTGATGATTTTGGCATACAGCTCATGAAAACCCAAAATTCCTATCTCAAAAAATTAGCATATTTCATCCGACCAATAAAAGAAGTGTTTTTAATACAAAAAAAGTCAACAAAAAAAGTCAACCTTCAAATAATTATGTTCAGTTATGCACTCAATACTTGTTCGGGAATCCTTTTGCAGAAATGACTGCTTCAATGCGGCGTGGCATGGAGGCAATCAGCCTGTGGCACTGCTGAGGTGTTATGGAGGCCCAGGATGCTTCGATAGCGGCCTTAAGCTCATCCAGAGTGTTGGGTCTTGCGTCTCTCAACTTTCTCTTCACAATATCCCACAGATTCTCTATGGGGTTCAGGTCAGGAGAGTTGGCAGGCCAATTGAGCACAGTAATACCATGGTCAGTAAACCATTTACCAGTGGTTTTGGCACTGTGAGCAGGTGCCAGGTCGTGCTGAAAAATGAAATCTTCATCTCCATAAAGCTTTTCAGCAGATGGAAGCATGAAGTGCTCCAAAATCTCCTGATAGCTAGCTGCATTGACCCTGCCCTTGATAAAACACAGTGGACCAACACCAGCAGCTGACATGGCACCTCAGACTATCACTGACTGTGGGTACTTGACACTGGACTTCAGGCATTTTGGCATTTCCTTCTCCCCAGTCTTCCTCCAGACTCTGGCACCTTGATTTCCGAATGACATGCAAAACTGAGCAACAGTCCAGTGCTGCTTCTCTGTAGCCCAGGTCAGGCGCTTCTGCCGCTGTTTCTGGTTCAAAAGTGGCTTGACCTGGGGAATGCGGCACCTGTAGCCCATTTCCTGCACACGCCTGTGCACGGTGGCTCTGGATGTTTCTACTCCAGACTCAGTCCACTGCTTCCGCAGGTCCCCCAAGGTCTGGAATCGGTCCTTCTCCACAATCTTCCTCAGGGTCCGTTCACCTCTTCTCGTTGTGCAGCGTTTTTTGCCACACTTTTTCCTTCCCACAGACTTCCCACTGAGGTGCCTTGATACAGCACTCTGGGAACAGCCTATTTGTTCAGAAATTTCTTTCTGTCTTACCCTCTTGCTTGAGGGTGTCAATGATGGCCTTCTGGACAGCAGTCAGGTCGGCAGTCTTACCCATGATTGAGGTTTTGAGTAATGAAACAGGCTGGGAGTTTTTAAAAGCCTCAGGAATCTTTTACAGGTGTTTAGAGTTAATTAGTTGATTCAGATGATTAGGTTAATAGCTCATTTAGAGACCCTTTTCATGATATGCTAATTTTTTTAGATAGGAATTTCGGGTTTTCATGAGCTGTATGCCAAAATCATCAGTATTAAAACAAAAGACCTGAAATATTTCAGTTGGTGTGCAATGAATCTAAAATATATGAAAGTTTAATTTTTATCATTACATTATGGAAAATAATGAACTTTATCACAATATGCTAATTTTTTGAGAAGGACCTGTATATATATATCTATATTTTTTTTTATCAAAGGGTTTATTTTAACGTGCAAATTGCAATCAGCAGCATACAGAACAGATCAACAACAGAACCTGGATTCAGATCAAATTTTCACGGACCTGCAGCTTTTCTGACATTGACAACAGATAAAAACAGAATAAAATAATACAAATAAAAAAACACAAAATTGGCCAACACTAAATTTTTTTTTTTTACCTAAATAATTAACAAATTAAGATGATAAAAAGAAAACACCGAATCCGTTTGAACGAAGCTTTCAAAAACCGGCATTTTTTTTCTGTTAGACTAAGATTTTTCGTTAAATAAAAATAGCAGCCCTACCTCAATCCACACAGAGATGTTTTTATCTCGATGCGGCGCGGACGCGCTTGGAAAAACGAGCGCATCGCTTCCATTATGAGCGCGCATACCGCGCGCCTACATTTGAAATAACGAATTGAGTGCACAAAAGACGCGATATGTGAACAGGCCTTTACGCGGCTTATGCGCATTGCAAGTTGTGGAGAGACACTGGGAAGTTTGGATTTTTTTTAGTCTGCAGCTGCACAATTCAGCATTGCAAAACAGTGTAAAAAGTAGCCTAAAATGACGCGAGAATGTTATAGGCCTAGTCATTTGTTTTTTTCCAGTTCAGTTCACCAGCTAAATGAGACGCATACTGAGAGTGTATAATTAAGTTCGCTTGAGTAAAAACAATAGGCTACTATTCAGATATTTTATGTGGGGAAGGGGGATTGGTTTGTTAAACTATGAATGTGAAACCATAGTAAAAACAATTGGCGTTGATTGACGCCAATCGGACGTTCATGTTTTTTTTCCGTCTATTTGAAAGGTAGGCTAATAAACATGTTGCATTCTATACGGCCTGATTATGTCATTTTTTTAAGTTACATAGCCTGCCTCCAGTTTTCCTCAACTTGACTAATTAAGAGGCGATATTTGACCGGCATATCATCAAAATGTCCGTAAAACGAAAACTTGACCGGCACCATTTTTTTCTAGCGGAAACTCTGATTTGCGTCTACCGCGCCGCAGGACCTCTAGACGCGTGTAAATGCGTCTTTACATTGACTTAACATTGAAATCATTCGCGCCAGACGCTCTATTAGCGTTTGGTGTGACACCATCAGATATACTGAAATGCGTCCACACCGCAGACATGTTGCTTCAGATAAGCACGTGCAGGTCGCGGTTTCTGTTTGCGTCATCACAACATTTCACAACAATGCTTTTTTGGGCTATTTTCGGCCGAAAATCTTCGGTGGCCGAATATTCGGTGCATCCCTAATTTTGACATCTTAATTTAAAAAGTCTATATCTTAAAAGTGATAAGATAGACTTTCTGTAAATTAGAGAAATATTAAGGATGACCCAAAGTTTATGCAGGGATTACATTTTCCCATCTAATTTGCATATTATGACGTCATATGGTGGCGGCAATCTTGGATTATAGAATTTTCATGAAGTCACGTTTAAATGATGAAATGCAGCACTTCTTTTCCCCCAAAATGTCCCTCACCTTCTGTATGCTATATTGCACAATACTGAATGCTCAGGTAAATAGTAAGTAGTAAACAAACTGTGTAAATCATTACTAATAAATGGTAGAAACAAACCGAATGCATGTAGCGGTTGGCCTTTTGCTGTAGAGATTTTCCATTTACTACATACAGTAGGCACTCTGATTCCATGTATGGGGTAGGGATGCACCGATACCATCTTTTTCAGAATCGATCCGATACCAAAAATTCTTAGTATCTACCGATACCGATCCGATACCAGCGCAGTTTTTTTTTAAATAAAGTAGAATTTTTATAACTCTGTGTGTTGAACTGATAATCACTCTTTTGTGTGTTAAACACAATCTACTTAAAACAGACAACTTCATTATAAAGAAAAACAACAAATCAAAAAAAATATATGATCATAATCTATGACAAAAATGCTATTATAAACTAGATTAGTGGACAATACACATTGCTCTTTGTATTGTTGTAAAATACATTCATGAAAAACAAGATGACAAAAATCAAAAAGATAAATTAATTTAGATATAGCCTAGGCTACTATAAAATTGAGACATGTTTTAAATGTATAGTACAGCTGTTTAATGAGGCAGCAACATATGATAGATAGGACAGAACAAGAAAGACTATTAATAATCTTTTATTGCATCACTGCATTATGATATGAAAGGCTCCAATACACTGCGGCACAAAGCGCTTATGCGCATCCCGAGCGCAGAATGATGCGCTTGAAGCAACATGGAGTCACAGCGCGCAGCGCGTCGAGTCTGCATTGAAAAGTTCAAAGCACAAAGGAAATGCATATTGATGCGTAGTGTATTATACAGTATCTATCTATGCAATCGGTTATTGAGCCTTTTCTTTTAACAGTTTTAAATTTCAGTTACTGTGCGCATGAAGAACAATTAGTGCTCTGACTCTACTCTAGTGTTGTGATCTAACAGACACCCGGTAGAAAGTAACATGATTAAGTTACAGCAATAAAGTCCAGCAAGATAAAGTTGTTTTATGCGAAACCATAGACCTTTATCTACAGATCAAGTATAATAATATTAACATTTAATCATCTTGAAGAGAGTTTCATCGTTGACTGTAACCGAACGCGACACGCTGTTTGAATGCTGAATGGAGAATGACTGACAGCCGCAGCGGAGGGAAAAGTTTACGTGATCTTGAATTTAATGACTTAAATATTAATTTCTATCTCACATAATGGCTTCAGAACACTTAATGGTGCACGAGTGCACGGAAACTTTATGGTACTTTAGAATGTTTTTGTGCCTTTTGTGGGGCTTAACAATAGCCTAACACAGAATAGTGTACGCACTAGGGGTGTAACGGTACATGTATTCGTATTGAACCGTTTCGGTTCGAGGCTTCCGGTTCGGTACGCATACAAACCGAACGATTCCTTGGACCATTTTTCTTGCCGACAAAATTCGCGCTGGCGCGATCACCACAACGTTGCGCAACATCAAATGGCAAACGTAATGAAAGCGGAACGAAACTGCGCTACTCATTATATTGTGCTTCACGGATCGTTTGACCAACATCTGTGCAGCGCGTGCCGATCTCGATCAAACGACACTGTTACTACACAGCGCTAAGAGATCCAGTGAAGAAAACATTTGAATTCGCCACTGAAGTAATAACATCGCTGCGAGATCTAGTGAGAAGCATTCAAATTTCTCCGTTATTAACCGTAGATCTCTATTAGATCAAACAGCGCTGACGTGGAAACCAGGAGAAACATTGTGCCGTGAATGAACTAGTAATACTTTACGTCCACAGAGCAGCAACATTCACCATGGATTTAATATAGTAGGCTAACACTAACTGTAACCAGTTTGGCTGGAATAGTGAACTGCTTTCAAGTACTTCACACATCTTTTTCCAGCTCTTCAAAACTCAAATAATATATAAATAAATATATATATATATATTTAAATTTTATTTTTAATGTGATGACCAAAACATTATTTGTTCATCCTTCAAAGATGACCCCCATTTATAAACCTGAAAGTTTCAAGATGTAGGAAAACTCAGTTATTTAAAAATATTTTTTCTTTTAACAAATAAGAAATTTCTCTGGCATTTCTTTCTTTTTGCTGTATCGAAAACGTACCGAACCGTGACTTTAAAACCGAGGTACGTCCCGAACCTTGATTTTTGTGTACCGTTACACCCCTAGTACGCACAATATCGGATTTGGATCGGCCTCGTCTGATCGATAACCGATCCGGCAAAAATGGCAGTATCGGAGCCGATACCGATACTGAGTATCGGATCGGTGCATCCTTAGTATGGGGCACATACTGTATATATTATTCATATGACACACAAACACAAGTAGACAAGACCTGTTTAGTTCAAAAGCTCACTCGCCACGGCAAGGCACAGATCATGAGTGAGATGATACGAGCAGCGCGGCAGCTCGGACTACTGTCATTGTCATTGCGACTCCCCACCCTGCCTCCACGTTGCCCCCTAACTGTCCTATGAATGCTTCGACCTCATCTAACATACCCAGTGGCATTAGACAAAGTCTCCACCACAATACTGTCGCCGCGATTGCGGAGAGGCTCTGATAAAATGGCTTACTCGCACACTAGCTCCGCTTTTGTTCGCACTGATTCATTGTGCTCTAGTTCGAAGATTTTGTATAGAAGCATGACGTTTTTTTGAGTCGGGGATGAAGAATGACATGTCTGCCATCTAGTGGAGGGGAGGTCGAACGAAATTTGACACCCTATTTGACAAAATCGGTCGTTTTATTCAGTACCGCATCTTGTAGAGTAAACTCGACCGTGGCGCCTAGAGGGTTAACCCTAACGTTCCTCAAAATAGAATACAATCATACAGGTTTGGAACAAAATGAGGGTGAGTAAATGAAAATGAGAATTTTTGGGTGAGCTATCTATTTAAATGGTCTGTATGCAGGGCTCATTACTATGTTTTTGCAATAAGTGCAGTCACTAAAAATATTACATGTTTGTTTACTGGAAATTTGACCGTAAAACACAGAGCTTGAATTGAGATGCAGATAATTTTTTTTTTTTTATTAACTACAGTAAAGTGCAAAAACAATTCTAGTCTTATTAAATGTACCATTCGGAATCACTGACAGCTTCAGTGATTATAAAAGAAACGCTCTTGCTTTCTGTCTAATTCAGTCACAATTTGAAAAAGGTTTTGTTTTTCATGAGACTTTTTTTAAAGTGTTTGTTTGCCACAGTGTTAGTTTTCCTACATCTTTAAACTTTTAGTTTTACAAATCATCACAATAAAAATAACATTAAAATGGGATGATATTTAGAGCTTTGAAGTTCTGGGAAAAAGTGTAAAGCTCTTCAAAAAGTCCTTAAAGTGCTTTAATTTCACTCTTAAAAGTTTGCATGAACCCTGAAATGAATATTGTAAAAACATTTGTCTATTTTGGCATGGTTACAGTTAGCATTACTACATTAAGTACCGAAACCCGGTATTAAATGAGCCCCGGTGCTAAATTGAAAGACAGCAGGATCGGTATGGCCAGCTGTTTCTATATGCGATAAACCATTTGTATGTGATACATTTTTGCCATTCACAATCCATAAGAGAGATCTCTCTCACGGAGCTACAGTGCGCACAACAACAGTGACGATGGCCGAGATAACTTTACAAAAATTTAGTCTGGTTACACTTTAGTGCTTTGATATTAATCTAATTTTATTTTTGATTTTGGGTTCCAATGATTATAAAAAAAGATATTTGAGGTAAAACTATTAAAAACTAGCTGCGTTCCGTCTAGCACAACTTCCTTCCCTTCACGGCAGTGCGCTGTCATTTCTCTCTAAACCCCAAACTTTACGTCAGAATCCGCACAATCGGTGAATCCTGTAAAATGCAGTCTCTATGGTTGCTAAATTGCGGAATGTGTTTGACAATAAAAAGAGCAAATAAAAGCACAAACTGCGCAAGAGACGCTGTTTCCAACTTCAAAGCTTTGTATGTGTGCGCCAGGGCTCGAGACTAACGGCGTCCTATCGTCCTGGGGACGATAGAAAACGTGTTTAGGACGAACAGAAATATTCTCCAGGTGTGTTCATTTATTTCTAGCCTATGGGCTAACTTAACTTACTTAGAAAATGTCAAAATTAACCGACCAAGTGCTGACTACAACGGAGCGCGTCTTATCATGCTATATAATATAGCCTAACGTTACTATCACCGGCTACTCACCCAGAGACTTGTTCCGCGGTACATCTATCAAATGGCTTAATGACATCGTAAATATGTTGCGCTGGTTAAACAACAGATATTCAACGAATAAAAACTAGACAAAAATGTTAGATAGTGACGATTTGGGAAGCGATCCAGTCATAACTGATGTCCTGCGTGTAGCTGCGCACATTTGTACTGTAACGTGCTGATCTACCCAGCGGGACACGGGTTGACATGCGCTGCATGTTTCATAAAACGTTAAAATATGTAAACGTCTGGGAGAATGAGTAGTGCAGATATATATATATATATACACTCACCGGCCACTTTATTAGGTACACCTGTCCAACTGCTCGTTAACACTTAATTTCTAAGCAGCCAATCACATGGCGCCAACTCAGTGCATTTAGGCATGTAGACATGGTCAAGACAATCTCCTGCAGTTCAAACCGAGCATCAGTATGGGGAAGAAAGTTGATTTGAGTGACTTTGAACGTGGCATGATTGTTGGTGCCAGAAGGGCTGGTCTGAGTATTTCAGAAACTGCTAATCTACTGGGATTTTCACGCACAACCATCTCTAGGGTTTACAGAGAATGGTCCGAAAAAGAAAAAACATCCAGTGAGCGGCAGTTCTGTGGGCGGAAATGCCTTGTTGATGCCAGAGGTCAGAGGAGAATGGGCAGACTGGTTCGAGCTGATAGAAGGGCAACAGTGACTGAAATAACCACTCGTTACAACCGAGGTATGCAGCAAAGCATTTGTGAAGCCACAACACGCACAACCTTGAGGCGGATGGGCTACAACAGCAGAAGACTCCACCGGGTACCACTCATCTCCACTACAAATAGGAAAAAGAGGCTACAATTTGCAAGAGCTCACCAAAATTGAACAGTTGAAGACTGGAAAAATGTTGCCTGGTCTGATGAGTCTCGATTTATGTTGAGACATTCAGATGTTAGAGTCAGAATTTGGCGTAAACAGAATGAGAACATGGAACCATCATGCCTTGTTACCACTGTGCAGGCTGGTGGTGGTGGTGTAATGGTGTGGGGGATGTTTTCCTGGCACACTTTAGGCCCCTTAGTGCCAATTGGGCATCGTTTAAATGCCACGGCCTACCTGAGCATTGTTTCTGACCATGTCCATCCCTTTATGGCCACCATGTACCCATCCTCTGATGGCTACTTCCACCATGTCACAAAGCTCTAATCATTTCAAATTGGTTTCTTGAACATGACAATGAGTTCACTGTACTAAAATGGCCTCCACAGTCACCAGATCTCAACCCAATAGAGCATCTTTGGGATGTGGTGGAACGGGAGATTTGCATCATGGATGTGCAGCCGACAAATCTGCGGCAACTGTGTGATGCCATCATGTCAATATGGACCAAAGTCCCTGAGGAATGCTTCCAGCACCTTGTTGAATCTATGCCACGAAGAATTGAGGCAGTTCTGAAGGCAAAAGGGGGTCCAACCCGTTACTAGCATGGGGTACCTAATAAAGTGGCCGGTGAGTGTATATATATATATATATATATCTGAATAAGAGTGACGACGCAAAAAATAGCTTTATTCGGTTTTCTGTGCGCACACACCCGACCGAAGCGTGCAGCCATGCACATAGACGCCTATACAGCGCGCGAGGACTGATTAAGCTCTCTTTCGTGTCTGAGTGGACAAATACACACAACATTATGTCTAAATGTCCGTTTTGGAGAGTATTCATGTAAACTATGTTGGTTATGTCTTAAACAGTTGTGAGAGAATCGGATGTGCATCAGTGCAATTGTATCCGCATGTCATTAGACATGATCCGACGTCTTAAAGTGACAGTGCGTAATAAACCTAATGCGGTCAGTGTCCTTAATATTGATCAAGCAACAAAAGAAAAAGAGAAAAGCATTCACTGCTCGTTAATAGCTTTAATGTTATATTTAATATAATTAGTTCATACAAATAACTGTCTGTTGCTTGAAAGAATAAAAAATTAAGTATGCAAGTAGTTATAAAGAATGCATATATCATTAATTGAAAAGAAGACTGTTCTATTTTAGGAAAAGTGGTTTTATTTAATTTTAAGATATTTTAAGCAGTTAAATCTGTATCTGTATTGCATGTTCAAACTTTAAAATCATTCATATTAACAGGTTAATAGATGTTTTCTCCGGCACGAAGATCTCAGTACAAAGACTGAGATGAAAACAGAATTTCCCCCAAATTCTGTGTTCTAGGGAAGTCATATTACACTTTTTAAAGCCCTTTCTCTTATTAACACGTTTCCAGATGATCAGCTATGACACATTACCACTTTGAGATATTTAGTCACCAGTATTTATTTGTTATTGTTTAATCCAACCAACTCAACCGACTCAAAAACGTTTTGAGCTGTATGTATTTTTCTCTTAATTTTCGTAGCCTATATGTAAAAAAAACAAAACAAATTATTCTGCATGAATACAAAAAAACGACCAACTATAACTATAGATCATAATAACAAAGTACAGAAACAACAGTTTTATTTTGGGACGGTTGACATTCACTTTAGGACGGTTCAAATTGGTTTTCAGGACGGTTCCAGGACGGAGGTGAAAAAAGTTAGTCTGGAGCCCTGGTGTGCGCTCCAAAATGGACAAGCACATTATACTTTTGGCTTACTTTACGCTTTGCTCTTCCACTGCATGGTTTGATTTGGCTCGGCTCGCTTTGGCTCGGTTTGCTTTTCCACTGTAGTTTAGTACCGCTTCAAAGTGGGTGGGATTGTAGACTGCTCGTTGAAGTTGCTGAAAAATGTTTTTTTCATTCCTGGTCGCAATATCCTGGCTACCAACGACGAGACTGTCTGCACCCCATCTACTGACCAGTCACCACGATTCAGCCATTTATTTTTTCAAGTTTATTATTTTATTTTTTCAAGCAAGTCGTTTAATAAAAATTGTGCAAACAAATCTAGCGGGTTTGGTGTCTCATGTTGCAAATCCAATGACGCTGGTAGTGACAATTCTCTCTGACTAATCAGTGATCTGTAGTGTTTTCACGTCACATTTTAGTATCTGTATGGTACGCTTGGAACCTTAACAGAGGTGGTACCATTTAAAGTGAACCGAAGCGAGCCGTACCATGCAGTGGAAAAGCACCACAAAGTGAGCCGAGCCATACCGCACCGTGCAGTGGAAATGTGCCATAATAAACCTACTGACGATTGCACCTTTGCCTTTAATAAGCATTAATATATCCATTTATACAGTGAAAATTATGCAGTGTGGAACGCAAAAGACGGAACTCTGAAGCGCAGAAGTGCAGTGCCCGGACCGTCTGTGGCGTGCACATAACTGAGACGCGATGGCTGAGCGCGAAATCCAAACACCGTCCGCGTTAAAAGCTGACGTGTGGAAATATTTTGGCTTCTATGAAGTTGAAGGGGGAAAGGAGCTGGACAAGAGCCACACTATTTATAAGCTTTGTAGAATAAAACTAAAATATTTCGGAAACACGACAAATATGAGAAGCCACATGACACGTTTCCACCCAGAGGAGGAAAAACACTCGGCTGAACCGGTCGTTGTTATATTATTAATTTATTACAAGTATGCTGCTAGTTCAGGCACACATTTATTTTCCTGTTGATTCTTTGCAATGTTAATAAAATATATTGTACGTTAATTCTTTATGGGTCATTACTTTGTACTTTTGAAGCAAAGTAGTTATAGTCACACACAAAAAGATTCAGATAATCGCTTTAGCATCGAATCGCAGCCCTCTGAATCGTAATCGAATCGTGAGGTACCTAGAGATTCCCACCCCTAAATGTTAGTAGACCTTTTCTGAAATTAAAGCACTGCATTTCATTTGTATCTTTGTTTTATTGTATATATATTTGACCATTTGTTTGTACTTTGTTTCTTTGTTCATGTTTTTATTGTATCTTATGCATATAAAACACAAAAATGCCTGCACTGGTCCATTTACAAATAGATGTTTTGGATTTGTTTTGTTCAAACAATGCTGTTTCTTTTGCTCTAGATATTTTACATTTCATATTATAAAGGAATGTTAATTATGTTCTTAATTAGCCTTTTGTTTTTATCTGTATAAAAAAAAAACCCCCAAAAAACGATAAGAATACCGTTAAAGTACTGGATCGATAAGCAGTATCGGTAAGAGCAGTAATACCACCTTAATGATACCCATTCCTAGTGATTTGTGGATTGAAAAGCCTTCTATAACTTGTTCGTTCATGGCAT
Source organism: Rhinichthys klamathensis goyatoka (assembly GCF_029890125.1). Lineage (NCBI taxonomy): Eukaryota > Metazoa > Chordata > Actinopteri > Cypriniformes > Leuciscidae > Rhinichthys > Rhinichthys klamathensis. Next base: position 2,748,823 of record NW_026606829.1, read on the forward strand.
GATGTTTCTCCTGGTTTCCACGTCAGCGCTGTTTGATCTAATATCTGTAACAGAGAATTCTGTATCTACGCTGAATTTAAATGCCTCTTAAAGGCACACTATGCAGGAATTCCGTTTTTGTCAAACAGCGACCCCTAGAGTCGCTGAGGAGTACTTGTATTTAACGTTACTGTCGTAAATACCACTCACGCAGAGCGTCTCTGCACTCACGGCCTGACACCCCTTCGAAGCTGTTATATTAAGGTACAAATCTTGCATAGTGTGCCTTTAAATAAGAGATGTGTTTCTGTACTCAACCTGAGCGCTCGTGTCCGCTGCTATCAGTGTCATGGATACATAGTGTCCCTTGTGGCGGCGCGCGCGTAGTCTTCACTCGGACCTGCTCTTCAATCTATCGACGTTGCGGAGACTCTCTATTCATTCCGGTGAAATCACAAAATAAAATGCACACAAACTTAGAAAGATTTACTTACTAGTCCATCAACAAGATCGCCAGGTCAGCATCACTGTTGCATCCAGTGCTGCTTTTTAGCTCGCACCAACAAGTGAAAAGCCTGACCGAGTGGGACTCTTGTCCGGTTCCTCACGCGGTCAGATTCTCTTTTCCTTTTCCTAGTCTCTTCCGACCGCGTTTTCTTTGCTTTTTCCATCGTCGAGTATCACGTCTGAAATGCGCGCAAGTGTCTTCGTGCTTCATATGTTGTTGTTGATGTGTGTGACGTCGTTGCCGTAAAGCATGTCGTGATTCTCGCAAGGTTTGTCGGGGGCGCTCCTCTCAAACTTGCATTGCTGCTTTTTCCAGTGGCGTCCCCCCAAGCTTTACTACCAGGATGATTTGCCCTACTATGAGTTTGTTTACCACCGAAATGACTTTGAAGCTATTATATTAAAGGGACACTTCACCCATTTGCATTAAGCTTTGTATTGTTAGAAACCCAGTCATATATTATAATGATCGTGGATTTTTCCTTTATTTTTCCCTGAGATGGGAGAAATAAGGATTTTAGTGTTTTACTTCCTGCTTATTATGACGTAAAAATCGTCATTTTACGTCATAATATGCAGGAAGTCACATTTCATTGAAAAGTGTAGATACTACAAACACTAGCTCATCATTTATTCAGGGTGTGGGACCCACTCACGCTACAGACCTATTACAGATCAGTGGGTGGGACTTCACTTGCAGATACTGAAATCAATATCAGCCATCTTGTTTGGAATCTAAGCTAACAAGCTCTGTGGAGATAGGAAGTTACGACAATGACGGAAGAAACTAAACATGATATGGAAGAAGAGGATTTTGAAATTCTGCTGCTCGAATCCGATGTTCGTGGCTATCTTTACGAGCCGCAATATAGTGAAGAGCAGCTGAGGCTGATGGAGGAACAGGAGGCGGCTGCCTGTCGCGGACGAGGAGCCCGGAGTGGCTCGAGCTGGGCAGACTGATGGTGCCTGTGCTCTCGCTGTGCGCTACGGACACAGATAGAGTCAGTCTGCTGCAGAGAATTTCAACGATGGCAATTTCCTGGACGAAATCTCTGAATCAGACGAGGACACGGACGTTTGTGTTGTGATGTGAACCATCCTAGTGTCGCACCGCATATGTTCTGACTGAACATCCAGGTATCGTGCAATAATTCACCATATAGAAAGAAATACAAACGAGGAGTACCCTAATTCACTAATGAGTTTGCCAATGTAACGGGGTTCGTTGTTGTGGGAAGGAGGAGGCGGGAACCGGCGAACATTTAAACATTTTAATAGTAAAATAAACAAATACAAAACAAAAATATAAGCCGGCAGCCCCTCGCGGACACAACAGAAACAAAACACAACATAAAATCAGGCCTGTTCCTCTCTCGATCTGCCCTGTCGTCGCTCCTCCTTTTATGCTTCCGCTCCTCCGTGAGAGATGCGAGACCGGCGTCGTTCACAGGTGTCGTTCATTATCACTCACGCCACCGGCCTCGCGCCGTCCTCTCACGTCCCTCGCCCTCGTCCTGCTCGCCACAGCCAACTAACTAGAAATTTTGTGTGAAATGAATTTCTAACTCTGGTGGCAGCTAACGTTAGCCTTGTAGACGAAAGAGTGATTTCTCTGATGTTTGCGCTGTTATGGATTAGTGAGAGTGGCTTGTGGAGCTGTGCTATGTGGTGCATTGTGGGAGTTGTTGTCTTACATGCAAATGCGCCCTAAAGTTATTTTCTGTCTTTTCTCAGTCAAGAGGGCACCAAATTCAAAAATTCTTTTACATTTCGACTACATATATGACCCACTTTCAATAAAGATTAATGTTGAAATGGGTGAAGTGCTCCTTTAAGGTACAATTCTTGCATAGTGTGACTTTAATAGATTACCCAGCACTATGTAGTATTGTCACGTGTTGGAGATTGGCCCACCATTAGTAAACCTGTTCTGAGCTTGCGCTGCACTGTCTGTTATTGGTCCAAGCTGATAAACGGTCTGCACAGCTCAAAGGAGTAGCACGGTTTCGTTCTGCTTTCATTTCGTTTGCTGTTTCGTGTTTCTCATATGCAACAGAAATGGCAGCTCTTATTAGTTGGGCAGTGTAGTGGCGGCACCAGTGCGACCTCTAACTAAATTTAGTCCCACGGGCAGGAGAAAAGGTCGCAAAATGTGACCATTTGGTCGCAGTCTGGAGCCCTGGTATGCTACCTATGAAGTATTACTCCGCCTCGAACCCTGTTTTTTTTTATAGGGCCAAACCGACTAATTACTTCTCACCTGTGTTTACGATCCATACTTGCCACCTAACAGCCCACCTGGCCGAAGCAGTCCACGAGTGTCTCTCTTCATTCTCCCTGCAGGTTTCAATCAATTTCTCTCCATGTGCTCCATTTATTTACCTACCAGTAACACAGACCCCCAGCCTTGAAGGGAAATAAGATGAAAGTGGTGCATAAGAGGGGCTGCAGAACTGAAATTCACTTTATTTTCTACCACTTTCTTGGACATTTTGACAAGCGATTAAAACCTGTTTCGCCAGCCTCTAGTCTACTATTTTGAGAGGGTAATTATTTTTGGGGGGATCTGAAGGCTTCATTTACATAATGAGTGTAGTGGAATGTGACTGAACACAGGGTGAGGTAGATCAGCTTTCCTTACAGTTTTGGAGTGTCAGCTCAAAGCATCTGGTTCCTCTGCATGGCAGTGCGTAGGACTTGGACTGCGTATTTCCTTGCATTGTTTCAAGGACTAAAAATGCTCTTTGTCAGCGTTTCAGAACTTAAATTTTGCTGATCCAGTTGTAGGTAAGTTCAACCGCTTAGTCTCTAGGCTCACATCTGTCCTCTTTTCACTTGGAAAGCCAGTGATAATGAGCTTTCAAATCATGGGCCATTGCGCAGTGCACGGCCTCTTGGCCATATTTCTGAAGGTCCAGCGGGCCACCGTGGAATCAATAGATGTCCTTCAATTAGCAGAGCTGCAGTAAGTGGTGTTTTGAACCTGGAGGTGTTGAGGTCTGCAGTACAAGGACTCATTCAGCCACTTGACACACTGTGCCAGTTCTCTACTTCTGAGACCTCTCGAAGTTGTAACTTTAATTTGCAGCTGTTGTAGCGGTCCATTTGACTGCTATAAGTGGTTAAAATAATGTGCTAAGAAAATAAATACTGTTGTTGTTTTTAAGTCCATAAATAATATTCATCTGTTAAGGTCACTTGCTGGATAATCAAACTATTACTTTGCCTAAATATGTCTTTTACAGTATTTACTGTTAATGCTTCTGTAATTGTTCAGCTTATATGATCCAAATTATGTTTGCTTTATACACATTCCCAGTCTTATTGTGCACGGTAGTCCAAAGGAAAGTTTGTCTAATACTTTGCTTTGAATTTTTTTATTTCCTGTGACTGAGCATCACCAAGTACGATTGTTTTTTAGCCCCTCCCATCCAACCATCTGTCACACATCCTGGGGTTTTTTTTGTTCTTTTTTTCCTTTTCCTCTTGAGTTTTATTCAGTTGCGTCTCCTGTTTTACTTGGAAATGCATTACATAATTTAAGTCAAAATGAAAGTGTTAGTAACACATTTCACTCTAAATGACGTGTCCATCTTTGATCTGTTCAGCTGTAGGCCCAGTGGGATTTACCCTTGAAGTCTGGTCCTCGTGGAGTTGAACATGTTGGGGCACTCAGATGTTGCCTGCCATTTTAAAGTCAATCCAATTAATCACATTGATTGAGGATCCTTCGTTCTCACGCTCCGGAGCTCAGTGTAGTGCCGTCGCTGTGCTGCTTTACTGTCAGAATTTCTGCCATTGTGTAATTTGACACTCAAGACAATGCGTTTCATTTCTTCGAAAGTTATAGTGCAGGAATTTAAGGAATATGTAGTTTAATGCATGTTCCTGCCTACTTCTGTGATTTTTATTTAATGTTAAAAATCCATTAATGATCAAATGTCTGTTGAGACACATGGTTTTGTTTACACACATGTGTAAATATGGTTTTGAGTAAATAAATGTCAGTTTTGTGTAATTCTCTTTTGGTCACTCCCCGATATATCAAGACATTTTAAATTTGCGGTTTCCGAGCCTGGGAAAGTCATAGTCATTTCTATAGTAAATATATATATTTCTTTTTATGCTCAGCTCTAAAATATTTAATTGGCAAACAATTGCTCTTTGTCATCGGTAATGACAGAAAAATGCTTGGAACTTCATTGGTCAAATGGTGTCTGTCTTAATATGCACATTGCACCTGGACCCAGTTCTTATATCGGTAATTGGGGAAAACCCATGTTGGTCATTACTGCTTGCCTCGGTTGGTTTTAGTCTAGCAGTCAGTTTACACATTTGGTCAAAGCTTCCATAAGCATATAAACTAACCCTTAATGCTGCTAGGTAATGGATATCTCAGCATTATGATGCAAACATTATTTTGTCCAATAGATGGCGTCAGAGATTAGAAACACTCTCAATCTGCTGCTCCTGCTGAGTGGACTTCACACTCCACCATCGGTCATGCCTCCCGTCACTCTCACCCTGTTCATTATCATTCTTTCTCGTTCACTGATGCACTCTTACTCATAGGTTGCCAATTACTCTGACTGGCTCATTTTCGACAGTCTTCTCAGAGTCAGTGAAACCTCTCCTGCCTCCACCCCACCTGTCAGAGCCTTCAAACCAGCATGCGGAATAAAGCAACGCACACTAGGGCTGTAACGATACACCAAACCCATGATTCGATTCGTATCACGATTTTTGACCCACGATTCGATTCGTATCGTGATTCTATCACGGGGGCGGGGCTTGAGGGGGCGGGGCTTGTGGTGGAAAAAAGAGATTTTGAGAGAAGAAAAAAAATACCGGTATTTTTATTAAATAACATTAGGAAAACCTGTATAATCTAAACACCAAAGAACAATAATAACTATGCAAATTATTATACTATACTAAATCCCCCCTTAGATGATTCTCATGGGGGGGATTTTTTTTGTTTGAGGGGGAGAAAGGGGGGGCATTTTTTCCAAACAAAATTATTACATTTATCTTGCCTAAATGTTTGCGCTCATTGCATTTTTACAATGGGGTAATAGCCTATTGTTGTTAAGAATTTACACATCACAAGGAAGCTTGATTTAAATTGTTTAATTAAATTGAAAAAAGTAGCACAAATAAATACAATAGAATAAAGATACAAATAAAGACAATTAAAGAGAAAAGTTTTTGAATAGGTCTAACACTAGTATTCATATACAGATACTGAATAAAGTAATCAAATGTAAAATAACACTGGGTAGTATTTTAGTCCTGAATAAATTAAATACATAGGCTATTAATCCTGATTCCTTTAACTTAAAGCCATCTTTTGTTGTTTTGACAACAAAATTAATGACAGACACATATGGCTGCCGTCACTTTAAGAGCTAGTGCACGGATCCTGTGTTCATTATACTGGCATGCGTTTTATGCTTATTAAAGACAAAACCGACTATATTTAGAGTATAGCCTACTCACAAAGACCGAAATTGACAATTTTGCGTGTTAAAGCAATATAATCTGCGAAAAATAGTTACTGGCAAGCTGTTTTTGAGGCGGATTTTCTATGAATGTGCGCATAGAAAATAATCTCAGAGAGCGCGCGAGCACTGATTAGTTTAAAATCGCTTGAATGTTTAAACTGGTAAGACTTAAAAAGACTTCAGTCACGATGCACTGCTGGCCCGATTGTGCAAGTGAATATTCCGTCATGTCCCGACCTTACAGTCTATGGTCCCGACTCCAAAACGCGAGTGTGTATGATCGCCGCAGCGCTTGATGCCTGCCTTGCACAACACATTATGAGAAGAGAAGACGCGGCACCGCTGAACACTCACGCTGTTTGTGAAATTGCGTCTGGAAGATAGTTGTTAAAAGAATGATTTGATTTTATTATCTGTGTGGATTACGATTGCGGGAATTTCCCGCATTATAAATGGGAGACCTGCGGGAATGATTAGAATTATGCACCCGCATTCCCGTGCCGAAATTCGAGCCCTGGTTCTGGACAGGAAGGATAATTCTGGGAGTTGGAAGGGGTGTGATCGCGATTCTGCCTTCTCACATCGCGATACAGGATCGTGGACCTGAGTATCGCGATTTCGATTTTATATCGCGTATCGTTACAGCCCTAACGCACACCCAGGAGTCTGTCTGTGCTTGGACCTGCCGTACCTACATTAGATATCTCCATCAAACTCAATGTGAGATATTAAGCGAGGGTCATGAGTCTCAGTGACTCCGTTTTGTTTAAAGGAATTTTGGGTGGTGTCCGCTTGGCTCACTTGTCATGACCAAAGTTCTCCCTGGGGAACGCTATTGTACTGTACAATAAGCTTTAAGAGAACGTTGGCTGCCGTGCTGTTTCCAGGTCAAAGGAATTTTTAACCCCAAAATGAAAACGTTATCGTTTACTCACCCCCATGTTGTTCCAACCCAGTGTTGTTTTCTTCTGTGAAACACAAAAGGAGATCTTGGGCAGAATGTTTATTCTTTTCCATACAGCAGAAGAGGATTTATACTGCAAAGCTCCATGAAAGCAGTCCATACGTCTGGTGTGTTTATATTCTCTTCTGAAGCCTTTGTGTGAGAATCAAACTGAAACGCAAGTAGTTTGTTTTACTGGTATCTTATTTAAAAATCTAAAACGTCACTAATGTTCAATTGAAATTATGGCTTTGGATTGTAATGTCAGGTTTGTCTCCATTGAAGAAAAACAAAATGGTCTCATGCAGAGGTGTCATGCCCATTCCGACGAGGGGGCACACGCCCCCTTCAGATTTTTGAGCCTCATGGATTTGAATGCAGCTTCCAAAAGACAAATAATACTATTTTTACATTCGATAATTAACTCTTTGAAGCATACAATCGCACTGCTGTGCTTCACATTATCAATTACTAAGTTCAAATCTGCTTTCATGCTTTGGCTGAGCCAGAGGCGGACACGCTCAAGTCTCGTTATATATCACAACTGTTCAGTGTTTTCAACCATGTAATGTTTATTTTTTTGTTTTCGACATTTAAATACAGATAACTAGCAAAAAGCATGTATAGTTTGTAAAATATTCACTGATATCCAATATACACATTGGAAACTTTACTTTAAACTTAATATTGCAGGTAGTACAAAATTAATAGTACCCCAAAGTGTTCGAATTTCGTAGTAGATAATTCATGCAAAATGAATTTTTGCATGAATAATTTGCCTTGTGGTGTCAGTGCTTATGCTTTAAATTAGTTTGTTTCTATAAGCTACAAAATACATGTAAGACTGAATCGATGCAGGATTTATAGTCCTAATATTCTTAATATTCTGGAATAGCGACAGTAAATGCATCAATAGGCCTAATGTATGTTCTCGCTTTGATAATTCAAAAGTATAATCGGATATTATTACAATGAAAGCTAAAGTAAAGTTTTATTCTAAAGAATAACCCTTTTTTTATTTGGGTTTTTCCCCCACATGAGTGTTGCCCCCTCCAAAATACTATGTGCATAATGCCCCTGGTCCCTTTTATGACATGCATTGTATATTTGGTTTTGATCAGTACGTTAATTATCTACTTCTTTTAGGTGAAGGACCTAGTTAAACCAAGACCTTATTAATGGCAGACCCTGATAGATTCATGCGTATTATTATTTTTTTGCCTCTTACTATTCCAGTCACAAGTATTTCATGTCCTCTGACATGTGACACTCCGTTCAGTGCTCAATCTCGCTGCTTTCCTCTTGTTGTCTGCTCAGTTCAGACACGCTGCACTGAGCGCCAGCCTGTCACTCCACTGCTCTAAAGCACATGCCATTTCCAATTTGCTCCTCTGGTGTTCATTCTGCCTTCCTCGATGGCACTGCCCGTCATCCATACATTCGAGCTCAGTCAGCCAATTACCACACACCATCAGGTCTTGTCTATGTGAAAAGCGTTTGTTTTATTCTGCTGTATTGTTTATTTTTATGAATCACAATTAGTTTGTCTTTATTCCAGCATAGTATCACTTTTCTCACTGTATGAATACACTTGACAACAGGCCTGACTTTTCTGAATATCTGCTATTCATTGAATCGTGCTGGAAATGGTGGGGACAAAAAAAATATTTTTAATCATAAGTAGGTTGATCCTTTTTGTAACGCACGACTAGCGCTATATTTAAGGGAATTATTTGGGGAATTTCGCAAGTGTGGTGATATAACAAAGAAGCTGAAAGCATAGGTGAGAGACTGCGCTTTACAATTAAGCCCATTTTTCAGTTGGAAAAAATACGCAGCCCATTCATCCAGGGCCACACGCTTGTCTTTTAATGTGGATATTTTCAATTAGTCGTGCATCCCAGAACAAGCCCTTAACCCTTGTATTTACCGATCCACCCGTCCTACCCCTCTGGTACCCAGTCCTACGGTCTCTAGATTATAATGCTATATCGATTCCTCAGACACACGGCTTCATCCTGAGAGAGCTTTGTTTTTTGTTATTCTCTCTTTTCCTTCCCAGCCACTCTGGAGCGTCAGTGAAAATGGGTTTCTGATTTCACCATTCCAGCCCTGACCCCATGTCCCTGAACCATTCCTACACTTGATTCGTTTCACAAGTAGCCCCCAGCACCTCTGCATCCACCGCTGCTGTTGTTTGCTTGTATCTCCCTAGCTAGTCAATGCCTCTTTCAGTCTCTGTAGATCTAGTTAAGATATCAGCTACTTATCTGCCTGAACAGACGAGGTATTGCCTTGTATGTAGAGACGAACAGATGTCTGACTGATTTATTTTTCTGATGATTGACAGCATTAAAATCTATTTTTATTTTTAAACAGGTATGATAAGGAAGGACATGCTTTGGATGGACAGTCGATGACTGAATTGAGAGGACCTGGTGGTGGTGGAAACACGAACTGGAAGACCCTGGCGGAAGTCAAGAATGAGCACTTGGGCCATGGAGACAAAGTATGTTGCCCAAACATTTAGTTGACTCTCAAAGAGATTTATTTTGTCGTCTGTGTAGAGACTACATTAGAATACATTTCCAAAAAATTACTTCATTATATTTTTTATTTATTTATTTATCTACATAACTTTGATTATATATTTTATTTATTTAAAATGTATATTTAATTATATATATATTTTTTTAATAATTTTAAAGCGGCTCATTCTGAAATCATCAGATTTCTATTGTCAGAAACCCCAAACACATGGTTGCACACATTTATACATAACCAAAGCTTACTATAAAATGTATTAAAGGTCATTATGTACATTTACTGTAACATAACAAACTTTTATACGTGCACTACTGGTCAGAAGTTTGGAATAATTAAGATTTTTTTATGTTAAAGGACAATTCCGGCGCAAAATGAACCTAGGGGTTAATAACAAATGGGTACCGAGTCGACCGTTCTCTGGGATGTGGTTTCATGATAATCGAATGTACCCAGTTTTAGCTCGAACCACAGATTAGCTTATAACGCTAGTATATAGGGCATAGAGTAAGTAAAAATAAAAATCGCTAGTTAATACCACTAACAAGGCTCAAAATAGCCCCACGTTAACACGGTAGCATAATGAGGGTCCCAAATATTGAAAGCAATATTTTTGTGGAATTTTAAATTGTAACAATTTCCCAGTATTCCTTTTTTTTTTTTTTTGACCCTTTGCAAAGTTTCGCCCTTTTTTAGTTACTGTTGCCACACATGTTCTCACGGCGTGAAAAATACGTTCCAGAGCAAAGAGGACACTGACAACGCGTCGACAGACTAGACAGAGCAGGTCACTTTTATGAAACAGTATCTGCTTTTAAATTTTCCTCTAATTTCCTAAGAAATTCAGACAATAAATGCCATTTAATGGCTCTTTAATGTGTCGTGACAGATCACTGTAGCGCTTCAGTTCAAGCGGCACTTGAACAATCATCTCTTCCTACTTGCTATAACACGAAATTAACCTAAATAAACATCAGAAGATACACGTATGTTTCAACTGCACTGCATTTTTCGAGTTCACTGACGTTAATCTACTAACTCTCCTGTCTGGTTATAATTGGTCAGATCACCTGTCAATCAATCTCCCGCGATGGTTGAATTGTCGATTATTTCACTGATTAATCAGTAGGCTGATCGATTATTCAGCTTTTGCAGTTAGTTAAAATATTGAGTATATCCATTCTAATTAATAAATAACACAAAGCAGTAACTTCAGCTTTTGAAAATGTCTTTTTAATGAACTTCGAGCCAGCTGAACAGACCAATCTCCTTCTGGTCATCAAAATGCCAACTGCTTTGCTTAGAACTGAAACAGAAAGAAAGGGGCATTTACTTCAGGACACATAGAAGGCTAAAATAGTTATCTACAAACAATTATTGTATGCAATTACATAGTGCTGCCGCGATTAGTCGACATAATCGACCATGCAAATTAGTCGACGCCAATTTTTTTTTAGTCGACGTGTCGTTTTACTATTGACCGCATATTTATTTTTGGTCTCCCGTCTCAAACGGCTCACTGTAATTCACCTCCACACACCAGTCTGTGTGCGCCCTGCTGGTTAATCTGCCATCCTCTTCCTTCCCCCTCCCCCGCCTTCACTGCTTTGATATGAAAAATTGCGGAGGCAGGTGACGGTGCTTTCACACTGGGCTCGTTTGCTGCGGTCTGAGCACGATTGTTCCCGGTGCCCCCGCAGCATTGGTCTGGTTTCACACTCAACTTAATTCTACCGAACCCTTGTGTGTTTGCGTGCATCTTACGCCATCGCAAACGTGAACGCCGCATGATAGAAAACAGAACGCGGGTCAATATATATATATTTTTTATTATTCTGTGCTATTATGCGCAGCTGAGTGAACAACACAGGTGCGTGTGTCGCATAAGGTGGCCTTCTGCTGCTTGCAAACGGACTCTTTTGAGGAGAGACTTTTCCAAATTTGTTGCCCTTATTCCACGCGCTAAGCGCGAATACACTGCAGACTCGCTCTCGCTCGTTTCCAAGGTAAATAATCAACACTATCATCCCTTACATGTGTTTTATTTAATTAAATACATAATCAGCTAAAACGCGCACCCGAGTCCGTGTTGCTTTCACATTCACGCGAACCGCGGCACGTGCCCGGCATGCACGCAAGTGTAAACGCAAGCTGCATAGCTGCGTGCCTGCCTGCTTTCAGCACGATTCATTATAAGGCAGAGCTAAGCGTAGTAGGCTAGTCCACTCTTTCAATTCAATTCCAATTTATTTGTATTGCGCTTTTCACAATACATATTGTTTCAAAGCAGCTTTACCTAAAATGCATGCATTGCATCTACTTTAGCCTACAATTCAGAGTGATGTTATCAGTTATGCATTCAGAAATGTACATATAAAAATGTATGTATTAATTTAAGGCAGAACAAAGAGCTAATTTAAGTAATGAATACATGCATGTTTGTTAATAGAGGATTAGATTAGGACTACAAAGGACTACGATATTCGTCTACAAAGCCCCCTTAACAATCTAGCACCGCAATACCTAACTGATCTCTTGGTACCACATACCCCATCTAGAAACCTGAGATCCAGTGACCATGGCCTTCTAACTGTCCCTAAAGTGAAATTAAAAAAACGTGGTGACCGTTCCTTTGCCGCCGCTGGACTGAGGCTGTGGAACAGCCTTCCTCTGTCGATTAGGCATGCTCCATCTATCTCCACTTTTAAAACTCAGCTTAAGACTTATTTATTCTCTTTGGCTTTTAACACTATATAGCTACCTTTTGTTTGAAAATGAATTTTTATTGATTACCTATTTTTGTTTGTATTTATAAATGCTAGGTCTGTGTGTCTTTTAATCTTTGTAAAGCACTTTGGTCAACCTTGGTTGTGTCGTAAATGTGCTCTATAAATAAATTATTGATTGATTGACTGACTGACTAATATGGTATAGCCTAATGGAAATGCAGATACTTATGCTTAGATTGTTAATACATAATGTTTTTCAACAGATGATATTTTATATTTTGGACCTTCAGTTGAGTTCAAAATAAAATGGACTTTTTTTAATTTTTTAATTTCTAATTTAATTTTTTTAAATTAGTCGTTTAGATTAGTCGACTAATCGAAAAATTAGTCGAAAGATTAGTCGTTAGAAAATTAGTCGTTAGTGGCAGCACTACAATTACATTTATTATACAATTATTTTTTACAATACAAAATAAATATTTTTGCACACAAAATGAGACAACAGGCAGAGAGACATTCACCATTTATGTAACTGTATAGGTAAGAAGATATAAGAATAATGCATCATTCAAACAGTTATTGTAAGTCATGAATATGGAACAAAATAATGCAAAGTTATGACATTTTATTTTTGGATAAACTATTCATTTTGTAATTCACAACATTTCCTCTCTTATAATACCTTATTTTGTCACAATATTCAAAACAGTGCTGAGCTAGATCAAGCCTTAATGTATCAGGGCTGGGTGCCTGGGTATACACATTTTACGATTCGATTTCGATTCACTAGCTTAATTCAATTCTGATTTCCATTCGATAAGTATATATCAGTTACAGTACATGACACATTTTTTAACTAATGCTGTAAACTATACTGGGAGCCCCAGTTGGTACATTACTATAATAATAACGGTTCAAATTAACTGATTTGTATAGGCTACATACATTTAAATGACACAAGGAAGTTTTAATAATAATAACGTTATTAACTTTTTAACGACGTAGTATATGCAAAACTGCACAGATGTAAAAACACCTGCAATAGTTTCACTTTGTAATGTCATTATTTCATATAACAGTAAGAGAATAATAATACAGAACTTAACTTTTAATTTAACTAAACAAAAATATTTAAACATTTCAGTGATGCTTTGGATGAACAATAAATAAATAAATAAATATATATATATATATATATATATATATATATATATATATATATATATAAACTGCTTTTGACAGCGCCTCACGTCACGAGCTCAGCTTCTTGTTCGTCTTCTCAACGGAACACGCAAAGCAGCGGAGTTGTTTGCGCGTTTACAATCGCAGCTTGTGATTCGGTCCGCTGATGAGGTGCTTTTCTATAGCGAGCAACTTCTGTTGGGCTTGTTCCAACATTGACAAGTCAACGCTCTGAAGAAGAACGATTCAGTGTAATTGCCGTTCGATGCTGCTTTATTAAGTGGAGCGCTAACCACTATTCACGCACTTGAACGCCATTGCAACGGCAGTTTTTTCTTTTCTCTTCTGCTGATCTCCCGCGCGGGTGCAAAATGGGCATATAAAAACAATTTTTTTTGGTGCCAAAAGCAGAAAATTAAATAGTTGAGACATAAATATGAGCCTATTTAGGAATCCCTCTAAAGTGTCTTGTAGAGCATCACCTTAATTGTCTGTTCATCTGATTAGTTGGTAATCAGTCAGTCCTGCGTGGTGCATGTTCTAAAACAAAAGACACAGGGATGCAGTCATTTAGTTACACTGTTACTTTTTTCTTTGCTCATTAATCACACATTGTAATGCCCTTCCCATCTTCACAAGGTGTGTGCTTAAGCATTACTCACATTCAGCGCTGGAGATAAAGAATGGAGATTAGCAGGACTCCATTTACTGAGCCTAATAATTAAGAGATTATACTAGATAAGCTGCATAATAAGTCTGACCTTGTCTGCTGCCTATTTCAATTTTTTTTTCTGGCATGTATGTGGGAGTGCGGTTGTCACAATACCAACGTTGTGGATGAGACCAGTAACAGAGAAATTTCACAATTGTAAATGCCAATTTGAATATCGCAGCAAAATAATTTTAGTTTAGAAATAATTTAACTTATTTTTCTAAATTAAATGATTAAACAAATTAATATTTATTTATTTAGTTTTATTTACCTAACTTGGTCTTGTTTGGTTGGAGAGAGTTTATTATTGTAATGTTAATATCTATGACTTTTTTTTTTAAGAGATGGCGATTGCCATATTGACTCCATTGTTTCAATCAGATGAGAGAGTGAAAAATGGGAGTACTGTGTTCTCATCATTGTAAATCTCTGATGTATGCTTTCTGTACTGTGAACAAGTATTTGATTTAGCACAGAGACACTGGATGTTTTTTAAGTCTATACTTGCTTAAATACCTGGCTGTGATAGACCACAGCCTATCACATGAGGTGCGTTAACCTCATAAAAGTTTCTTCTCTGAGATAAGAACCTCTCATGTTTTCACCCTGATCTAATCCTTTTTGCTCTGTTGGGACATAAGGTCAGGTCGCTAAAAGCTCACAGCCAGTTCTTTGTAATTAACTACATTCCTCGAAAAAAGTTTGTCCTAGTTTTCTGTCCCATGCTGCCATAATGGAACTCCTTGTCAAAGTTATTTGAAAAGAATTTTAAAATTGATTTCCAGGCCTGGAGAAGTCATGGTTATTTCGCATTCATTTTTTAAATATTTCATATATCAGCAAGGAATTGCACTTTGAGAAATATTTATGAAGATATTATCCTTTTCGTTCTTATCCAGTATCAAAAATCAGGAAAAATCGTGGAAATAAAATGTTTAAAGGGTATGGAAATCAAATTGGGAATTTAAAGCTAGTCCGTAACTTTTAAATAAACAGAACTGCATGCATCTTGCGGAGAAACATTGTAGCCGGAGTTACTTCTCTGTTTATATCTATGACGAGTCATGCAGGTACTGGGCTACTCCGCTGTGGTACTACCTTACCAGTCTAAAATAGCCTGAATATAAACACTTAATATAGGTGTACAGTTGTGACTCAGGATAAGACAAAAATGGATTCATGATGTACTACCTTATATAAATTTTGTACATTTTGAACTCAAAAAAAGGTATGGACTGCTGCTTTAAAACAGGTTCTTATTGAAAATAGTGCAGTTTTTAAAAGAAATATAGGAAACAAGAGGTTTTCATGATGTTTGATTCAGTTAATGGTACATATGCATTTTTCCTTCTATGCTGATTGATGAAACAACTTTGCTCTGACTTCACAAACAGCAACTCTATCTTGTATAAAATAAGTTAATTTGTCAGCCACATTGACAGAAAACTAGAAATAGTGTTCTTCTCTGCACCGTCTGTGAGGACCCATTCACTTACCAATCAAATGTGACAATAATTACATAGGAATTTACTGGATTAGTTATTGTATTTCAGAGATGCAGAAATGTTTAGAGGTATTTTTTGTCACTAAGTGACATGACAGTAATTTATGATGATATTTCACTTATTGAATTTCAAGCCTATTTTTCTCTATGCTTTCTGCCTTTGTCGTTCACATTTCCTGATAGGCTTTTTATTTATTTGAAGTGACATGGAATATCAATTCTAGCCCTTTGAGAAGTTAATTGGGGTTAAATTCTCAAAGCGAAACAACTGGGTGGTCAGCTTTAAACCTGTTAGAAGAGAAATCAATTACAGTCAGTAGTAACACATTTTTGCCATTTGTTGTTGCTTTTGTTATCCCATTTCCTTAGAAAATATGGGGTTAAGACTTTGCCAGAGGCTCTGTATAGATTATGGTCTAAAGAGAGATGATAAATCCACTGCGAGCTTAATTCTCAGTCCGCCATGGAAAGGCAGAGTGCCCTTTTTTTTTGCATTTCATTAAAGAGTCCGTTTTACTGCAGAAATATGAATCAAGACCTGGGTTTCTGAGCAACGTTTTTTTCGTCATTGCAGGGTTTTTTATCTTAATGCTCTCATCAGCACCGTTGTCACCAGGGTAAACATGGGTGCTGTGTGTGTAGGAAAATTGATTTAATGTGTTTCTCCAGAGCCTTGTGACGAGCAGAGTCATGCTCAGATCCAGCCGCTGACCCCTTTTTCACCTTGTAATCCGCAGTCTCCTGTTTCTGTCCTCCATCTTTTTTTCTTAATGTGCGATGTGTAGAAAATAGTAAGGTGCCCTTAGCTGATTCTTTAAGACTTTGTTTCACCTCCTTTCTCTTCTCATCCTCCATTTACTGTGCTAGATGAGGTACTTTCTAGGGCTGTACTCAACCAAAGAAAATCTTCGTCGACTGAAGTCCTGAAATTTTCGACTGAAAATCGACTAAAAATGACGTTAGAAAAAAAAAAAACGTTAAATGAATTAGCTGCGCACAGTGCGCAGTACTTGGTAGCCTTGTTGAACACCTAAATGAATTATAAATAAACATAAAAAACTAGTAGGCTATTTGCAGTATATTAAATCGTTTTTGACCGAATTATTTTGCACTGAAATAAGTCTGACACACGAGTCTGTCGGCTCTGACAGCGTTGCATAATGTGCACCTGCGCAATATCATAGCCTATGATTTCTGAAAATAGTACTATGTTGTCAACTAGTGATATCACAAGAACTGTTGAGGAATATTCAACATAATTTAGACAATTATTTATGTCATATGTTATAATAATAAGTTATAACTGTCAGACACTATCATTTCAGCCGCTCTGTGCATGTCCTCGCACCGAGCGGGCTTTAGGAGCTCAGCTTCGCGGCTGAGACACAAATAGACTATTAACTTAAAGCTTTTACTCTTAATAAACACAAAAGGCACGTCCACTTTAATAAAAAAAGAATATTTATTAAACAAACCAGATCAAGAGCAGAAACGAAATAAAGTGCATAACTGAAAAATAAAGCATCTTAGGCTCAAAACTAACACAAGCACAGCGCAATTGCGCATTAGGCTCCAAAAAAAAAAAAAAAAAAGTTAGGTTATCACACTAAAACATTGAAATATGCAAATTCTGATATGTTCATATAGCCTACTCAAAACAGACAGGGCAAGCTAACGCAGACAAGTGAGCTTACCATTTTTAGATGATATGTCATGTTTGTCATCGAGCTGTGGAAAACTGTTGCTTGCAAACTTTGCATTCGACCTTTTTCCCGTTATCAATTTTAACAAAATGCTGCCACACTGTCAATTTCTTTGTTGTTGACATGTTAGAAGAGGACTGACTATTAAACGCTCTCACAATTAAATAAATAATATACAGTATCAAACCTTCTATAGCCTACTTATCGTTCTTTCTTGGGTTGGGCTAATCCAAAAAAGGTGAATACAAGGGGGGTGTTCTGAAGACAGACGGTTACCTGTGAAACACGGATACTCTGACACCCCCATTAGCAGTTAGTGCTTTCCACTTGATGAAATGAGCGTGCCTCAGCGCGGCAAAACTGATGAAATGAACGCGGCAAAAAATCGACCAATCAGAATTTTGGTCGAACCAGAACGTATCGACCAATTAATCGACTGGAAAAGGCTACAGAATAGGGCCAAAAATGGCGATTTTATTTTTGGTGTACAAATTTTCTAATCTTTTTACCCGTTAAGCTATCAGTTGGGGGTTATGTTTAGGACCAAATGTTGGTTTGTAGTTGTTGATAAACAAATTTCCCAGATATTAAAGGGAGCATTATTTGAATTTTTTTTTCTTACAATGACTAAATGTTTAAAAAGATTTCAAATCGTCTCATGCAAAACTCTTATGGTGTTATTTTTTTAGATGATAGTTTATTTGGCTCATCTAATAGTTGTCACAACAAAAACATGGTGTGCCTCTAAGGCTTTCAGAAAAGTCATTGGGACACCAAAGTGTACCGTATTCGGTGAAAGTGGCAACTGCACAAAATAATTCCTAGTATTGCTGTCTCCATTTTCATCTCCAGCCCCAATGGCTTTGAACTTCCTGTACTCCTATTGTCTCTTCTGCATACATTTAGCGCAGAGCCTTTGACCTCCCCTCCAGGTGCTCTACGGCTGCTCTTTTCTTTCTGACTCCAGTCCTGTTCAGAAGCCCTTTTTATGTTTATGCATTATGCTCTGCTTTGCATATCCCACTTTTAAAAGTCTATATATCAATGTAACTATAGGGTTTTTATATGGCTTTCTACTTGACCCATTTTGCAACTAGGTGTTTTTTTTTTTTTACTCTATATATTATGTTATGCAAGTCCTGCATAGATCACTAAAACTTTTAAGATTTTATACATTACCAGTCAAACGTTTAGACACACCCTCTCTGTCTTTACTATTCGTTATGTGCAAAATAGTAATAAATTGCTACTGTGTTTAATAGAATTGGCTTTAAACATTAGTACTGTAATAGAAACAGTACTAATGTCTCCTTTTATGCTTCTATAAAAAAAAATCCTATAAACTTAAATTGTGATGTCTTCTGTCTTTTCCCAGGCTGATTATTTCTCTTGCATCGCCACCATAGTCTACATCCGAAAAGAGAACTGCATGTATCAGGCCTGTCCCAGTAAAGACTGCAACAAGAAGGTGGTGGACCAGCAGAATGGCATGTACCGCTGTGAGAAATGTGACAAAGAGTTCCCAGACTTCAAATATCGCCTCATGCTCTCGGTAAGGGACTTGTCCTTGGCTCTTTTGCCCCTTCTGAAATAATACATTGAGCTCCTCCAGTTAGTATTCTCTGGTTGTCCTATAAAATAAATATCTCTGCCATCCTCTTTATGCTCTCTGAAAATAGTAATTTCTGAAATGAATGGTAGCAGAGTTTGTTGCTGTTTTCCGGCTCTAAATGCATCGCTCATTTGAGGCCACTTTGTTTCTGTTTTGCTGTTAATCAGCTCAGTGTTTTGTTAATTGCTCCTTTTTGTATTTAAAGCTGCATCTTGAATTCTGGGACAGGGCAGGAATGGGCAAATAAATCCTTACTGCTGGTCTGCAGCCAAAAATGTTTTAAAAATAGACGTTTAATGTTATTAACTCCATTTAGGCTTCCAGAGATGTTGAAAAGTCATTTTTTGTTGTTGTTTTTGTCTCTTCTACAAAGCACATCACTGTCTTTAACGCTAGAGGCTCTGATGTTAAGGGCCTGTCTCACTTTTCTGAATCTCACTGCCAAATCTACTGATTTTTTGTTGGATGCGACTTCTAATGAATTAGGTGTGAATTCATTCTTTTGTGCTTTTTATTAATTGTCCCCTCATTCTCTGTCAGGCCAACGTCGCTGATTTTGGAGACAACCAATGGGTGACTTGCTTTCAGGACAGTGCTGAGACCCTTCTGGGCCAAAACTCAAGTTATCTTGGCCAACTCAAGGACTCGGTGAGTTTCTTCTTCCTGTCTTTTTTTCGTTCCCATGTTTTCCATCCTGATGGTACATAAAAGTGTGGCCTTGAGGATTGGCCTCGAGACACTCTGAAGAGCAGCACATTGTGTATCAATTTGGAGTTCTTTTTGTGGTGCGTTTAGGATCTAGGCATTCAAGCCCAAGGATTTTTAACGAGATCTTACTCCGAGAGGTTGATTCAATCTCTCATGGAGTGGTCCTATATTAAGAGACAAAAATTGTTATTTTAAAATGTTTTGTTTATAAGCCTCTTGTAATATTGTCTTGTCTTGCCTTGCTTTTACAGAACGAAGCTGCATTTGACGAGGTCTTTCAGCATGCAAACTTCAATACTTTTGTCTTCCGGAACCGAGTGAAGCTGGAGACCTACAATGTAAGTTTAGCTGATAAAAACATCTCAGGGGCCTTCAGCATGTGGTCTATATAGGTACAGCTGGGTGTTGGCCAATTACAGTTTGACCTAATACTAATATTTTAAGGAAAAAAATAACCAAAAAAGTTGTCTCGTTTCATTGTCCCTCAAACTTTAAAATGTATTAAGTAAAAGTAAATATAACTATTTCAATATAAAGTCATCATTGTATATAGAAAAGATGTATTCAGTGACAGTAGTACCATACTTTCATAATGTTTTAGAAAATATTTAAATTAAGTCTAGTTTTTTAAGAAAAACTTTCTATTCAGAGAATCCTGCAAAAACAGTGATAATGAGAATTGTTTGTATTACACTAAATCTGCATACTAAAATGATTTCTGAAGTTTAAAAATTGTAATATTTGACAAAATACTACTACATTTCTAATCAAATGAATGCCTTGGTGAGCATAAGAGACTTCTTTTAAAACTTTTGAAAAGTAATGCACATAAATATATGCATGTTATTTAGGGATGCACAATATATCGGCCATCATATGGGTATTGGTCAATATATGTTCATTTTTAATATTAACAACCCTATAAGAAAATTAGGACGATATATTAAACCTGATAAATAATGGATTTTTTTCTTCAGCTGATTCACTTCACTTCTGTTCTGGTTTTGAATTGCTTAAAATATTATTGGAATCACTCTGTGCAATTAAGTGCAAAAGTTAAGTGCAACATCTGCAGCACAAGTCTGCCATATAAGTTACATACATTTTATATATATATATCTCTATATCTGATCTTATATAGGATGCGTTTGGTAAGGTTAGTTCATGTGGTAGTAAAGCATGACCATCTTTAGCGAATGCAGCTTAAACATCACAACGTAAATTATTTGGGTTTAGTTTGCATACAGTGGGTTGTTACGGGAAGAGCGCATCCACATCGAGAATTACACATTCTGACTAGCATGTAACTTAAGATTTTATGTTTGTTTTATAAATATCTGATGCGTTTTGAGTTAATTAACCCGCTAACAGCACTTCAGTACTTCAGCGCAGCTCAAACAGCAATGCTGTCATTTAAAACGGTTATATTAATTTTAGATTTAGTTTCTTTTTCAAAAAATATTGATGCATTAACTAACTTTTTTTTCATATTATTTTCATCAACAATATGGTTTAATTAAAATAATGTCGTCATTGTCCGTGCGTAGGCTATTCCATTTTATTTATCCATGGCAAATGCATTTTTATTCTTCATGCGTGTTTTCCAATCACATGTTTGCATTATTTAGGCATTATTTAATTTTTTTTGTAAGGCAATAGATTATTAAAAAACAATTGTCCAACGCAGTGTAAAATTATTTTTAAGCTAAGGAATCTTACACTGGTTCAAACAAGGCAACTGTATTGTTCAGTTTGAATATATCGGATATCGGCTTTCAAATATAAAGAATTTGTGGTATCGGCCAAAATGTTCATATTGGTGCTGACCTAATGTTAGAAGCTAGATGTAAAATGCAACACATTTTATGCACACTGTAACAAACTGCTCCATCTCTCTTCACCAATGGGGTCCTTGGCCTGAAATTTTTTGAAAACCCATGCTGTATCTCTTTCTATTTTCATTGTTACTTTTCAAGACAAAATATTTGCTAAAATTGCATAGTGATCAGGGTGGAAGGAATCTTTTTTTGAAGTTCAACAAAACGTGTATCACAATGTTTTTTGCACCTTTCATGTGATTGAGATTTATGGAAATTGACACAGCATCTCTGCCACCCTGTCCATCACAGCGTTGCTGATGAAAATTGCTCTGTGCCTTGTTCTTTCTCCGCATGACGTGCTACATGAGATCGGCGTAAGAACTCCATTGACAGATTAGCTGTGAATATTAAGGATGTTTGTATCGTTTCTGTGAACCTGAAGCCAAAACCCCCACCTACTTCATTTGCCTTCCTCAAACACACCTGGTCACAAAACCCAATGCAAAGAACATCTCAGGGCTATTTTCTTTTCCATCACCTTTTTTTCCTTCTGATAATCTTGAGTTGATTTTCATGTTACTTCTCAAATTTCAAATCAACTTAATTTTAACATTCCATATTAGCTACATATAATGTATAGCCTTAAATTGGCTAGCTTATTTCTTTAATCGAGTTGGACATATAGCGAAACTGCAGTCGGTCTTTGTGTAATGCGATTTATTATTCTGCAGGGAAATTAGTATGCGTCTGAAATGCTGTATCAGTATCCAAATTTCCAGCCATCAGATTGCTGGAGATCGTAAAATTGCATGTTCAGGTAATAAAATCAGAATACAAGGCCAATCAGCACTCGTGAAAGTCACCTTTAACTTGGGTGTATAAAAAAATATGGATTTTATCCGATTTAGGATTTTCTCCAGATACAGACATGAGTTTGTTTGGAGTATTAAAAACCTGGAAAATTAGTGGAAATTATTAATCAATATGAATTTGCCCTGGGCGATAAAACGATAATTATCGCGATATCATTTTTTCTCGATAAAACGATGATTTCAAGAGTTCGATAAATGTTCGATTAATGTTTATGCGCCAAAAGCGGAACGAAGCTCATTTGAAATGCGCGCCACACGACCATTTATCCGCTCTGCTCAAAGTCCAAAGCGCAGCGCGAGCTCACTAGTAGAGCCCTGCACGGGCCTCAAATCTAGGCCCTAGCCCGGCCCTGCCCCGAGACGCTCAGGCCCTAGCCCGGCCCGTGTCCGACAGCTCATCAGAATGATCAGCCCGAGTCCGACCCGAGCCCGTAAAAAAAAAAAAAAAAAAAAAAAGATAAACAGCCTGACCTATGTTGCAGTCAGTAAACCAACCAGATATATTTTGTTTTCAATGGCAAAGTATTTACCGGTAGGTTTATTTTCATTTCTTTATAAAGTTAATTAAGAAAAAACAAAAAACAAAATTTATGACGACCAAGCAGCCGACAGCGAGTTAAACATGTTTGATCCATTGATTGATTTATAGCCTCTCAAATCAACACTTTACTTGGCTACAATAAAATCCATAGATATAAAACAACTTAAGCATATCACACAGACAGTTAACGTTAGTTTAAACGTTTATTGTCATTTTTGAAAAGCTGAGGCAAACTGCTCTGCTGCTCAGTCGCAACAGCGCTCGCAAACTAAATGAATTTATAATATAGGCTACAATACAGAGAATGCAATCTAAACAAATCAAATAAATTACATTAAAAACAAACATGCAGGTTATCTTACCTCAAAAATCAAGTCTTCACTACAGAACATGGCCATTTCCAATAGTTTCCAACAGACTCATGAAAATAAAGTCCAATCAAACAAAAAACAACCTCCTCCTAACATGGCTAAGAACAGTCTCAGAGCATCGTGAAGAAAAAGCACAGCATCCACAGTGGAAGGTTTTAATCCAGTCGTACTTTTTCCAGCTGCGCTGAAGTCACGCTCGCTACCATAGCGGGACACTAGAACGAGCCGGTCGCGCGAATCTCAGATCGCGCCGCCGGGAAACCTGTGTGTGTGTGTGTGTGTGTGCGTGAGCGTGAGCATGAGCAGACTGTCATGTGTCAGTCTTATGTCAGTGTGATAGGTTATAAAACGTCTTTCTATGTTTGCTTTTCAATCGTCATCTTCTCATGTTTTATTTTAATTAATGTCTAAAATAGGCTATAAAAAAGATAAGCCTAAAACAGGCCCGAGGCCCGGCCCGCGTGTGAACTATGACGTGAAAATTGGCCCGAAGCCCGGCCCTAGGAGCATAAATAAGTCGGGGCCCGTCGGGCTCGGGCTGAAATGCAGGCCTCTACTCACTAGAGCAGATGCGTTTACTCGGATCGGTCTCGGTTACGAGATCCAGTGAGAAGCGCTTGAATTCAGCGAAGAACACAAATGTCGCGAGGCCCTTGCAAATACCCAGCTCTAATATGGTTGGTTGGGTTTCATGTAATCAAGGACTCAAGAAGGAAGTTTAAATCTACAAATGACTACATCAAGATTGCTAAAATACAGGTAGTGGATTGTCTTTTTGCCCATCATCTGCATTCAGCAATAAAGCTTGTGCAAACCCTAGTTCTGCAGTGCCAAAAAAAAAAAGAATCTTTTAAATGCTTCTTATTCAGGTTCATGTCATTTGATTTATTTTTGTATCCTATGGTTTTTAATAAAAATAACTTTATTAAAGCTTATTAATGTATGGCAGATTTGCTTTTAGTCTGCCCTTTCTGTCTCTAAGCCAATATCACATTTAAAGATGTTTAATGCCTGCAGTTGTGGCTAAATGGGTTTTTAGGTTAAACAAATGATGGTAAGAATTTCCACAGGGGTTATTAGAAGATGCTCATCATTTTTACAAAAAAAAAGTGTATTATATTTACAGGTAAATCTCAGCTTTTTCTACTTGCTTCATAAATCATATTCAAACTGAAAACATTTGTTCCCTTGAGAGAGCTTACAACTAGGGATATCCCGAGCCAATCTCAAGGATTGGTATCGGGGCGATTTAAGCATTTATTTAACTGAGCCGTTTCGGCTATCTTAAGCCAAATCATTTATTTTACGCCAGCTGTCGTGCAGCCATTGGCTGACAGACTGGCATTCTGGCAATGCGAGCTTCATGCTTTCTAACCTTAAATCCACTTTCTTTTCAATTAGCAATTTTGCTTATTGTTCAAATAAATTACAAGAAGTTTATATCAGTAGTCTCATATTATTCACAATCGGGATCGGGACTCTGTATTTGCAGATACTCAATATTAGAGATGCCCGATATATTGGCCACCATATATCGGTATCGGCCGATATATGTTAATTTTTAATGTTATTGTTATCGGCCCGATAAGAAAATTTGGCCTATTAAAGCTGATAAATAATGGGTTATTTTCTTCAGCTGAGATGCTTCAGATGCGCACTGTTCAACATGATGGTTTTAAATTGCTTGAAATATGATTGAAATTACTGCAAAAATTAAAATACAGTTCAGTGCAACATGTGCAGCGCAAGTCTGTCATATGAGAAGATTATAATTGTGTGTTTGGGACGTGGTTTTTAATGGTGAGACTTTTTTTTGTAATCAGGCTCAAAAATTATATAAAAATTAGGATTTAGATTTATCGGCCAATATATCGGTTATCGGCTTTCAAATATAAAGAATTATCTGTTGCTGGTCTCGGCCAAAATTTTCATATTCAATATGCCTACTCAATATTCAATGACTCGGATCGGATTGAGGGCACAAAAAACTCGATCAGGACATCCCTATTTACAACTACTCTTGAATGGGATTGAGTTGTAAAATTTGGGCACATGGATTGTAATCCCTTTTGTTTTGTCTTCATAGGATGAATCTCGCATTAAAGTGACAGTGGTGGATGCCAAGCCTGTGGACCACCGAGAATACAGCAAACGGCTGATCATCAACATAAGGAAGATGGCTGCACAGTAGAAGAACTGCTATAGTTACATAGAACAAATCCCACAGCCATTGTGTGGCTTCTTTTGAGTTTATTACAGTATCGTGTGTACTAATTTTTGTTCTTTTCTTTTCTGTTGCTGTTTTTCCCCATTTTGTATTTCTGCCATTTAATTTCACAAAAAAAAACTTTTTTCCCCCCATTTTTTAAAAATGCTGCAGGACCAGATTAGCTTGTGCAGTTGTTCACCAGAATTGACTGATTGAAAAGGCCCTGAAGTTTAAATGCTGATGCGGTTTGTGATAAAGTAGAGGCGGAATTGTAGGAGACAAATGGAAAAAGAAATGGACTTGGAGTTTGGAGAATCATAGATCGTGTACATTCAGAGGTCAGCTGCTGTGATCTTAGGTTGGCTAGAGGAAAGTACAACCCCTGTTTTTGTGTAAGAATGTCTGGACCAAGCCTGCAGAACCTTGATAAGCCTATTCATACTCGTGTGCTTACATTGCACACACTGTATTTATATAGAGATGCACTGTACGTCTGCTAATTCTGTTGTACAAGTAATAAAGCTGTTTGTGTTCTCGAGTCTATTTTTGTGGCTTTATTTTACGTTCTGAATTTTCTGCTTCATAAAATGGGTTGGGAGCTTAAATGTGCAGTCACATTTTGTGAATGTGTTTGTGAATTTTCAGGGTATCCACACTTGTGAATTTTGTGCACAGGCTAACTCTAACTGCGCTTTAATTATTTATTTAACCCCTTCTTAAAGGTGTATGAGACGGACTTTACAGCACAAACACTAAGTATTAACATAAACACCGTATTACATGCACCTTAAGTAGTGTGATACTTATTGATTAAAGAAGGCCAGCCATATATAAGAACCAAAAAGTTTAACTTAGTTAGAATCATAATACCCTATTTTCTGGATTGCAACACCCTGGCATCATGGTGATGAGTTAAATCTATACATTTTGGTGCATTTTTTTTTTTACCTTCAGTCACCACATTTCAAGTTTATGGTGTTTATGCAGACCTTGGAAGCTATAATGCTTCCTCCACACTGCTTTATAAAGTGTTGTCTTTTAAATTTGTCCGCCATTCACCTGTATTGTTGGAAGTTATGTTTAAAGATTGTGTGCATGGTGCATCTATTTAAGTCTGGTTTTCTGGACTTTCTGAGGGGAGCAGCAGTAAGACTTGTTTTTTCCTCCTATTACAGTATATCTGATGAATACAAAATCTCTTATTTGGAGACAAGACATCTCTAAAAAGGCCCCTTAAAACGGTTTCTGTCTGTCTATAGCTGTCTGATGATAACCTGCGCTGGTAAAATCCCCCAGCAGCAAACCACACAACATAAACATCGTTCTGGCACACTGTTAACATCAGAGGTACTTTGTTGTATCCTGCGTGAAGGCCAAACAGCCTGTTTTCCTTTTATTATTTTTTTCTTTCTTCGTCACCTCACCTTGGCACATCCTTCACCAGCCTGCTGTGATTTGTAGTTTTTAGTGGTATTATTCCTGTTCTTTAGGTCTAGTTGACAAATCTGTTTGTGAATACTAAGGCCTGCTCATATTAATTCCTGATATTCACGCGTAACAATCTGCGCGAGGAGAGAAGCGAGCGTCACGGCGACTTGCGCACTATTTAAAGACATTTGAGTAAAAACTGCATCCATAGCATCACTTAATGCTTCGTATCAATGCAACTTGGTTTTCATGAGGCATAGAGACATAATGAGTGATATGTATTTTGTTTAAGCCTCAGGGCAAGTCCAGGCTTGGGATGGAGGCGGGCGCATACGGTGCAAGTCTGCGCCTCTAAGTTTGCCCCTGGCTGTTAAGAACAGCATTGAAAAATGGCTTAATTTCTCTTTTTTTTATGTGATGTTGAACTCACTTTAGTCAATATGAATATTTCCATCTGAAGTCTGTATATTCCATTCAAATCCAATTACGTTGTACTGGCAAAGTGGTATTTGAGCTTGTGTTTCTTCACATTACAATTTAAGAATTAAATTCCCAGTTGCGTTTATATTCCTAAGGCTCACACAAACTGCTAACCCTTAAACGCTTACCTCGGGTCTTTAGTGACCCCGGATGTCATTCACTACCCCCCTCTCATTCATTTTTTTTTTTAAGTTCGACATCAACCTTATTAGTATTCCTCAATCAATTAATTATAAACAATATAACAAGAAAAAAATGACAAAATTCTAAAAGAATGCCCATTTTCCCATTCATTTTCTTTAAAAATCGTATAGGGTCGCTAACAATCCGAGATGTGTGACCGTGTAAAGATTTTTTTTCTGCACAATGATTGAATAAGTGCAATCCACCTTTATTCCACAAGGTGGCAATGTCATACAAAATGATGAAGAGACGTTTCATTCAGTTACCGCAGGCAGAAAACAAAAGAAGTATCATCAGCAAAACTTGAAATGGCTCAGCGATTTACTGCAGAGCAAGTATGAACACAATTGAATAATAGTGCCACTGTCACAACAGTGGATCTGGTGAAGATGTTGAAAAATAAGTTTTGAGAATATGTTTGAGATGAAGAATATGAGCCAGATGCTGAATGTAGGCCTACTTTGAAATAACCTCGATAACAGTGATGTTAAAACATCTGCTCAATCTGAACCCTTCCAAGCTCCAAAAGGTAACAAAATATGCTTTATTTTGTTCTTCTGTAATTGTTACTATAATATCAGAAGAGTTTTATATTATCGCAACAGGTAGAGATTCATCCATCAGTGTTAGATATAGATCCGGTTTGCTAAAGACCAGAATATGTAATAATAATTGGCGAAACATTCATGCATTAAGGGTTACTAGTGCAATGCCCGTGCAAAATCTGTTTTTGTGTTTTTATTAATTATTGGTTTGGTATGTTTGAGTTGCTGAATAGCCTAGGCTACTATTACACAGGAGCCTAAACTCTGAGAAAACGATAACGTTAAGCGCACCAGAATAAAATATAATATTCAGAATTAAACAGTGTAGCTGACTTACAGATTCAGTTAACATCCACAAATGAATAAGCACGACAATTCAGGGAGCGGCTACACAGTGAACTCCGAGAAAACGTTATGCTTGAGCAAACAGTTTGTGAATAGGCTTCTACAAATGATGGCTGTGAATAAAATATAATATTCAGATATTTTTAAACCACAACCCTCTAATGTCAGAATGTTTATTTTGGGGATTGGCCACTCAGTGTGCAGTGTGAGAGGGGGAGTGGCCACTCAGTGTGCAGTGTGAGAGGGGGAGTGGCCACTCAGTGTGCAGTGTGAGAGGGGGGTGGCCACTCAGTGTGCAGTGTGAGAGGGGGGTGGCCTCAGTGTGCAGTGTGAGAGGGGGGTGGCCTCAGTGTGCAGTGTGAGAGGGGGAGTGGCCACTCAGTGTGCAGTGTGAGAGGGGGAGTGGCCACTCAGTGTGCAGTGTGAGAGGGGGAGTGGCCACTCAGTGTGCAGTGTGAGAGGAGGAGTGGCCACTCAGTGTGCAGTGTGAAAGGGGGAGTGGCCACTCAGTGTGGAGTGTGAGAGGGGGGTGGCCACTCAGTGTGAGAGGGGGAGTGCCCACTCAGTGTGCAGTGTGAGAGGGGGGTGGCCACTCAGTGTGCAGTGTGAGAGGGGGGTGGCCACTCAGTGTGCAGTGTGAGAGGGGGGTGGCCACTCAGTGTGCAGTGTGAGAGGGGGAGTGGCCACTCAGTGTGCAGTGTGAGAGGGGGGTGGCCACTCAGTGTGCAGTGTGAGAGGGGGGTGGCCTCAGTGTGAGAGGGGGGTGGCCTCAGTGTGGAGTGTGAGAGGGGGAGTGGCCACACAGTGTGAGGGGGGAGTGGCCACTCAGTGTGCAGTGTGAGAGGGGGGTGGCCACTCAGTGTGCAGTGTGAGAGGGGGGTGGCCACTCAGTGTGCAGTGTGAGAGGGGGAGTGGCCACTCAGTGTGTAGTGTGAGAGGGGGTGGCCTCAGTGTGCAGTGTGAGAGGGGGAGTGGCCACTCAGTGTGCAGTGTGAGAGGGGGAGTGGCCACTCAGTGTGCAGTGTGAGAGGGGAGTGGCCTCAGTGTGCAGTGTGAGAGGGCGAGTGGCCACTCAGTGTGCAGTGGGAGAGGGGGGTGGCCACTCAGTGTGCAGTGTGAGAGGGGGAGTGGCCACTCAGTGTGCAGTGTGAGAGGGGGGTGGCCACTCAGTGTGAAGTGTGAGAGGGGGAGTGGCCACTCAGTGTGCAGTGTGAGAGGGGGAGTGGCCACTCAGTGTGCAGTGTGAGAGGGGGGTGGCCTCAGTGTGCAGTGTGAGAGGGGGAGTGGCCACTCATTGTGCAGTGTGAGAGGGGGAGTGGCCACTCAGTGTGCAGTGTGAGAGGGGGGTGGCCTCAGTGTGCAGTGTGAGAGGGAGAGTGGCCACTCAGTGTGCAGTGTGAGAGGGGGGTGGCCTCAGTGTGCAGTGTGAGAGGGGGAGTGGCCACTCAGTGTGGAGTGTGAGAGGGGGGTGGCCTCAGTGTACAGTGTAAGAGGGGGAGTGGCCACGCAGTGTGCAGTGTGAGAGGGGGGTGGCCTCAGTGTGCAGTGTGAGAGGGGGAGTGGCCACTCAGTGTGCAGTGTGAGAGGGGGGTGGCCTCAGTGTACAGTGTAAGAGGGGGAGTGGCCACGCAGTGTGAGAGGGGGAGTGGCCACTCAATGTGCAGTGTGAGAGGGGGTGGCCACTCAGTGTGCAGTGTGAGAGGGGGAGTGGCCACTTAGTGTGCAGTGTGAGAGGAGGGTGGCCACTCAGTGTGCAGTGTGAGAGGGGGAGTGGCCACTCAGTGTGCAGTGTGAGAGGGGGAGTGGCCACTCAGTGTGCAGTGTGAGAGGGGGGTGGCCTCAGTGTGCAGTGTGAGAGGGAGAGTGGCCACTCAGTGTGCAGTGTGAGAGGGGGAGTGGCCACTCAGTGTGCAGTGTGAGAGGGGGGTGGCCTCAGTGTGCAGTGTGAGAGGGGGAGTGGCCTCAGTGTGCAGTGTGAGAGGGGGAGTGGCCACGCAGTGTGAGAGGGGGAGTGGCCACTCAATGTGCAGTGTGAGAGGGGGGTGGCCACTCAGTGTGCAGTGTGAGAGGGGGAGTGGCCACTTAGTGTGCAGTGTGAGAGGAGGGTGGCCACTCAGTGTGCAGTGTGAGAGGGGGAGTGGCCACTCAGTGTGCAGCGTGAGAGGGGAGTGGCCACTCAGTGTGCAGTGTGAGAGGGGGGTGGGCTCAGTGTGCAGTGTGAGAGGGGGGTGGCCTCAGTGTGCAGTGTGAGAGGGGGAGTGGCCACTCAGTGTGCAGTGTGAGAGGGGGAGTGGCCACTCAGTGTGCAGTGTGAGAGGGGGAGTGGCCACTCAGTGTGCAGTGTGAGAGGGGGGTGGGCTCAGTGTGCAGTGTGAGAGGGGGGTGGCCTCGGTGTGCAGTGTGAGCCAGAGTGGCCAGCGGCTAGAGTGACAAAAGCCAAATGTATGCTTCTTTTACCGATATATTTAATGATATCTTTTGCATTTCTAATCCAAACAATGTCAAACTTGGCAGTGCACTTACTCGTGCTCGTAGCAAGACACCTGTCAAGTTTGAAATCCATCAGACTAACAGTTCGAGAGATATGTGAATAACAGATATGCCCGTTCAAAATCAGTTTTTAGTAATTGTTGGTTTGGTGTGTTTATTGTTACAATTACACAGCAAAAGTTCAGTGACATTTTTATTTGTGCATGGTAGAAAGCAAATACTGATACTGACATAATAACATACAATAAATATGGAAAATTTAACTACATGGTTGCAAAACAATTTATAATGGTGATATTAGGTTACATGTACAGTATTTGGGTATCTGTGTACAGGTAGCAGGAGTTTAGATTAGATTAGATTTACATTAGTGTCAACTTTGTTGTCCAATTATAGAGACAATGAAAGGCAGTTAGCGTCTTTTATGTTTAGTTGGTGAATAGCATAGGCTACTATTACACAGTAGCGATAACGTTAAGCGCACCAGAATAAAATATAATTTTCAGATATTTTTAAACCACAACCCTCTAATGTCAGAATGTTTATTTTTAAATCACAACCTTCTAAACATCTTCAATGTGTGCTTCTTTTACCGAGATATGCGAATAACAGACACACAGACAGACGTTTCTGTAATTTATAGATAGATGTATGTGTCTGTGTATAGGCTATATTATATTTATATATACTGTATATTATACGTGTGTGTGTACTGTAATTTTTTTTAATCGCGATTAATCGATTTGACAGTATGTATGTGCAAAAGCAGTTTTTGTGTGTGTTTTTAGTAATTGTTGGTTTGGTGTGTTTGAGTGCTCATTGTTACAATTACACAGCCAAAGTTCAGTGACATTTTTATTTGTGCATGGTTGAAAGCAAATACTGCTGACATAATGCCATACAATAAATATGGAAAATTGAACTACATAACTAACTACTGACAACTAACTACTTCTGAATAACTACAATATTCAGAAGTAAACAGTGTAGCTGACTTAATGTTTAGCTGACAGAATGTTTATTTTTAAACCACAATTTTTAAACCACAACCCACTCTAATGTCAGAATGTTTATTTTTAAACCACAATTTCAATGTTTGCTTCTTTTACTGATATATTTAACGATATCTTTTGCATTTCTAATCCAAACAAAGTCAAACTCGGCACTGCACTTACTCGTGCCTGTAGCAAGACACCTGTCACGTTTGAAATCCAACTGACTAACGGTTCGAGAAATATTCAATTAACAGACAGACAGACACACAGACAGACAGACAGACAGACAGACAGACGTTCCTGTAATTTATAGATAGAATAGTGCAATGCCCGTGCAAAATCAGTTTTTGTGTGTTTTTAGTAATTGTTGGTTTGGTATGTTTGAGTTGCTGAATAGCCTAGGCTACTATTACACAGGAGCCTAAACTCTGAGAAAACGATAACGTTAAGCGTTTCAAAAAGAATCGCTACTTTTTCAAAAAGAATCGAATCGCTATTTTTTCAAAAAGAATCGCTACTTTTTTCTAAAAGAATCCCTACTTTTTCAAAAAGAATAATGTAACAAAATAATAATGTAACAAAATGTATAATAATAATAAAACAAATGTATAATAACATTGTAATAAATGTATAAATACATTGTAATAAGCATAAATACATTGTAATAAATGTATAATAAGACTAACAAATGTATAATTACATTTAACTACTTTTTCAAAAAGAATCGCTACTTTTTCCAAAAAGAATCGTTACTTTCTTCAAGAATCGCTACTTTTTCAAAGAGAATCGCTACTTTTTTCAAAAGGAATCGCTACTTTTACCAAAAAGAATCGCTACTTTTTTTTTAAAAATCGCTACTTTTTCAGAAAAGAATCACTACTTTATTCAAAAAGAATCGGTACTTTTTTCAAAAAGAATGTAACAAAATAATAATGTAACAAATGTATAATAATAAAACAAATCTATAATAACACTGTAATAAACGTATAATTACATTGTAATAAATGTATAATAACACTGTAATAAATGTATGATTACATTGTAATAAACGTATAAATACATTGTAATAAATGTATAATAAGACTGTAATGTATAATTACATTGTAATAAATGTATAATTACATTGTAATAAATCTATAATAACACTGTAATAAATGTATGATTACATTGTAATAAACGTATAAATACATTGTAATAAATGTATAATAAGACTGTAATGTATAATTACATTTTAATAAACGTATAATTACATTGTAATAAATGTATAATAAAACATTTTTACACTACTTTTCCAAAAAGAATTGCTACTTTTTCAAAAAGAATGGCTACTTTCAAAAAGAATGCTACCTTTTTCTGAAAGAATTGCTACTTTTCCAAAAAAGATTCGCTACTTTTTCAAAAAGAACCGCTACTTTTTCAAAAAGAATTGCTACTTTTTAAAAAAAGAATAATGTAACAAATGTATAATAATAATAATGTAACAAATGTATAATAACACTGTAATTAATGTATAATTACATTGTAATAAACGTATAATTACATTGTAATAAATGCATAATAACAACCTTGAAAAGAATCGCTACATTTCTCTAAAAAAAAAAATCGCTACTTTTTTACTTCAGAAGTAAACAGTGTAGCTGACTTAATGTTTAGGCAGGGCAAGGAGCTTGGGCGGTGCCGGCAGGGCAAGGAGCTTGGGGATGGCCACCAGGCCCTGTGGGATAGAAGACGCCTTCCTCCTCCTCGTCCTTCTCCGTTTACGAGGTCGCGACGTTACTGCAGCCTCTTTTGCCACCACTGGGAGTGCAACAGGGAGAATGGACAGCTCTGGGACAACCGAAATCGGGTCCTCCCAGACCACCGGACTTGACACCCCCGAAGTCGGGTCCACCCGGACCACCGGACTTGAGACCCCCGACGTCGGGTCTTCCCGGACCACCAGACTTGGGACCCCCGAAGTCGGGTCCTCCCGGACCACCGGGCTTGGGACCACCGAAGTCGCGTCCTCCCTGACGATAGCGGGTTGCTCCGAGACGGCCTTCGGGACAACAGCGGGCTGCTCGGGGACGGACTCCGGAACGGTGGACGTCTGCTTCCTCCACTTCCTCCGTTTCTGATGGCGAGGTGGTGGCACCAAGCTTACCGCCTCTGCGGGCGCTGCAGCTTCTTCGGAACCCCCTGAGAGCACTGCAGCCTGCCTCACTGGAGGGCTCTTTCGTCGGTCCAGAAAAGCTACGAACCGTCTCGGTTACGTATGTTACGTATGTAACCCTCGT
Organism: Rhinichthys klamathensis goyatoka; assembly: GCF_029890125.1. Classification (NCBI taxonomy): domain Eukaryota; kingdom Metazoa; phylum Chordata; class Actinopteri; order Cypriniformes; family Leuciscidae; genus Rhinichthys; species Rhinichthys klamathensis. Next base: position 2,783,005 of record NW_026606829.1, read on the forward strand.
TCCCTGAGTAGGGAACGGAGACGTTACGTCGGATGATGACGAATGGGGTTTCGCTTAGCCCATCAACTTCGAGTATACAAAAACGAGCCAATGGCAAAGAAATGCCATGGGTCTGCGGAATTTGCATAGCGTATCTCCGCCTTACCTCGTGGGTATAAAAGGAGGACGCCGGCAATATGCAGATATGTTTCTTCGCTGAGGAGCCAAGACTGAGCTAAGGCGATCCCCGCGGTACAGCGGAAGTGGCAGGCAGACGTAACGTCTCCGTTCCCTACTCAGGGAACGAGGGTTACATACGTAACCGAGACGTTCCCTTTCGTTGTCACTCCGAGTTACGTCGGATGACGACGAATGGGGTTACCAGTCTAATCACGCCACCTTCACAGCTGTCTTCCAGTGCCCTGCGTAAATCTGAGATCCCTGTCATGAGACTAGCACGGACGAAGGATTCCTATTTAGCACAGGAATAACAAGGTACACTGGGGAGCATATCTCATATGTCAGAGAAATATGCAATTAATGCCAACCCAGAGGGGGGGGCTTGCCAAGGGAAAGACACATGCTCAGAGAGGCTTACAGTGGAAATACACATGTGTGGGTCACGCAGGGGAGGGACCATGCACACGGGAGGCACCTAGCCGACACACAGGCAATAGACACTGGCGCCGACGTCAGGAGTGCTGGAGGAACTCAGGGCTTTCGGGGAAAGCTCACCTGAGGAGAATATCGCACGTATCCAGTCCGTGGAGTGGAATGGCGAGCAACCGAAGAAACCTGAGCGGGTCCAGAACTAGCTGGTTGAAGCGAGTACATGAGAGGACACAGGCTCCACTCGGAGATTGTAGAATCTGGCGAATGTGTTGGGTGTCGCCCAGCCTGCAGCTCTGCAGATGTCTGTTAGCGAGGCGCCATGCGCTAGAGCCCAAGTGGACGCCACACTCCGGTTGGAGTGGGCAGTCACCAAGGGGGCACGGTCGACCTTGCTGCTGGTATGCCAAAGCAATGGTGTCCACTATCCAGTGAGACAGCCTTTGCTTGGAGAGAGCCTTTCCCTTCAGCTTCCCACCATAACAGACAAAGAGCTGGTCTGAGGTCCTGAAACACTGCGTTCTGTCTACATAGGCGCGGAGAGCACGTACTGGACAGAGCAGTGCCAAGGCTGGGTCTGCCTCCTCCAGTGGCAGCGCCTGCAGGTTCACCGCCTGGTCCCAGAAGGGAGTGGTGGGAACCTTGGGCACATATCCAGGCCGGGGTCTCAGGATCACGTGAGAGTAAGCCGGCCCAAATTCCAGGCACGCTTCATCAACGGAGAATGCGTGCAGGTCCCCTACCCTCTTGGAGGCCAATGCAACCAGGAGCGCTGTCTTCATTGACAGGAACTTAAGCTCCACTGATTGCAAAGGCTCAAGGGGAGCACTCTGCAGGGCAGTTAGAACCACTGAGAGGTCCCAAGAGGGACCGAGAGGAGGGCGAGGAGGATTCAGTCTCCTCGCTCCTCTCAGGAACCTGACGATCAGGTTGTGCTTCCCAACAGACTTACCTTCTACCGTATCATGGTGTGCGGCAATAGCGGCAACGTATACTTTGAGGGTGGAGGGAGACAGCCTTCGCTCCAACCCATCTTGAAGGAAGGAAAGCACGACACTGATCGAACATCTCCAGGGCTCTTCTTGGCACCAGTTGATGAAGAGGTTCCACTTCAACGCGTAGAGGTGTCTCGTGGACGACGCTCTAGCGGAAGTGATGGTAGCCACCACCACTGGTGGTAGGGTACTCTAACCTGCCTCGTCCCGCCCAGGAGCCACACGTGGAGGTTCCAAAGATCGGGACGAGGGTGCCATGGGGTGCCCGTCCCTGAGAAAGGAGGTCCTTCCTCAGAGGAATTGGCCAGGGAGGTGCTGTCGCGAGGAGTACAAGTTCGGAGAACCAGGTCCGGGTGGGCCGGTGCGGCGCGACCAGAATGACCTGCTCCTCGTCTAGCTCCCCTGCTAACCCGTAGAAACTGAGGTTCGACCACGGGGTGAAGGTCTGACGGCAGTCCGGAGTAACTGGTACTCAGAGCACGCCGTGTTGCCATGCCCACCTCGGGACTCGGTCGCAAAGCCAAAGCTGAACCAAAACTCCATCAGGTGACAGAAAGGAGAAAAAAACCTTGGGAGAACCCAGACTCAGTCGGGGGCCAGTTCTCCTCTGGCCAACGAAGGAACGGTGTATGATTCGGGCAGCATTACAAGTCAGATTGGATCGGAACATTTAGAGTATTTATCCAATTCCATCTGGTTGGAAGTCGAAGTAATCACGCCGGTATGGAGACGAGTAGATGACACGATGGAATCTCGACTGTAATGACGCGATGGTCACGTTCCCGCGGGGAGAACGTGAGTCATCCACAAACGCTGCTCTAGCGTGATCAAGCACAAGCACTCAGAGCAGAGAATGTGCCCATCAAAATCGGAAATGAGTCGACCGCAACCAGAAATGCATGGGCGAGCCGTCTTTAAAAAGAAGTGCCGCGTGCGAGCTCTTTTGTGAGAGGAGAAAAAACTCTGCGATGTTGAAGCGAGCAGGGAGAAACAAACTCACTGGCAGATCACTACACAGATCAGCAGGCAATGTGAACTCGCTGCAGATCGCCGTCACACCAACACCGGAGAGAGTGGCTCGTCTCGTAGAGCGAAGTCAGAAATGGCTGTGGAGTGAAGAGATACTCTTGGCTCCGAAGCGAAAACATATCTGCATATTGCCGGCGTCCTCCTTTTATACCCACGAGGTAAGGCGGAGATACGCTATGCAAATTCCGCAGACCCATGGAATTTCTTTGCCATTGGCTCGTTTTTGTATACTCGAAGTCGATAGGCTTTCTAAGCGAAACCCCATTCGTCGTCATCCGACGTAACTCGGAGTGACAACGAAAGGGAATTCCAGAACGTCAAGTGCTCCAGTCCTGCCATTGTCCAAACATCGATGGGCTCCTCAAGGGCGTAGTTAAAAAGGTCTTTAAGGGCCATCTCACCTAGCCCCAGCCCCTCTGCAGCGAAGCTGAAATCCAGGGCAAGGTCCCTTACATTCGTCCCCTTCTGACGAAGGGAACTCAAGGCGGTGAACTTTATTATGCGTTCATAACGCGGGCAGGAAATAGGAGAGGCTGGTGGCTGACGTGAATCCTTCCGCTGAATCCTCATAGTGGCTGGTTCGTTCTGTCACGGAAGGTCAAAAAGTGAAGCGAGGATTCAAGTGCAGATAGGATATTTATTAAATAAATAAACAAAACAAAACTACAAACCAAAACTCCCTGTGGGAGAAAACAAAACAGGCATATGGCATTAAACAAGAAACACGAGGGAACATGGACAACAAACCAGCACAGGACTGCAAACACAGGGAGACTAAATAGGGAAGCATACAAAAGAGGGTAACGAGAAAAGCAGGTGGGGCAAATTAATCAATAATCAGGAAACGAGATGGGAGGGGCTAGACAATTGACAGGAGAGCACATGGCACAAGGAATACAAGACAAGCCATGTGCTCACAATGAACCAGACTAAACATAAACACAGGACAAACTGGGAATGTCAGAGCTCTGTCACCAACCAGAATATAACCCAGACAGAAGTGACAGAACCCTGACACCCCAGTTGATTGATTACATTAATAAGTGCAACAAAAATGTTGTATTACAATTTTTCTGAAATGTTCTGTTTAAATATGCAAATGAGGCATTATCTTATTAAAAATACAACAATTTGCATACATTTCTAGAGCAAATATTTGACCATTGGATAAAGCCAGGTTCAAAATTCTTATTTCATTGTGTTGACATTAGAGTCAAAGATTTTTACTGAGGGGATTTTGGACATTTTCAAAAATAAAAAATAGGAATAAAATTTATAAAACCAGGCAAATATAAGAACAAACCCCTGTCACAGTTCTGTCACCCTTGTCTGTGTTTTCTCTTGGTATAGTGACAGAGCTGTGACACTCCCGGTTTGTCATGTGTTTGTGTTAGTCTGGTCTGTTGTGAGCACATGGCTGTCATGTTATTTCCTTGTGCCATGTGCTCTCCTGTCAATTGTCAAACCCCGCCCATCTTGTTATCTCGTTATTGTTTAATGTCCCTCACCTGCCTGCCTCATTATGTTCCTTTGTTTGTTACCTATTTAGTCTCCCTGTGTTTGCAGTCCTGTGCTGGTTCGTTATCTATGTTTCCCTTGTGTTTTCAGTGCATACCCAAGTTCTCTCTTGTTTTCCCCTATGGGATAGTTTTGGTTTGTAGTTTGTTTTGTTTGTTTAATAAATATCCTTCCTGCACTTGGATCCTCGCTTCCTGATTTACCCATCCCGTGACAACCCCTCTGTAAAAACCTTCAGAATATAGATATGCATAAAACTGTAAATTTTGGTGTATGTTAATGCTACTGGAGTGGAGATTTCTGACTCAGGAGAAAGGAGAAAACTCATTTTGAGAAAACAGCCTTTAAAGATATGTACTGTAAATGAAATCTGCAGACGCAAATAGATAAAGTGCTAAAAGATACACTTAAAAGTGTATTTTGGATGTTTTCTTTCCACTTATCTAAAAACAACTTTATAAAAAGCCCAAAATCTCATAATTTACAGATGCATGAAAAAAAGTGTTTTTCCCTGTAGTGTCTCGCCTTAAGATCATTATGCTTTCAGAGTATTTTATTTAATTGACTCATTAGGCTATGAACTTAACATGCATAAACATTAGTATGAACATCAAACAATAATTTAAAATGAAAAATTGGAATTGTTTGTATTTCTCTGGGTCTAATTTGTATTCAAGCATGGTGTGGATAAAAGCATTTATTTTTTAATTGTGCACAATATATTAAGTTCAAATATAATGACAACTGAAATACCTCATTATGAAAATATAAAACACTAATAAAATAAAATAATAAATACAATTAATAAATAAAGCAACTAAATAAATAATCCACCTTTCCCTACATTTATATTTGAAAATATCTGATTGTGCACAGTAGTTCATATATAATGACAATTCAATTGCAAAGGGGAAAAACAGTAAACAAAGGCACCATTACCTCAATATAAACAAATAAAACGTTTTTATTCTTCTATATCAGTCTACATTTCTTTACATTATATTTGAAAATTTTTGACAGAATCTCTAACCATTTTGTACTCTATATTGCGTCATTATATTGTTCGTTCATGTTTGTATTCTTCAGTGACATCTCCTGATGAAGCCAAACAGATAAACGGTTTGTCAGCTGCACTTAACAAAATCTACCATGAAAAGTCTTATAAATCCACTGAAGTGATAACCGCTGAGAAGAGAGTGGTGAAGAAGTTTCTGCAGGAGGATTATCGGAGACTCCTTGGAGAGAGATGCACTCTGCTATTACCCAGACTACGAAAGGGCTCTTGGCAGGTCTCAGAACGGCAGATAAAGGAAGATGTGTGTGGTAATGAAGATGCCCGTTGCCTGGTTGCTTGGAGTTGTTTTTTTGCATTGCGCTGAGGCCTTCCACCCTGATTAAGACCTTAAACAGTGATTTGGCTCAGGGGAGCGATGAAGATTATCTTTTAGGCTTGCACTGGTCTAGCCCTGCTTCTTGTGACAAGGCTGAGAAGCACAGATAGTGCGCCAAGTGTTTTCATTCTATCAAATGAAGTTGATGCACACACCTTCTGCACCAAACTTTAACTTTAAAGGGATAGTTCAAGAAAGAAATTCATACAGGTTTGGAACAATTTGAGGGTGAGTAAATGATGACAGAATTTTCATTTTTGGGTGAACTATCCCTTTAACTGTGAAGGGCGTTGTGGGAATTCAGCTAATGGCATCTTTTCCACTTGCCTTCCCTTAAAGGTGGATTTTGTGTTTTTTTGTACTGTTAAAATATGTTCTCTCAGCCCAGTTTAATGTGCGGACCAGTAAGTAATCCTATAAACCAGGTTTATAGGATTAAAAAAGATAATAAAGGTAATTGCAACTTTGTATATCATAACTGCAACTTTTTTTTAAAGTGACTTTACATCTCACAAATTACAAATTTATTTCTCATAATTACTTTTCACAATGTGGCTGTTTCTTTAAACTGAATTTATATCTCACCGAGTGACTGTTTCTTGTATTTATTTTTATTAATTAATGTTATCATTTATTTATTTGTAGTAATTTATTAATTTACTTTTCATTTATTTGTTTACTTTTTCATTTATTTATGTTTTTATTTTATTTATTTATTTTACTATTTTTTACTCTTGAGTTGAAACTGTCTTCCATAGTTTGGTGCCACTAGCGGCATTTTCATTTTATTATTATTTTATTTAACTTTCCTCTTTTATTTTTAAAGGCAAAACTGATATTTTATTATATATTAACTGTCCTCTTCTATTTTTTACTCTGAGGTGGAAACTGGCTTCCATAGTTTGGTGTCACTAGTGGAATAATAATGATGCAAATAGAATCACACATGTGTTTTGGAAGTGGTTGCCTCCGTTTGTGTTCATGTGATTTGACTCTTAAACAGACTGTAAAGCAGCAGTACTGATGATGGCAGCATGCCCGAGACAAATGCAGAGATAGCCTTCAGATGGGAGACCATAATTGTAATGAATGGAGAGGGGAGAACAGTATGTGGGCGTCTCACTTAAGATTCATGGGCCTGCTGCAGATGCGGAGGCTTGGAGAAGAGGAATCAGAGAGAGAGAGAGAAAGCGGGTGTCAGTAAGACTTATAGTCTGAGCTGGGTTTGAGATGCACACATCAACATCGCCATAGATAGACAAAACATTTATGCTGTTAGCGTAACTTAGTTATATTGTCCTGTCCTTTCAATTAGATTTTGAAAATTCCACAGACTGTTACGTGGTTGGCAGTTGCAAGGCAGATACTTTTTATAATTGTTGAGATAAAAAGAAAACCGTCTGCGTATCCTGCGAAAAAAGTGGCTGAGATTGAATTTGCAGATACAAATGACATTGTGACTCCTCTCCTGTTTTCTTCTGTAATTGGATTAGGCTCTAGATAGTGTTTTTGTTTTCTATTGTCAGACACCGGATTACTCAGATGTCTTCTTTCATGCCAATAAATAATACATTTTGGCAGCAACAGGGGTGAGCGTTGTTATTTCCCTGTGCAGCATCTATATCTGTCACACAGGAGCTTTTTTACTCCAAATGTGGATCATTCCTTTTTATTCAGCTTTAGTCTGTAAATCCTTGTGTAAGTGTCAGTCTGTGAAAATAAATCAAATTTCACAGAGCATCCTTCCCATCCCCACAACCCTTGTGACAATAATTTGAATGTGGATGGAATTTTGTAGCAACAGAGGCACAAATTTTTCAAAACCGTGTTCAAACAGCTTGTATTTGAAGACACTGAAAATCTTTCACCATTTTAAAATGTAATTTATTCATGTGATGGCAAAGCTGAATTTTCAGCTTTAAATAATGTTCATTACATATTTTACAGATTCAATTTTTTATTCAGTAATACTATTGTATTTAAATAGTGCTACAATTGCCCCTAAACACACAGGCAAGATAAAGTTAAGCGATCATGCTGTGCATTGCTTAAAAATGTAATAAAAATATGGGATGCTAAAATTACTATTTAAATTTAGCTGTTTATATTTTGTCACAAAATGTTGTAAAAGTCTGTATGCATTATCATAAAATAGGCTCATGCAATTCAAACAAAAAGGCTTTGAGGACTTACCATATGTTCAGCTGCCTTAAACCCTTGCAGGACTATTAGAATGCATATATCACTGTAATGTATGGATGAGGAGACTGCAGTGAGCAATTTAAAGTGTGCCGCTGTAATGAATGAATATTTAATATCCGCTAAATGGTTACAAAATTATCTGACAGCCCAGAGTTTGAGTTATGAGTTCAGTCCAAGACTGATCATTTTTGTTCTGGTCCTCCAGCACTAGACCACGTGACTCAAATTGCAATTCAGTTAACCGAGCTAAACTGCCTTGTCCTGAACAGAGATAAATAGACACAGGGTGCAGTTTATGAGATGGAGACTAATAGTGCCATTATGATAAAACACCTATTCTGTTGTTATTTATTGTGTCTGGAGAATGTGGACGGATTTGTGTTTGTCAAAAATGTGTTTGTCAAGAGGTTTTGTTTCTTTGCCCTAAGCAGGTGAAGGCTTTGGAAAGTGAGATAAATCATAAAAGAAACATAATACAAAGGCAGAACATCAAAGTTGTGTCACATCACTGGCGCGTCTACATTCTCCTTAAAACCTAACTTTGAAGTCGTATAGTCCAACTTTTGATAATCTCAAAAAATCTTTTGATGTTTTATTTTTAGATGTATGCAGATGTTGTAGATGATGTGTGTTTAACTTTTATTTGAGTTTACATGAGCTTTTTTTCCATGGATGTTGAATGAAAGGTAATATCATTGTACAAGATCAATAGTATACTTTTGAAATCAGAAAATATAATAGTTTTGTTCAGACATAATCTTGCTGGTGGAATAAGAAGAAACTATATTATCATAAGACAAAGGTTTTCAAACTGGGACGGAAGGGGAAGCTGGAGTATTTGAGAGTAAAACTAAGGTTTTAAAATGTTTTTTTAAACAATTTTAACACATTTATCAAATTTGATATAAGAAATAAAAAAGGTTTACACAACTGATGAAACAATGACAAGATTAAAGCTTTAAAAATAATACAATTTATAATATATATATAAAATATTAAAAGTATTATTGAAATATAATATATAAATATTTACAGTATATTTATTTATTTATTGTAAAAAAGGTTATTTTTACAAGAAAATAGTGGCCTTTTCATATTGACAATAACTGGCAGAATGGCTCAATGGAAGAAATGTTTTCACTTCATTTAATTTCTCTCTTCTCAATTTTTATTCGCTTCACTTTCATGACTGCCTGCTGCAGTGGTTACACCATCCAGAAAAGCTCTTAACATCTATGGACTTCAGTAAACTGCTTTAAAACAGCTCTGCAGGCTTCTCTACAGACATATGATTATGTAACTGTCCCCTCTATTCATACAGTTTAATTGTACATCAGAACATGCTAAGGCCTATAGGTCACCCAAAAATGTTTGAAGATTGTTTGAACCGGTTTTCTTTCGCATTCGTTTGATACACTGATGATTTCTGCGTTATTCGCCTGGAGTCATATAGTTCAGTATTTATTCCTTTGGCTCCATGATAGTTTTTTCCCCTTCAAAAAATCATAAAGATGGTACAATCACAAAAGAACATGTCTGAAGTGAATTGAATTCTCACTTTCTGTACTTTTGTCTAATCTTAGTGTGATATTATGGTTTGATCAGTGCAATTTTTCTGCACTCTATCCCCCCGCCGTTAGTTCATGACCACCTCATACACTTGAAAGAAGTGGGCTCATTTTCTCTCTGTCAGTTAAACCTTCTCAAGATGAGTGGGGAAATCTGTCTATGTCTATTATGAATGTTGTGTCTCACTTAAAGCACACTCAGATATCTTTACTCCAGGTCAGTGGGAGAGAATCTGACATTTGATTTTAGATTTTAAAAGCAAAGGCAGATTTGAGAGGATCCCTCCAGTCACTCATGAGTATGGTTGAGAGTGGGCCGGGGAGAAGACAGACAGATGATGACTGAGTTGAAACGTGGAGTACTACAATGACAGAATCCTCTGCAGTGCTGTCAGACATTACTCTTATCTCCTCTGTTTCCACTCCATCTGTCAGTTAATATATGAATTCACGATCCTCCTTGGGTCCCACCAAACATATGTGGAAAAGAAATTATGACATCAAAATGCACTTTCTAAATAAATGTCAATTGTTTTATTGTGAACGATTTATAAGTGCATTCTTTTCTAACGAAAAAGTTTGATTTAATTACCTATAATCAACAATCTCTCTACTGCTATTTTAGGTAACGTAACCAAGTTGGTTTTATATTGACATATTTAAGACGAACAGCACAATTGTGAGTATGATATTGCTTTTTAACAGAAAATCAAGAGGTAAATATTAATTAAAGCTCCAGTCCGTAACTTTTTTGGGTTAAAAATGATCCAAAATACATTTTTGAGCAAGTACATAACCAGCCAGTGTTCAAAACTCTCTGCTTGCCTTAGCTCGATTCAAAACGGTAAGCTTGTAATAATGTTTTTAATTCCAGTGGTACTGGTGGATTTCCGCGGGAGATTCGAGCATGTCTTTGCGTCATTACGTCACATCTGTACACATAAAGAAGGAGTCTCGGCTAGTATAAGCTATATTGCGAGTGAGGATGTTGGAGGTGGAGATTTATAGCCTTTTCTCACAGCACTTGATATAATTAAACTTTTCAATTTGATGGCGGATCCAGAAAGGTTCAAACGACAATCACCAGTGACAACTGGAGATTCACCCGTTGTAAAATGCAAAAGACTTTGGACTGAGAGTTTGGAAAAAGAGACTGCAACCGGCCCATGCGAAAACAAGGATAAATACCGGAAGGGCTTTAAATGTAGTCATGCAATGCTGATGTTGTTAACATTAACAATTTGAGAACAAAGTATAATTTGCACGGTTTGACGTGATATGATAAGCGATCGTTAGATTTAATCAGCTCGATTTACTGCAATGCTTTTTTTCAGTTAGTTGGTCAGAAGAACAAAAGTGGATGTTACTTACTTGTTCAGGTGCCATTTTAGGGTGAAAATTCTTACGTTGGTCTTTCTTCCAAAAAGTAGAATCTGTGATTCTGAATGACAGTGTCCACACCGGCACGGTGACTGACAGCTGCACATTCTCCTCAAAACATTGGATTCATCCGCGCTGTGCGGTGCCGAGGTACAACTCACGTAAAGTTGACAATTCCGCGAATGACTGCAATTGCAGATTTCGAACAGAGATGGCGACAAAGAGGAAAAACTGCCGACTGCAGCTTTAACATTTTAGACCACTGTTTTAGACAGTATTGCCAGAAAGCCTATACTTTTGCTTTGCTAAAGAACATACACAGTAAAATCCCTTTTTCTGTCTAGCTTTTGCATAGTTTGTACTTGCTGTTTAAAAATCATTTGAAACTTAGCTAACTGGGAACTCCAGTAGTAATAAAATTTTAAGATAAGATTTTTCTTGAACTCTGTCATGGAAACTATATATAAACCTTAATTATAAATTGAATTATCACTTTTATAAAATTTTAATTTACACCTGTATGATATTACGCTGTACCCACATTGGACCAGAAATGCAGCACCAGCAGTTTCAGACCAGCAGCCACAGGACAGAAGTGAGGAGCGGACCTGTGGTTCCGCAGCTGGATATACTGTATCTCCCATCTTCTGGCGAGACACAGACACATTGTGGTTCTTCTCTAACGGTTGAGTTTACATTGTTGTACACTCATTATTGTGGTGCATTATGGGAATGAATGAGTGCACTCAACATCATCCACTATGGTTTCGGATACCAAATGGCTGTTCCCTCAAATAGGGCCCTGTTTATATAGGAGGTGATTTTGAACACAGCCCTATTCTCTTCTCCGATGAAGTTTTTACTGGACAGAAGGTGGGACAACCTGTCACTCACATGAGATCCCCACAATGATTCAACCATCCAATCAATAGAGTGGTGCAGGTATGATGTCAGAAACCGGTAGTCTAATTCGTAGCTGGTTCCTTCGATTTTCCTAATTGTTTTATAATGAAAAAGTAAAAAAGTTTTATAATGGGTTTTTTGGATTTATGTGTAAAATAAAGCCTGCCCTGTGGTGAACATAACTTCACTATACTTTGACTTTTTGTTCTAAAATGTAAACTGCACACACTCACACCCCAAGCTGCCTTTTCTAGTTACTTATTAAAAACGTACGTTTTCAAAAATGAACATAACTGTTTCAAAATTCTCGTTTTCGCTATGGGTGTGTGTGGAATTTACGGCGTTGAACAAAACGTCAAAGTATAGTCAAGTTAAGTTTACCACAGGTTTTATTTTACGCAAAAATGTAAAAACCTCATTAAAAAACCCCATAGGAAAATTTTGGAGGAACCAGTGGCAAATTAGTCTTCCAGGTTCTGACATCATACCTGCACCACGCTATTCCCAATGGACAAAATCAAGTCCTGCCCTGATTTCTCTTTCCGAGAAGCCGTTTCACTCAGATATGACACAACAGGGAAGAAAAACTATTGTAACTTTCATGCCGACAAAACGGTTTGGGAGTTGAGCGCGCCTGTTCTCGACATTATGAGTTTGACATAATTCTGAATTAATGTTAAATTGGTTGTAAATCCCAAGATGTTTTCAAGATGGTTTTGCCATGGCGAGTGCTCCATTTTCCCCCAGTTAGGACTACTGGGCACCACCTAATTCATGTATCAAGCTGATTGCTTTGATTGTAATCCACTCAAATCCCTCCTTGTATATATATTTATTTGCCACTGCATTTCATTTAACACTCAGAAGTGTGCCAAGTTCATAAGGTTCAATTGGTTGTAAATGCCATTTCATGATGTTTTTTTGCCATTGTTTTCTCTCCACAGAGACAAAAGGCAGTGGCCCAACAAATCCAGAAATCTTTTTAATTATCAATGTAAATGCAGTTGGGCAAATTAGTTTTTGTTTGGCAGATACTTTGCTTGTTGTGGAGCATTATTTACAGACCCGCTTGGCTAAGTAAGCTCACTGCCAAATGAGCTAACAGACCCAGGCTGTGCATGGTGTTGAGAGCAATGGTGTGTTTATTGTGTCTTTGCGACAAGCATCAAGGAAGAAAAAACCAAAGTTATGCCACTGCATAACTTTGAGTGGATATAATCACTGGAAAGCAACCAATACCAAAAATAGAGGCCTGTAAAATGAGAGATAAGACAGCGAGGAGGCAAGGTCTAACCATCACAGCCATAGGCACTACATCTGTAGTAATAATCTCCCATCTTATGCTGAAACATTGTGTCCTAAATTGGCCCACTGGTGACCCTCTGTTTCCTAGTGGCCAATTGATGTTGTTGGCAGACCGCTGTAAGATCAGAAGCACAGCCTGTCCTGCAGTCTGCTCTGGAACGTGATAGGACTGCACAGACCTGTCAAGAAAGAGATATGTCTGTTTGGAAGCCGCGACAATGTCTTGTTAGCAAAGGTTTACTGTGAGCTCTGCCACAGAAAGTGACGCTGTGGGCAGTGTGACGAAGGGCCGACTCGAGGCTTCAAAGCTGTTCTGAGCAGCAGGCGAGCCCTGAACTAAATCCAGCCTTTCAAGCCCACGGTGTTGGTTTTCTTTCCAGGTCTTGTCCCCAGATTCTCCTGTGGCTCCGTGTGGGAGATCTGGCAGAACATAATGTGAAAAACAAACAGCAGCTATCATTGAAACCTGAATTACACAGATAAAGAGAGGTGGGATATGTTAGGCTAAGGGCAACATCTTTTGGCATCATTAGTGTGTCTCCTTTTCTTTTTCTCCCTGTACATAAATATATACAATTATTGTAGATTGCCTAAAGTTTCTAGTCAAATGCAACACGCTTGAGAATCAAAAGAGCATTTAAGTTATTAAGAAGGGTTATAATGAAAAATTCAGATTGTTCTAAAATAATATATAGCCTACCTCACAGTCATTCACTTTCATCTTAAGCTATCGTGAGTGGAAATAATAATGTCTAACACATTTGCTTTGCTCCAAAACAGCAGCATATTTAGGCAGCATGGTCCCCACAAAAAGGCCTTTCCTAAATGATCTCAATTATGTCTCTAGACTTATATCAATCAATAAACATTTTTTAATTACATTATGTTAATTATATTTACAAACAAATGATAAAAATATATAAATAATATTCATAAACAAAAATATGAAGAACCTTTTACACCCATGGAACATTTCCAGTACACAAATTATAGTGGTTTAGATTATTAAAATGTTCTTCAGACTAAGAGTTTTTTTTTTAACACTACACTATTTAACTTTTTTTGTTCAATCTGTTAATTAAAAAAACTTCATCACTCCTTCTTCCAAAACTTGTTTTTGTCTTACCTTGATCCACTATGGAAAGCCTATTATAAGTTTTTATATTTTAGATGGGGCGGGATGGATTTCGCCATGTCACTTGCCCATGTGTGTCTCAGACTCTCATCATATCCGCAAATAGAGAAAAGTTGCTCCGGCTACTTTGACGAGTGTGTGGTGTGGGATTAGCATAGGTTAGATATTACAACGAGCGAGAAGGGTGACATGAAGCACATAAATCTCCAATCTCCGGGGAATCACCTGTTTTAAAAAAAACGCAGAACAGGAGAGTTTGCTGACAAAAAGATCAGCGACAGAGCTCGTAATAAAACAAGAATCAACATTGGCTTGGCTTTATTAGAGATGGCGAGAACTGAGAGCTGTTCAGATGTATTTAGTGAACAGATAAAGCAGTTTTGGTTTCCTAAAGAACCTTTCAGTGAACAGGTCTGAAAGTAACAATTTTCTTTTTAATAATTTACAGAGCCCTTTTCCAATAAAGAACCTTTTGTGCAACAAAAAGGTTCTATGGAGGTTTACTTTAAGGTTCTTCAAGGAACCACAGATGCCATTAAAGAATTTTTGAGAATGAAGGGTCATTTTATTATAGGTGTTGTAGTGCTGTGCTGGAATTTATGTAGGAAGTACATAGTCAAGGTATAGCAACAGTAACATCTTCAGCTAATCAGCTTGAGGTCCTTTCCATCTAAACTGGTTATATCACTTAATCCAAGTGAATGTTTTATGAGCAGTAGGGAAGCATATTCACCTGCACAATCATGCAGAGATGAAGCACAACCAAAAACAGGTGAACAGTTCTTCTATGACACCCTTTTGAACCCTTATTTTTTAATAGTGTAGTTCAGATCAGATTCATGACTGTGGTGATCATAAAAACATCACTTCCTTTACCCACAGAACTCTATGTGGAAAAACTTATTGAATATTCCTCACCAAAACATGGTGTTTTTATGTTTTTGTGCCAGATTTCATATGAAGAGACTGCCTCATCTCAAGTGACAGTGACCTCTGCTGTTTGTCCCTGAAATGCAAGAAAAAAAAAGCTATTTTTGCACCCTGGTTAGAGCATTTCAAGTTTTTGTGACAATATTCATCATTTTGTGAAAAGAAGATTTTCTTTCCTTAAGGTAATTATTTTAGACATAAACATTAGATGTGAGTATCCACAGGCTTCAGATTTCACTGAATAAAAAGAAGATTTATAACAGCGATTTTCTGACTCTGTGGTTGGTCCTTTCGCAGCCTTTTTTGGAAAAAGAACCAAGGCTAACAGTCTGTTAAGAACAACATAATTTAGTCATCCGTGTGTGTGTGTGTGTGTGTGTGTGTGTGCACCTTAGAAAAAGTTAGCTTTATATTCCCACCAGACACATTGTTCTGTCTAGTGAAGACAAAAGTACCAATTCAGGTGAACAAATGCATTGTTGGCACTCTTTGTTCTGTTCTCCCTGTTTTTTCCCTGTTTCCCTGAAACTTTGCACTGGCTAGTAAGCTTAAAAACACCAAGCAATTATCTTACTGACAACAGGCATGTTTCACAAAAACACTCATCCAAGTTAAAAATCACGCCACTTTCCATCAAATCGCTTCAAATCCTACGTTGATAAACATATACAAGGGGTAATAAAGATTACACTCCAACAGAACTGTTTTCGATTACTCTGCATTTGATGGCATGAATTGAAGTGTTTTCGTTACTCGCCTGGAATTTCAAACATTGCGCTAGGGAGCTCTGCAGTTTTTTCTTCATTCGGCATCCACCCTGCCCAGGGCTATGGATGCTGTGGACTTTGAGATTGGAGTAAGTATTTGATTGACAGCTCAATGAGCACTCTGTCACCTCCTGCTCCTCCTAGCCAAGTGTTATTGATTCAGCTGGAATTGATTATGGCTTCAGATGGCTTTTCAATGGACTGTGGCCTAAGTAAGACAGTAAGATTGGGAGGTGGTGTGGAATGAAAGTGCTTCTAGATGAAGCAGAGATGGGAGATGGGAGCCAGATAAAAGGACTGTGAGGGGAAGATAGGATTAGGTCAGAAACTGAGAGTAACAGGTTGTTCGAGGATAATCACATGACCAGTGGTAGCTTAGAGATTCTGCCCAGTGATCAAAGAATTCGCACACAGAGTCTGACACGGAATCAAATGATTCCCCGGACACCACAACCCTTGTTGTCGGTGAAATCGTTTTTCTAAATAACCTCATGGGCGCCTAGGAAAAAAACACGGGTAAAATTCCCTCAGCAGTGAGTAAGACAAGGCCAGGTTACGCTGCAATTACAGTCATTCATTCCACGGTGCTCTTTGGATATTTAACCCGGTGTCTGGTCATCGTGAAGTGAATGCTGTGCGGCTGGTTCAGCTGATTCATGTGTTGATGTGGCGCTGACTTTTTATTGGCCTCAGTCTCTGTCAGTTAGGCCACATTTAAATTACATGTTCAAGCGACCCAATTCTGTTTTTTTTTTCTCCCATGTTGCACAGATCGGACATGTCCCACAAACGCAGGAAAAAAGCACATGGATTTCGATATTCTCAGATCGGTTTTAAGCCTCATTCATATGTGGAAATAAATCTGATATGAATCAGCTATGTGCATTTGCATCTGCCATGCAAGTGGACAGATTGGATATTCGGCTGTCAATGCGAGTCATACGTCATTAAAAAAAGCAATGTTGGCGAATGATGTCAACTCTGGACACAAACCCAGATCGCGTGACTCTTTTCAATGCGGCAATGGAGGACGAAGGCTTAAACCAATGTTTTGTTGACCTTAAAGATGGTGCGGAAAGCAAAAGATTGTGTTATAATTTTGTCTGTCCATTGCAAATTGCGCTGTTTTTACTTTCTTTTCAGCCTAAGCAAATTTCTGGGTCAGTAAGTCTACCTTGGGTTGTTTCGCCAGAGTAAATGCAGATATCTGATATG
Source organism: Rhinichthys klamathensis goyatoka (assembly GCF_029890125.1). Taxonomy (NCBI): domain Eukaryota; kingdom Metazoa; phylum Chordata; class Actinopteri; order Cypriniformes; family Leuciscidae; genus Rhinichthys; species Rhinichthys klamathensis. The sequence continues at coordinate 2,799,931 of NW_026606829.1, forward strand.
GGTCACTTTTAAAAGAAGATGTAAACTGGTGGTAAAAAAAATTGGATATAGTCAACACATTGGAATTGGGCATCAAGATCTGCAGTGTAACTGGAGCTTTAGTGATGTGCGGTGTCCAGACTAGAGCTATAAATGCCCCCTCATTAAGCACAATATTTATGGCCTGCAGAAGAAACAGCTAGCTTACAAGAGCCTGTGTATTTATGTTTAGTGCAAATATCGATCGGTTGATTTGCTTTTTTAGTGTGGACGCTATCAAAAATATGAGTGTGTGTTTTCTGGGCTTTTCTTGAGTATTAAATTGATAGTTCACCCAAAAATGAAAATTCTATGATAATTTACTCACCCTAATGTCTTACCAAACCAGTATGTATTTGTGGAACATAAAAAAAGATATTTTGAGAAATTTTGTTTTTTTTGGAACTATGGAAGCCAATGGTTTCTTTCTAACAATTTTTAGGTTAGGCATTAAACTCAGGGCCACAAAGTGCTTTAGTTTTTTTTACTGTACAAAATCATGGTGATTTTCTTGACATAAAATAACATAAAGTGAACAAAAAGAGGGGACACTTGAACTGGTCCTTAAATAGAAAACTATTTTACATGTTTTGTCAGTTATTGAATAAACCATTACTTTACAAGAGAACAAATATGATGATAATAAGGTTGGGGAAACAACTACAGTATATTTGAGAGAATATATTGGCAAAATGTTACAGGTAGCTTTAAAAAAAAAAAAGTCTCTTATGCTCACCAATGCTACATACACGGGTTCTCTTACGAGAGGTTCTTCGCCACCTTCTTCGCCACCTTCAGTTTGCAGGACGGCTGAAGGTGGCAAAGACGTCCGGCTAGATGAATCTTTCCCGTAGCGTAAGCTAGCTTACGCAATTCTCGTTCCCTCATCTAGAGAGAACCGAGGTTACGTTAGGTAACCGATTCGTTTCCTGTTTACAAACATTACAGGGTGCGTGCGCATACCAGAGGCAGAAGGCCAGATTGGTGAGCTGGTCTGCTACTGCAACAACCTTATTGAAGCTTTCCTTATTGTTTGTATTGTTTATATAACTGCCGACTCATTTTAGTTGGATCTGTTTGTCTGTCTTTAATTTTGCAGTGTTACTGTGATATATGTATAAATTATCATGTTAGGCTAGTAATGTAATAGCCAATGTTAGCAGTGCAGCATCTACTGGACAGCCCGAATTTGCTTTTATATAAGTTAAGTTACGCTTGTTTACGTTAAAGACACCACCACTATGCTACTACTACACGAAACACGTCTTTTTTCTGCCTCCCGGTTGCGTGCGCAAGCAGTGATGACGTTGCCGAGAAATCCATGTATATATTTCATCAAAAATACATTAAAACAGCATTAATGTGAGATATCATTATTATTTAATATAACTCTTTTCTATTTTAATGTATTTTAAAATGTAATTGATTCCTGTGATGGCAAAGCTGAATTTTCTGCGGCCTTTACTCCAGTCCTCGAGAGTCACATGATCCTTCAGAAATCATTCTAATATGCTGTTTTGCTGCCAAATAAAACATTTCTTAATCAATGTTGAGAACAATTGTGCTGCTTGATATTTTTTTTTGTGTAAACCATAATATTTTCCCCAGGATTCTTTGATGAATAAAGAGCTCAAAAGAACAGCATTTATTTGAAAAAGACTTTAAAGTCTGTAAAATTCTGTAAAACGTTCTATGGGGTGAAAGTTTAAAAAGTTTAGGGAAAGTAAGCTTGACTTTAGAAAGAAATTAATTCTTTTATTCAGAATAAAATGAATTTTGAATTACAATTCTGCAGTATGTTGACTATTAATTCAAGTTCATGGTCCCTATTTTCGTAGAATTACTCACTGCTGATCTAATAATATCAGTGTGAAGCAGAATAGTGAATTTCTTCCTCACCGTTGTTAATTCTTTCCCCTGCTGCTGCATGGAAGGTTAATCCTTCTTCTTGTGAAGTGCATGAACCCCCCCACCTTTCAGGAGGTCAAATGAGAAACATCCTCTAGATTCTGATGTAGGACATCTGACTGCCCTCACAGGATCTTTGCACATCCTGTCTGACAGCTGGTGGTATTGTTAAGCTCTCCCACCGAGTGACATTAAACCCTCTCAGAGGTATCATCTTAAACTAGTCTTTGGCTCTGTCAGGGTGAAGATGATAATGCTCTTACTGTTTAATGTCAGAATCTGCTCCCCTCTGACACCTTTCTGAGCTCAACGCTGCTCTCGTTCAGGCTGGATGGCAGTTCATCAGATTACGTTTAGTCTCTATCCCGTTACAAGGTCTGCGCGACCTTCTTGCGTCTGCGCTGATGAGAATGGTTAGAGAATCATTGGTTTAGTGAGTGACGTCGTCGTGGCCTCTCTTCTCGGGGTTCAGCGGGGTCATCAGGGTCCCTTGTAAATGTCGACCTTCTGTCATGTCCAAAGTGCGGCTTGTTGGCAACCTGACAAAATGCTTAGCTAAGTAAAAAGTGGGGAGAGCGGCAGACGTTTGACCTGATCTCTGCCAAAGCACTGGTGGTTGTTTCTCCAAAATGAGGTGTCTTGTATGTGTCATTGCGTCAAGGCTCTCTTGTCCTGGGGGACAAGGTCAGACAAGACATATGAACATCTCAGCAAATAGAAAACTCAGTCCCAAAAACATGAAGATATCACTCACTTATTGAAAGTATTTCTGAGGCATATTTTCGAAAGTAAATTCAGTCATTGCTGATGCTGTATATTCCTCTGTGTGTTCCTTCGTGTGATTCAGAGGTAACTGTACAGGTCAGCATCATCATCATGTAATCATCATCATGGCTGCTCGAGTCTCGTAATAAAGGAGGCGCTGAAAGGAACCTGAATTCTCCTGTCATATCAGTATAATGAGAGTCATTATGCACGCCTTTATCACTTATGATGCAAATTAGGCTATTGTGGAAAAAATGTTGTGACAGCATTAGGAGAACTTCAAATATTAAAGTTATAAAATTCCTAATGAGATTTTTGCAGTGAAGCTCGATCTGTTAAACAAGTTAAAAGCATTTGTAACATGAGATCTGGATTCATAGATAATTTGTCTCTTTTGTATGCTGCTCTAGAAATCGAAGAACAATATCAGGCAAGTCTGGAAGTGCATCGTATTATGTACAATGTGGGATCAGAAATGCCTCCAAAAGTGAAAAACTTTAATGAATTCATTTTTTATTCATAACATTTTAAATAGGCATAGTTATATGTCTGGTTATACATATATACTGTATGTAAGTTTAAATTGATTTAATTTATGGATAAGAGTTTATAATTCTCAAGATTGAGAATTTATTTTAAGGAACTGATTTAATTGAAGTATTTGACATGAGGGTGACACATTTATTTTAGGGTTAGAAAGAAAATTGCTATCAGAAATATAAAAATGCCGCTGGAAATCAAATCCAGTGGGCAAATATTTCGCTGTAAGAGAAAAGTTGATTTCTGACTCCAAAAAAAAGCAACGGTAGCAGAAAAGTTCACTCCCTTTTAAAAAAAATTATGGCAGAGGGAAAATCTATATAGAAATATTACAAATCTTAAATCCTAAAAAAAAAAAAAAAATTGTTTTGCCTCAGTATGTTGTACAAACTGGGAGTTAGACCAAAGGCCTTTGTCAGCAGTTTGCACTAGTGCCATATTTGTACACATGTAATTTCACTGTTCCCTTTCGTTGTCACTCCGAGTTCCGTCGGATGACGACGAATGGGGTTTCGCTTAGAAAGCCTATCGACTTCGAGTATACAAAACGAGCCAATGGCAAACAAATGCCATGGGTCTGCGGAATTTGCATGGCGCAACTCCGCCCCACCTCGTGGGAATAAAAGGAGAAAGCCGGCAATATGCAGATATGTTTTTGCTTCGGAGCCAAGATGTTCTCTTCACTCCTGCAGTCTATTCTCTGACTATCTTCGAGAATCTTCAAGACGAGCAGCTTCCAGTCGGTGTTGGTGTGATGGCGTGTTCCAGCGAGTTTCACATTCCTGCCTGCTGATCTGAACAGCTGTGTGCTTCTCCCTGGGCGCTTCAGCACTGCTGCAAGCTTTTCTCACACAAAAAGAGCGTGCACGCGGCGTGTCTTTTTAAAGACGATCTGCCCGTGCATTTCTGAGTGCGGTAGTCTGATAGATTCAGCTGATGGGCACGAGCGCTGTTTTGACGTGTTTGGGCTTCGATCACGTTCGAACAGCGCTCGCGGATGTGTCACGTTCCCTAAAAGGAACATGACCATCGCAATGTAACGGTCAAGACTCAACTGAGTGAGAGTCCCCTCATCCACACCCCGATCTATTTTCTCCACATGAGAGAATACTTTGGCTGGTGGCCAGGGTGACCTGAGATGGCTGTTGTGGAACTAATCCGCCGATTAATATCCGCGGTCCACACCCCTCTCTTTAACATTGCAACCCGCACGGTTCTGTCAGAGCCGCGTCCAGAGGACGCCGGCGGGCCGGCATCTCATTCAGTTCCCCGGCTGATGAAATCATGTCTATCGCCGCATCACAAGGTGAGCTGGAGTCCTTTGGAAGTGAGGGCTCGTCTATGTTGCCACTCTCGGGTGTGCAACATAGAGAGTCTGATCCAGAGTTGACAGCTATGCTTCCCGGGCCGCCGCGAGTATCTGGCATTTGTGGATTACTCTGCCATGTCTCGAGCACTCAAGGCTGATGATTGGTTTTGGGGAGGCGAACCTAAAATCCTTTCTACCCGGATGTGCATGAAGAGGTCATGAGATCGTGAGAGTCTCCTTTGACTTTCGCGACTGCTCAGCAGCCTCTTCCACCTTCTCTGCCCTCGAGAGGCCGCGGCCATGGGTACACTGGGGTTCCCCCCGTGGAGTGTTCTGTGGCAGCACATCTGTGCCCCCACAGCGCCTCCACCTGGCGTGGCGACCCTAAGCAGCCCTCCAATGCCTGTAGGTTTTTTGTCTACTCCGGTGGCAAAGACCTATAGAGCAGCGGACAGGCTGCCGTCTCACTGCATGTTATTGCCATCCTTCGGGGTGCTCAATGACATGCACGAGGGTAGGGCTGATTCAGGGCTCATCTAAGAGACTGCCTGCCACCACCGACCTCGCTCTACGAGTGACGAAGGTGACCGCACGCTCCCTGGGTCAGGTGATGTCCACTTGTGTGGTCAGACATTTCTGGGTTAACCTGGTTGATATGCGCGAGGCTGAGCGAACCCGCTTCCTCAACTCCCCCATATCCCAGGCTGGCCCTTCGGCGGCGCGGCCGAGGACTCTGCCCAACAGTTCTCGGCCGCCCAGAAGCAGACTGAGGCTACCAAACACGTTCTGACCCCGCGGCCAGCTGCTGCCGCCGGCTCAGACGCCTCAGTCAGCTTGCCGCCGAACGCGCCCTCCTGCGACTTTCGCCCCCTCCCGCCCGGCCCCAGCAGCTCCGGGCCGCGCCGTGGAGGTGGTCGCAGGAAAGCGCCCCAGCCCGTACCAGCCCCGCAGCCTGCCAAATGCCAGGCAAAGCGGCGCTCCCGTTACGGGCAGCTCAGAGATGGGTTGCAGTTCTCCAGGAGGTGGTTGCAGGGCCACTCCTTTCCCCGGTGGAGGGCCGGGGGAGAACCTCTTTTTCCAGAGAGCTGACTTCCCATCTCTAAGCACACAGAGTTCTCGGACGACACGGTGCGCCACCCCCGGGCCGTGCACCCCTCGTCCTCCTCTGTCCCAGAGCCGGATGACAGTGCGCGCCGTCCCCGGACCGTGCCGCTCTCACCCTCCTCTGTCGCCAGACCCCTGGCAGAGCAGACCCCCGTGGAACGTTCGTCCTTCCCTGGTCTCCTCTGTCAGGACGCAGTCTATGACTGTACCCCCACACCGGGCCGCTATGCCGTCCACGTCTGGGTCAGCCATACCGCCTCGCTGCTCCACCGACGGGAAGTCTGTGGTTCGCGTGACCCCGCTGGTACAGTCCTTGGGAGCCTGGCTAGAGCTTCCCAACCTGTCCCGCTGGGTCGCACGATCGATTAGGCTCGGCTACGCGATTCAGTTCGCGCGGTCTCCTCCCCGCTTCAGGGGAGTCCGCTCCACTATGGTCGGTGGCAATGCCCCTATCATGAGAGCGGAGGTTGCTACCCTGCTGGCGAAGGGTGCGATCGAGACTGTCCCTCCAGCCGAAATGAGGACCGGCTTCTACAGCCCGTACTTCATTGTCCCGAAGAAAACCGGTGGGTTACGGCCAATCCTGGATCTGCGCGTTCTGAACCGCTCCCTTCTCAGGCTGCCGTTCAAGAATGCTCACCGCCAAACGTGTTTTCGAATGTGTGCGGCACCAGGATTGGTTTGCAGCGATCGACCTGAAGGACGCCTACTTTCATGTCTCCATCCTCCCTCGACACAGACCGTTCCTACGGTTTGCTTTCGAGGGGCAGGCATATCAGTACGCAGTTCTCCCTTTCGGGCTAGCCCTGTCTCCTCGCGTCTTCACGAAGGTCGTCGAGGCAGCCCTTGTTCCCCTCCGGGAACACGGGGTTCGCATTCTGAATTATCTCGACGACTGGCTATTCTAGCTCACTCTCGAGATCAGCTTTGCGAATACAGGGACTTGGTGCTCCGCCACGTAGCCCGTCTGGGCCTTCGGGTCAACTGGGAGAAGAGCAAACTTTGCCCCGTGCAGAGGATCTCTTTTCTCGGTATGGAGCCGCAGCCGTGGCAACACCGCTCGGATTACTTCATATGAGACCGCTTCAGCTTTGGCTTCGCGACCGAGTCCCGAGGTGGGCATGGCAACACGACACTCTCCGAGTACCAGTTACTCCGACCTGCCGTCAGACCTTCACCCCGTGGTCGAACCTCAGTTTTCTACGGGCCGGAGTGCCCCTGGAACGAGCTTCCCGGCATATTGTCGTAACGACAGATGCCTCTACCACGGGCTGGGGTGCCATGTGCAATGGACGTGCTGCCGCGGGCTCCTGGACAGGACCCCACCGCCTATGGCACGTCAATTGCCTCGAGTTGCTGGCTGTACAGCTCGCCTTGTGCCGCTTCCGAGCCGTGCTCAGGGGCCAGCATGTACTAGTCCGTTCAGACAATACCGCGACCGTAGCGTACATCAACCGTCAAGGTGGTCTGCGCTCCCGCTGTATGTCGCAACTCGCCCGCCACCTCCTCTTATGGAGTCAGAAGCATCTGAGGTCGCTTCGTGCCATTTATATCCCCGGAGCCCTGAACTGTGCAGCCGACGAACTCTCACGGCTTCAGCCCCTCCCGGGAGATTGGCGACTCCATCCCCAGTTGGTTCAGCTGATTTGGGACCAGTTCGGGGACGCACAGATAGATCTGTTTGCCTCTCACGACTCGACCCATTGCGCCCTGTATTATTCCCTGACCGAGGGCACGCTCGGCACGGATGCACTGGTGCACAGCTGGCCGCGGGGCCGCAAATATGCGTTTCCCCCAGTGAGCCTTCTTGCGCAATTCCTGTGCAAGGTCAGGGAGGACGAGGAGCAGGTGACTCTGGTCGCGCCGTACTGGCCCACCCGGACCTGGTTCTCCGAACTCATACTCCTCGCGACAGCACCTCCTTGGCCGATTCCTCTGAGGAAGGGACGGGGCATTCCTTTCTCAGGGACGGGGCACCCTGTGGCACCCTCGTCCCGATCTTTGGAACCTCCACGTGTGGCTCCTGGACGGGACAAGGCAGGTTTGAGTACCCTACCACCAGCGGTGGTGGCTACCATCACTTCCGCTAGAGCGTCGTCCACGAGACACGTCTATGCGTGGAAGTGGAACCTCTTCGTCAACTGGTGCTCTTCTCACCGAGAAGACCCCCGGAGATGTTCGATCAGTGTCGTGCTTTCCTTTCTTCAAGAAGGGTTGGAGCGAAGGCCGTCTCCCTCCACCCTCAAGGTCTATGTCGCCGCCATTGCCGCACATCATGACCCAATAGAAGGTAAGTCTGTGGGGAGCCATGACCTGATCGTCAGGTTCCTGAGAGGAGCGAGGGAATCCTCCTCGCTCTCTTCTCGTACCCTCTTGGGACCTCGCAGTGGTCTTAACTGCCCTGCGCAGCGCTCCCTTGAGCCTTTGCAGTCGGTCGAGCTTAACTTCCTGTCAATGAAGACAGCGCTTCTGACTGCACTGGCCTCCATCAAGAGGGTAGGGGACCTGCACGCATTCTCCGTTGACGAAGCGTGCTTGGAATTCGGGCCGGGTTACTCTCACGTGATCCTGAGACCCCGGCCTGGATATGTGCCCAAGGTTCCTACCACTCCCTTCCGGGACCAGGTGGTGAACCTGCAAGCGCTGCCCCCGGAGGAGGCAGACCCAGCCTTGGCACTGCTCTGTCCAGTACGTGCTCTTCGCATCTATGTAGACAGAACGCAGTGTTTCAGGACCTCAGACCAGCTCTTTGTCTGTTATGGTGGGAAGCTGAAGGGAAAGGCTCTCTCCAAGCAAAGGTTGTCTCACTGGATAGTGGACGCCATTGCTTTGGCATACCAGCAGCAAGGTCGACCGTGCCCCCTTGGTGTGACCGCCCACTCCACCCGGTGTGTGGCGTCCTCTTGGGCTTTAGCGCATGGCGCCTCGCTAACAGACATCTGCAGAGCTGCAGGCTGGGCGACACCTAACACATTTGCAGATTTTTCAATCTCCGAGTGGAGCCAGTCTCCTCCCATGTACTGTCTTTTTCAAGCTAACATGGGACCCGTTAGGTGTCTTCGCTTGCTCGCCATGCCACTCCACGGACTGGATACGTGCGATATTCTCCTCAGGTGAGCTTCCCCGAAAGCCCTGAGCTCCTCCAGCACTGCTGACGCTGGCGCCAGTGTCTATTGCCTGCGCGTCGGCTAGGTGCCTTCCGTGTGCATGGTACCTCCTCTGAGCTACCCCCACATGTGTATTTCCACTGTAAGCCTCTTTGAGCATGTGTCTTTCCCTCGGCAAGCCACCTTGCCACCCCTGAGGTTGAAATATTCCACCTGCGGCTGGACACCCCAGTGATTCCCCATATGCATCCCTCGGGTCATATGTGTATTCTTAAGTCCCCCCCTCTGGGTTGGCAGTAATTGCATATTCCCCCAAAATCTGGGATATGCTCCCCAGTGTACCTTGGTATTCCTGTGTTAAATAGGAGTCCTTCGTCCGTGCTAGTCTCACGACAGGGATCTCAGATTTACGCAGGGCACTGGAAGACAGCTGAGAAGTGGCGTGATTAGACTGGTATCCCCATTCGTCGTCATCCGACGGAACTCGGAGTGACAACGAAAGGGAATGTCTCGGTTACGGATGTAACCCTCGTTCCCTGAGTAGGGAACGGAGACGTTCCGTCTGCCTGCCACTTCCGCTGTACCGCTGGAACAGCCGAGTTC